>NC_064830.1:53583994-53887024 GCF_024166365.1 Elephas maximus indicus
AGAGGACAGGAAAGCTGGTAATAGGGAACCCAAGGTTGCGAAGGGAGTGTTGACATTGTGGGGTTGGCAACCAATGTCACAACATATTTGTAATGTTTAATGAGAAGCTAGTTCTGTAAACCATCTAAAGTACAATAAAAGTCTGCATAGTATTGCACCATATAAAAGTATTGTTTAAAAGTACTGTTTTACATCAGATGCTGTGGTGTGTATCATATAGCATCCATGGGCTGGTTGTCACGTTCCTAGACTGAACCACTCAGTCCCTTAGCCTTTTCAGCTCCTGTTTACTCTTGAAATCAAAGCCAATAGAGGCTCTATCCTTGGATGTGTCTTATCATGTATACAGTATTAGCTCTATGCCTGTTCATGTTAGGACTGCTTATCATTCAGACCTAGTATCTGATATTAAAAGCATCTGGGTAGAGCAGAAAGAGGACTGAACTGGGAATCGGAAGATTAGAGGTCTAGATTCGGTTTTACCATTGACTTGCTCTCTGTCTCTTGAGTGTCACTTGTCTATGGGCCTAAGCTCCATATCCAGAAGATGCATATTACTTGAACCTAACGAAACAGTCTACAAGGGGCAGCTTCAGAACAGTACCATGTTGAGTTCTAGCCCATTACAGTAGTCATAATGATTAACTCTTGCCAGTATGCACTGCTTATAGGTCTTATTTCTGTATCTGTATTGGAGTGTGTGCATTAATGTGCCTTTTAAGCAGATTAAGAATGAAATTTTGTGTTCAGTGCACCCTTACTAGTTGACTGGTGGAGAAAAAGGCTAAACTTTGGAACCCCAAGGTGGTTTTGAAAGAACAGTGTGAACCCACTAAGCTTGCTTTTTCATAGGGCCTGGGGCAGAGAAGTAATCTTTGTGAGCTCTTCTAACATTTGGAATGTAACAGTGTCTTAGAGTCAGGAGGGAAGTTTATCATTCATGTAAGAACACTACAGTGCAGAGGCCTGATGATCAAATTCCATTGAAGTCCCATGCATGTTTATCTTCAGTGCTGTTAACAAACCTAGCTAAAGAGAGTGCTTACTTACCTTCCATTAAAGTTGTCAGCATCTGCAGTACCTTGCCTAGTTATAGGAAGAAATGTGTTTATATATATAGAGAGAGAGCCCTGGTGGTACAGTGGTTAAGAGCTCAGGCTGCTAACCAAAAGATTGGCAGTTGAATCCACCAGCAGCTTCTTGGAAATCCTATGGGGCAGTTCTACTCTGTCCTATAGGGTCACTATGAGTCGGAATTGACTCAATGGCAATGGGTTCTTTTTTGTGTGTGTGTATATATATATATACACTCTCCTACACCTGGGAGGCACCTTCAGACTAGGGCAGAAAGAAGCCAGGTAAACTGGTGTTGCCGCAGTTGGGCAAGTGAGGACACTGGCGCCAGATCTGAGATGCAGCTCCCAGTCTCCTGGTTCAAACTCCAGTCCAAGCCTGTTTCTTCATGCTCACCTTAACCACTAGCTTTGATCCATGTCTGTACACTTGGACTCTGCTTCTACCTGTGCCTACCACACCCCACACCCACCTGACATGAACCTCTGAGATGACTCCAGCTGCCTGCCGAGACACTGAACCTTGCAACATTGCATTTTTTTAAGCACACATGCTTCAAGAGTCAGATCTAAGCTTAAGCTTAAAACTGCGTTCTTCTGTTTAGCAGCCATGTGGCCTTGCATAGGTTATTCAATCTTCATTTCCTGATTTGTAAAATAGAGCTAAGGGTATCTAATTCACATGGTTATTGTAAGGATTAAATGAGATGCTGTGCACAAAGCCTTTTTGCACAATGCCTGGCACTTAATAAATTATCACTGCTGTTGCACTGTTTGAATTGTTCCCCATGTTTCCCAAATTGGACTGAAACTCTTATCTCTGATCTTGACTTTGCCTCAGTATTGCACTCCCTATCTAGGTATCTTCTGGCCTTGACCTACAGTTGGCTTTCTGCTCTAGCCATACTGCTCATCAGGTCTTCCCAACTCCTGGCTCTAGCTTTTGGTCACTCTTCACCAGCCCAGACTCTTGCCTGAACCAGTTCAGCACAGACAGCTCTCAGATCTCTAAAGACTAGACTGAGTTCACATCCATTTTCTGTGTTTGCTATGAGTAGTCTGATTTAATTCTAGAACAAACATCTTCATTTGAAAATCAAAAGCCTTGGAGTCATTTTACATTCCTTTCTCTGAAAAGCCACATCCAATCCATGAATGACTCTTTTGACAATTTATTGGGGATATATCCAGAATCTGACCACTTACCATGTCCACCACTATCACGTGATCCAATCCACTATGACGTATCTGCTGTACTATGGCAATAGCCTTCTCACTGGCTCTCCACTATTACCTTTGCCCCTTACAGTTTATTCTCAATACACCAGCCCAAGTGACCCTTTTAATCATGTCACTCTGCTAGGTACTTGAAATGCAAATGGTTTCCCTCCTCAGAGTAAGTCTTTACCAAGCACCCCAACAACAAAAAGACAACCCACTTAAAAAATGGTCCAAGGACATGAATAGACACTTCGCCAAAGAAGACATTCAGGCAGCCAACAAATACATGAAGAGATATCTGCTCACGATCATTAGCCGTTAACCAAAAACCAAACCCATTGCCATCGAGTCTATTCCAACTCACAGCAACCCTATAGGATAAAGTAGAACTGCTCCATAGGGTTTCCAAGGAGTGGCTGGTGGATTCAGACTGCCACTTTTTGGTTAGTAGCTGAGCTCTTAACCATTATGCCACCAGGGCTCCCATTAGCCATTAAACTCATTGCCACCAAGTGGACTCTGACTCATAGCGACCCTATAGTACAAGGTAGAACTGCCCCATTGGGTTTCTAAGGAGCGGCTGGTGGATTTGAACTGCTGACCATTTGGTTAGTAGTCGTAGCTCTTAACCACTGGCCACCATTAGCCATTAGAGAGATGCAGATTGAAACAACAGTGAGATAGCATCTCACCCCAGCAATAATGGCAGTGATCAAAAAAACAAAACAAATGCTGGCGAGGGTGTAGGGAGATTGGAACCCTCATACACTGCTGGTGGGATTGTAAAATGGTACAACCGCTGTGAAAAACAGTATGGTGCTGCCTTAAAAAGTTAGAGATATCATGTGATCCAATAGTCCCACTGCTGGTATACACCCTAGAGAAATAAGAGCCATGATACGAATAGATATATGCACGCCCATGTTCATCACAGCATTATTCACAATAGCAAAAAGATGGAAACAACCTAAGTGCCCATCAATGGATGAATGAATAAACAAACTATGGTACATACACACAATGAAATAGTACGCAACATTAAAGAAGAACGATGAATCCATGAAATATCTCACAACACGGATGAACCTGGAGGGCATTATGCTGAGTGAAATAATCACAAAAGGACAAATACTGTATGAGACCGCTATTATAAAAAGTCAAGAAAAGGTTTACACACAGAAAGAAATGTTCTTTGTTACCAGGGATGGGAGGGAGAAGGAGGGAAAGTGAATAACTAACTAGATAAAAAAAAAAAAACTAGATAGTAGACATGTATTAACTTGGGTGAAGGGAAAGGCAATACGCAATAAGGGAGATGTCAGCACAATGTAACCAAGGCAAAGGAAGACACTGGGAGGTACAAAAGAATAAAAGGCAACAATGGTAAATACTATTACATACACAATCCACAATAACAGTAATAACAAACTAGTGGATACACAGGTAGATATGTAAGCTGAACAGGTATGGGATGGCATATGGAAGTACACCCACCAGCATATATAAATTTGGCAGAGGATATTTCTACATACCCATTTGTATGTGCTGCAAGATATCCATGCATATAGTAGAGCACACAGGGGGCAAAGGTATGAAAACTTCCTAGGCATAACCAAGTACCTTGAGGGATGAGTCACTGGGCTTGAGGGCTTAGGACCATAGTCTTGGGGGACATCTAGGTCAATTGACATAACATAGTCCATAAAGACAATGTTCTACATCCTACTTGGGTGAGTAGTGACTGGGCTCTTAAAACCTTGCAAGTGGCCATCTAAGATACAACTACTGGTCTCTTTCCTGTCCAGAGGAAAGAAGAGTGAAGAAAATCAAAGACTCAAGGAAACAATTAGTCCAAAGGAATAATGAACCACATGAACCACAGCCTCCACTAGCCTGAGACCAGAATAACTAGATGGTGCCTGGCTACCACTACCAACTGCTCTGATCAGGATAACAATAGAAGGTCCTGCACAGACTGAGAGAAAAAATGTAGAACAAAATTAAAATTCATAAAAAAAAAGATTAAACTAACTGGTCTGATAGAGACTGGTGGAACCCCTCCCCGCTCCCGGGGGTCATCTTTCAGCCAAACAATAGACAGGCCTATAAAGTGAACAGCAACACCCTTGAGGAACATGCTCCTCAAAACAACCACATGAGACCAAAAGGGCAGCATTTGCCCAAAAACAAAGTTCAGAAGACAGGGTGGAAATGGGGAACCCAGGGAGGAAGTGGGTAGTGTGCTCTCACATTGAGGGGATTGCAACTAATGTCACAAAACAAAACGTGTATAAACTGTTCAACGGGAAACTAATTTGCTCTGTAAACTTTCACCCAAACCACAATAAAATATTCATACACAAAAAGTCTTTACCGAGGACTACAAGGCTCCTCATGACCTCCCCGCTTCTCTCCACTACTCTTTCCGGAGCTTGCCTGGCTCCCACCACGCTGGCCCAGACCTGCTCACACCTCATGGCTTTTGCCCACTCTTCTCTCTACCTGGAAAGCCACTCAGAGGGCTGCATCACTCAGTCTCTGCTCAAATGTCACGTTATCAGAGAGTCCATGCCTGGCTGTGAATGTAAAATACCACACATCCTTCACTCCCTATGTCCCGCCCTGCTAAATTCTTCTTCACAGCACTTCCACCACTCAAACCAAACTGTTGCTGTCGAGTGGATTCCGACTCACAGCAACCCTACTTTATCTGTGTATTGTCTCTCTCCCTTGACTTAGAACATAAGCTCCTTGAGACAAGGACTTTATTGTTTCGTTCACTGCTGCAGCTCCAAACCGGAACGCAGAGTTTGGCACACAATAAGTACTCAGTGTTTGCTGAATGGATGGATGAAGGCATGAAGGAAACTCATAGTGACTGCTGTTTTCTAAATTCTTTCTGAGTCAATGGAAATCAGGAGCAGTGAGGCTCTATTGATAGCTCTGGAGTTTGCTTGTTAGTTTTTGGGCTAAATTATAGTATTCATAGTTCTCTAACTTTCTATAACTTGGAGGGGTGAGTCTGCAACTTTGGAGTTCCTGAGATGTGACCCTCCAGAACCAGGAAGCTCTAAACTGCAGTCACAAGCACAGTTAGAACTCAGAAAATGTGGCCTGATCCAGCAGGTTTATGATCCTTAATCATGTTGTCAAATGTGGGTGCAGTTAAGGTTAATGATTGTATTGCTCGAGTCAGATGCTTGACTGTTCTCCTTGCTGGAATGACTGTACCTGTCAGGATTGCACAATATGTTCATGACCCAGTTAAGACTGTGCAAGGCAGCTTGTTTTTTAACTGCCTTTGCATTATTCCTGTTAATCATAACTCTGTCAAATGAGCCAGGCCTAGATTATGTGTTTAGTTAAGGCTCTTTAGCAACAGAAGCCATCTTGTGCCAGCCTTCGCAAAAAAGCGAAATTTATGAGGATTTGAGGGTCACTCCTGGAGTCCAAGGACTGGGCCTTGGGAAGAACCAGAACCAGGCCAGAGACCGCCAGAAGCCCGAGGAGGACTGTGTTTCTTATCTCTGCTTCTCTTTGTAGAGATCCCAGGGGCTTCATCCTTTCTTTACCCATTGGGCTTCCTGGACTAAATGGCTGGCAACTTTATAGCTCCAACTTCAAATATTACTAATTGTCCTGTCTGTCTATTCATCCTTCTGTTTCTCCCAATTCAAAGTTTCTCTAAAAGAAAATCCTGTTGACCCATCCCTAGTCCTGTTACCTATAGTCCAGTTACCTGTGGCCAGGCGTCAGAATTACGTTGAGAAAATATGGCTGCTAGGATCAACCCTGGTTGATGGGGTGTGGAGGGCACGTAGGACGGTTATTGTTATTTGGCAGTCCCCAAATGTACCTGTAACACATAAGCTATTTCTTCCTTGTTATTCGTAGTCAGCTGTCAACAATTCTGTAGGGCCCTGCTTCTCCTATTGGACCCAGTGGGCTCCTCCCAGCATTGATTCCACTGGCTTATCTACTGTTGGGCTCATCAGGACAATCTATAGCTTTATCAACTGAAATCCCTTGAATTGTATAGCATTTGATGATTTTTAAAGTTCATGTCTATACTTCATATGAGTATCCCTATGAAGTCAAGTAGAACAGATATTACTATCCCCGTTGGAGAGTTGCTGTTGTTAGCTGCTGTTGA
The DNA here is from genome assembly GCF_024166365.1 of Elephas maximus indicus. Classification (NCBI taxonomy): domain Eukaryota; kingdom Metazoa; phylum Chordata; class Mammalia; order Proboscidea; family Elephantidae; genus Elephas; species Elephas maximus. Next base: position 53,590,442 of record NC_064830.1, read on the forward strand.
GTTGGCCCCTGACTCATGGCAATTGCATGAACAACGAACAGAATACTGCTCATTTCTGCACCACCTCCATGATAGGCTGTGGACTGGACCACTGTGATTCTTGTTTTCATTGGCAGATTTCCAGAAGTAGGTTGCCAGGCCTTTCTTCCTAGTCTGTCTTAATCTGGAGGCTCTGCTAAAACCTGTTCAGCATCATACCAACATGCAAGCCTCCACTGACAGACCAGTTGTGGCTGCACTTGAGGTGCATTGGTGGGGAATTGAACCCAGTTCTCCAAGATGGAAGGTGAGAATTATACCACTGAACCACCATTGCCTCACATCTGAGAGTTAAGGATACAGAAATAGAGAAATTAAGTACAATGAAACCTGTGAAAGGCAGAACTCAGTGGGACTGCCTTGTTTTTCCGGGTCTTGCAAGTTTTCCACCTTCGACCAGGTGCAGTCTTACCACTTTTCTATCACTCTCTATTACTGCAAAATATTTTAGTTTCCTTCTCTGACAGGTTCCTGCCTTACACAGGTTCCGGCATTCACAGGTTTTACTGTAACTTGCCCAAGTTTGAACAGAGGTGGAATGAGGACTAGAATTCAGACCACCCAATTCTTGTTGTTGTTCCCTGCCTTCAAGTCTGCGCCCAGCTCATGGCGACCCCATGCACACAGGATTAGACTGTTGTGATCCAGAGGGTTTTCACTGGCTGATTTTTGGAAGCAGATCACCAGACCTTTCTTCCTAATCTTAGTCTGGAAGCTCTGGGGAAACCTGTTCGATATCACAGAAACATGCAAGTTTCCACTGACAGATGGGTGGCAGCTGCATATGAGATGCATTGGCTGGCATCAACCAAGGTCACCCGCATGGAAGGCCAGAATCCTACTACTGAGCTACCCCTACCCAATTCTTTTTTCTCTTTTCTTATATGAATAAAGCTTTACTTAGCTGTCTGTTAGATGTTACACCATTTAACATATTTCTTTTTTTATTTTTGTTAAATTTTAAACTATTGATTTAGTAATTTATTTTAAAATTTGTGAATATTGTTTCAATTTAATTTTTATACATGTATTGCTTTTTTATTGCTTTATAATTAATTATAATTCTTAAATTGTATGTGTTTAATATTTTTTACTTACTTAATTTCTTTATACATTATCACAGTTGTGTATTTTATGATTTACCAACATATTATGCCTACAGCTTATTATCCTCTAGAATATAAGCACTACGAGGGTAGGGATCTTTGTAAGAGTTGTTCACGGATGTACCTCAACACCTAGAACAGGGCCTGCATATATAGTAAACCTTCAAATATTTGTTAAATCTATTTTTGACTTAACATGAATGCATAAATGTCATTTCACACAATTTTAGTGCTTTTTACTTTCTTTGCTTGGCTCTCCCCAGCTATCTACCTCCCCTCCCCTTCAGGAACCCCCACCATGCATGCCAGGTAATCATATATAGTTACATATTGTTCTCCATTACACACACTTCTTAGAATTTAATAAATCATTGTTTTTCAAAAACGAGATATTGTTAGAGTAAACTTTCCCATACACACTGCTTTATGGCAAGGAACCTGCCTGAGCCATTGATTCAGTTTCATGCACAAGAGAAGAAAAGGCAAAGGAGCTCTGAGACTTCTAATAGATTAAGATGTTAATTTCTGTACCATACGGACTCATAAATGTTAATTTGAGTTCTGTTGTCCATAATTATCAATTAGGATAAAAGAAGTTTAGAGATTCAAGACCATGAGATAGATATTAATAATTTGAAATCCAGACGTCTCAAGAGCGATTTTGAAGGACACTTTCATGATCACAAAATACATGACTTTGGATTTCACATAATTGTTTCTGTCACCAACTCTCTTGGCAGTATTTCTAAATGGCTTTGTTGTTTTGAATTCTATTTCCTTCTGCACCTGCCTTTCCTTCACTGTCCAGCTTTTGGGCAGAATGGCATGGGGGACATTCTTTTACTCCTATTTTTTTTTTAAACACAAGTAATACAAGCTCATTGTTGAAAAATTAGAAAAAACAGATAAGCAAAGGGAAATCACTCGTAATCCCATCACCTAAGGATAATCACTGTTAATCACAATTATGTGATATTTTGAGCTTTCCCGCCCTTTCCCTCCCATCTCCCTCCTCCTACCCCTCCACAAGGTAATTGCTTTATTTTGTCTGTATTTACAAAAGTGTGAAAGTAGTTCAAAAGTGCACTAAACAATAACGTCTTCATTTTGCTCTCTCTGTCCTGTCTGCCCTCCAGTTATCCTGGTCTTCACAGGTAACTCTGCTCACAGTTTGTTGTGCATTTGTCCCGATTTTTTTATATGCATATACAAACTTACATACTTTTTTTTCAAAATCGGGACCACATTATAATACTGTTCTGCAACTTACTTTTCTTCTTTAGCAATACATTTCAAGCATCAGTGTCAGCAGTAATTAAGCTGTTATTCTTTTTTTTTGCTATGGTAGTGGATTTTTTTTTAATTTCAGTAAACATATGTTAACAAAACATTTGCTATTTCAGTATTTTTTACATGTTCAATTCAGCAACATTAATTATGTTCATCATGTTGTTCAACCATCACCACAGTCCCTTTCTATGTTCTGCTTTTTAATGGTTGCATAGTATCAGACTCTGAGGGTGCACCATCATTTATATAACGAACTGCTCTGGCTAGAAACTCCAGTACAATGTTGAATACAAGTGGTGAGGTTGGACATCCTTGTCTTGTTCCTGCTCACAGGGGAAAAGCATTCTGTCTTTGACTACTAAATACGTTACGTGTGACTGTTTCATAGATGGATTTCACTCAGTTTAAAAAATCTCTTTCTGTTCCTGTTGAGCATTTTTACCATGAAAGGATATTTTATTTTGTCAAGTGCTTTTTATTAAGGATGATAATACAGTTTTTGTCCTTTATTCTATCAATATGATGTATTACATTAATTTATTTCCTAATGTTAAATGAACTTTGCCTTCTTGGGATAAATTCCACTTGACCATGGTATATAATCTCTTTTATATGTTGCTGGATTTAGTTTGCTAATATTTTGTTGAAGTTTTTTTTTAATCTTATATTCATAAAGAGCCCTGATGGTGCAGTGGTTATAGTCCTCAGCTGCTAACCAAAAGGTCGGCAGTTAGAACCTGCTCCTTGGGAGAAAGATGTGACCGTCTGCTTCCATAAAGATTACAGCCTTGGAAACCCTACAGGGCAGTTCTACTCTGTCCTACAAAGGTCACTATGAGTAGGAATCAACTGGATGGCAATGAGTTTTTTGTTGTTGTTGTTTGTTTTATATTCATAATAGATACTGGTTTTCTTGTCATGTCTTTGTCTGGTTTTGGTATCAGGGTAATACTGAACTCAGAATGAGTTGGGAAGTGTTCCTTATTAGAAGTTTTCTATTTATTAGAAGTTTGTGAAGATTTGGTATGAATTCTTTGAATGCTTGATGGAAATCACCAGTGAAGCCATCTGGGCTTGGGCTTTTCTTTTTTCTTTTTAAATAATTACTAATTACCAGATTTGTTTTTGTGTGTGATGTTAAGGTGGGAACCTAACCATTTTTTCTAAAGAGGTAGCCAGTTTTCCTAACACCATTTATTGAATAGTCTACCTTTTCTTACTAATTTTAAATGTCTCAAAAACTTCTCTAGACCATTTTGAATCTTGCTTGTAACCTTACTCCTGATAAGGTACAAATAAATGTGCTTTATCTGCAGCTGTAATGTTTGAGCCTTGAAAAATTCTTTGTCCTGGTGGGAATGTGAGGTTGGGAAGCAGAAGGGCCAAGTTGGGGCTCATGATATCCCTGCCATCACTGTGGATGTGTTGGTGTGATTGGACTGCACACAGGCCTACCAGCACCCCCAAAGCTTTGTCCCCCAGGTTGGAAGCATGTCTCTTGGAGGTCTGCCAGCCCATTCTGTGGCAGAGTTCCAAGCTGGGCCAAGGGTCACCACCTGGTCTGCTGGCCTTGCTCTCGTGGCCTGGTTCCATGCCTAGGTGACTTCCTGGACTCTGGAGTCAGCTTGTCCTGCTGGGACTACCCATCTTTCCTGCCCCTCCCTGTATCTGCATTCTTCTCAGATCTTGAACTTGGCTTTCAATGCAGATCACAATGCCCATTACTCCTTCCACCCTTGGGAGCAGTGAGTTCTCAACTCTGCCTTCTTTCAGTTCCGGGCACTGACTATGCTAATTGGCAACTCTCCTCACCCTCCCATACATGCCTCTGCTTATCCTGAGCTCCTCACCCTGACCCTCTCTGCCCTAACCCATCTCCCATTTAGCCATGACACCCAGGAGATCCAACACTATGCTTGATTCTGTACCATCCCCTCTCCCCTGAAAAACCAAAAAAACCAAACCGGTTGCCGTCAAGTCAGTTCTGGCTCTTGGTGACCCCACATGTTACAGAGTAGAACTGAGCTCCCCGGGGTTTTCTTGGATGTAATCTTTACAGAAGAAGATCGCCAGGCCTTTCTTCTGCAGATGAGTTCAAATCTCCAACCTCTAGGTTAGTAAAAAAAAAAAAAAAAATTGTTAGTAGTTGAGTGCAAACTGTTTGTGCCACCCAGGGACCTTCTCCCCTGATACTATCACATAACCTAGCTAGTATCTGAAGCCATGGAAATAAATGAGGTGGTTGAGAGCAAGAAAGAACAGTGAGAAGGCCCAGGACTGCACCCTATAGAACACCAGCATTCAGAGGTCAGAGAGGGGAGCAGCAGCCAGCAATGGAGCTGAGAAGAAGTAATCAGAGAAGTAGATGGGAAATTAGGAGAGTATGGTGACTCAGAAATCACGGGACAAGAATGCTCGAGGATGGAGAGGTCAGAAAATGCGACCAAGAGAATTCACAGAAGAAAGGTCATTGGTTCCTTTATCAAAACTCCACATCAGTAATCAGGTCATTCCCTTGCTTAAAACCCTTGACGGCCTCTCAGGTGTCCTCCAGATAAAGTTCCCTGCAATCCAGCTCACCCTCTCACCACCTCCACACACTCACACCAGGTCCCAGCCATGCCGAGCTACTTGCTTGGACAGCTGCCATGTTCTTTCTTGCTCCTGTGCTGTTCCTTTTGCCTGGAACTCTTTCCTCCCCTCAGGCTCCCATATGTCATTCTGGACTAGCTCAAGGCCACCTCCTGAGATCAAGAAGCCTTCCCTGATTCCTCAGGTTGGCCCTGTCTCTTCCCAGAGCACCCTGTTTCAGCATGAATAAGGCACACTTCCCCCCAAAAGGGCATGTCTTGTCCACCTTTGTTCTCCAGCCCCTCTGGCCAGGGCCTGACCCACTATTTTCAGCGCTTTCAATGAAGCAAATTTGACTGTAGGGGGTGGGTACATCCAGCTTCCCTCTGATCAGATAGTTAGATACTTGCAAGTCAAAATGGCCAGCAGGGACAGAGTGGCTGTGTCACTGCCGCCAGCCACAGATGCCTCTTTGGTTTCACAAAGGTCAGGTTTGCTAAGAGACCTGGGCCAGGTGTGTAATTCCAGGCAACCTGGTCCTGGAGGTCATTAGGTTGCAAAATCCCCAGTGCCATCCAGGTCAGAGGCTCTTCAAGGCAGGGTGCCTCGCGTGCACCCTGACCTCTGCACAGCTCTCCCTCTCTCACTTGCATCACCTGCACTCATTCTTCAAGGATCTGATAACATCCCACCCCTCACCTTTGCTACTGCATTATTAATCTCTTTTGGAGCTTCCCTTTCCCCTACCCCTTGCCCCAGCACCTGAGGTCTCCCCCTTCTCTCCCAGGCGCTTATACTATGAATGAGTAACTATGTGTTTGGCCTCTCCAATTAGATTGTCAACCCCACAAGGTCAAGAAACATGCTCTTTCTTCTAGTATTTGCTGAGTTCAAGTCTTGATACACTCTACTTGCTAACTGATTTCAGGGGAATGAACTTTTATGTCATTACTGACCAAGGAGGTAGGCTTTATGAGTGCTAAAAGCTTTCAAACCATTCTGGGCAAGGTTCTTAGGTGGGGAGGTGGTGCTGAAGAGCAGGGGGTTGGGTGAGACTTACCTTTTACAACACCACCACCAGTTGTCCTCAAGTCCATCATAAGTCATGATGACCCCATGTGTGTCAGAGCAGAACAATTTTAATAGCCAACATACCACCCAGGAACTCCCCTTTACGCACCAAATAAAACAAAACAAAAAACCCAAAGCCAATGCCTGTGAGTGATTCTGAGGCATAGCACAGCCCCTCTAAAACTGGCTCTTAACGCAGAGCTCAGCTGTTTTGTTACTTGAAGGCAAGGCGCCACCTCAGAAAGGTCAAAGACACCTCCACCATCTTTGAGAAAAACCTTCCTGGGATTAAAGGGTAGATTAACTCTGCTTTTTAAAACACATAATAATGTATATTGTCTTATCCCTGGCAGTAAAACTGTGCCTACTCATGTTATAAAACTTAGAAAATATAGCAAATAAAAAAGACAAAATAAAAATAACCACAATTCCACCTTCTACAGATAATCACTGCTGACATTAAGGTGTATTTTTCTTCTATTCTTTTTTTTCTATGCAAATATATAAAATCTGTATACAGTCTACATAAGGATATATGTATAATATAAAAAATGTGAACATATAAATTCAACAATTGAGGTCATAGGTGTATTTTTTTTACTTCTCCAGATACCAGAATGACTAAGCCCTAGCACCTTCAATCTTTAGGTCAAATGTCACCTATCTACTTACCCTGTTTAGGCCTGTAACCTGCTCTCTCCCCCACTCCTCACACTTCGAGCTTTCCTATTTGGATCTACTTTTGTAGATGATTTAAGATTATATGAGCCTTTCATTTTTCATTATTAAAAATATTTGTAACTACATGTAATAAATAAAAATGAATAATGTTCTATTATACATGGCTAGGTCATGACTTATTTAGGACAAAAGGCCTGGCAATCTACTTCTGAAAACTAGCCAGCGAAAACCCTATGGAGCACAATAGTCCAATTCCATTGTGCGTGGGGTAGCCGTGAGTTGAGGGCAACTCAACAACAACAGCAACATGATTTACTGCACCATTTCCCTAAGGTAAGTCATGTAGGGCTGCCTAAGGGGAACAGGGTCACCACAGCATGGAGAAGAGAGCAGAGGCTGAAGCTAGGAGACATGGCCCAGCTCTGCCCACTTCTCATTTGAAAATGGAGAGGTTGATGATACCAACTCCTCATTTGACAATGGAGAGGTTGGGCTGTTCACCTTCCACAGCCCCTGCAGCATTGGACTATTAGCCAAAAGGTTGGCAATTCAAACCTACCCGAGGCACCTAGGAAGTAAGGCCTGGTGATCTGTTTCCAAAAGGTCACAGCCTTGAAAACTCTGTGGGGCAGTTCTACTTTGCACATATGGGGTCTCCATGAGTCGGAACCAACTTCATGGTAACTAACAGCAACAAGGTTGCTGCTAATAAGGGTGACGAGAATTGAGATTCTTGTTCTTTGGGCTGCTTTTCGGCCAGAAGCGGGGAACTGAGGCAAATCAAATCTTCAGGCTCCAGGTCAGTCTGGGAGTGCTGAGGTGACCTGAGGCACTCTATCAGAGGGGCCCGGGAGGCTAAGCCAAGACAGCCAACAAACACACGTCAGCATGCCACGGGCTGGCATCACTAAGAAATGGATGAACAAGGACAGGTTGAAAGTCCTAGCCATCAATCCACAAAAACAGTGTCCTACAGGTAGCAAATGAGTAATGAAGATAACAAATTCGGAAGCCTCTCCCTTTATCCCTTGGCCTTCCCAAGTTTCTGAGATGCAGCTCCCTGCTCTCAGATTTCAGGAGCTGGCACCTTTAGGACTCTGTGCAGAGGATCACAGGCTTGATGCCTTCCCTATCCCTTCCTCATTTACACACAGGGACGAAAGGCTGAACATAATCCACACCAAAACATTCATCTGCCTCAGGGAAGACGAGTGCTGAGGAGTAGCGGCAGGAGATGAGAGATGAGGAGAGCACAGCTATCACACAAGCAGACTCATCCACAGCCCTGGGGCCCCCAGGACTAGCCACTGCTAAGTCATGCTAACTAGGACAGTGACCTCATTGTCCTGGAGCCATTAATCACTGTGGTCCGTGGACTGTGAGGGCACTTCACCAGCTTCCACGGAAGGCCAGAATGTGAGCCGGGCTCTCTGAGAGGAAGGAACGAAGGGCATGCAGCAGTGTAGAGGCCAAGTGTTCTGCCTGCTGGGTAGCTAAGTGAGAAAAATAAAATTAGATCCATTTCTCACATTGTACCAAGATAAATTCCAACTAGATCAGGATTAAGTGCAAAACATGAAGCCATACAAGTGCTAACAGAAAACACAGGCAAATGTCACTTTTGTAACCTGGAAGTGAGAAACACTTTCCTAACTGTAACTCAAAACCCAGAAGCAATAAGCGAAATGATTGATACATTTGATTACATTACAAAATAAAAAAATTGCATGGGGGGGGGAAGCACTATGAACAATGTAAAAAGGCAAATGATAAACTGAAAAATATTTACAACCATAACACAGACAAATGATTAATGTTCTTGTTGTGTACCGTTGATTTGATTTTGGCTTCATAGAAATCCCCATGTAATAAACTACCATATAGGGTTTTCTTGGCTGTAATTTTTACAGAAGCAGATGGCCAGGTCTTTCTCAGCTGTTGGGTAGGTTGCAACCACCAACCTTTCGGTTAGCAGCTGAGCACTTGACATTGCACCACCAGGGCCCCTTAATGATCAATAGCCCCAGGATCCCAAAAGCTTCTAAAAATAGAGAAGAAAAAGTCCAACAACCCTATAGAAAAAGGAGCCAAAGCTATGAACAGGGAAAGAAATGCAAATAGTCCTTAACCATATGAAAAGATGTTGAACCTCACTCATAGTAAGAGAAATCCAAATTAAAATTGCACTTAGATACCATTTTTCACTTATTAAATTGAAAAAAAAAAAAAAAAAGCCAAAACTTTGACAGCTGACTCTGCTGTTGAGGCTGTGGGGAGACAGACACTCTCCAACATTGCAAATGGCACACAACCCCTATGGAGTAGAATTTCGCAACTACGCAGCAAACTTACATGTGCAGTCAATCCTTTCGCCCAGCAAACTCATTTCTAAGAACTTGGCACAACGATTCACTGGCAAAAATACAAAAAGACATCCATCAATGAGCCCAGGTCGTGGTCTCTAAATACTAAATATTTCCCACTTATAGGAAATGGCTGGTTCCCCTGCTGCTACTTTGCACCATGGCCGGCTTTTAGCGCGAGGTCTTCAGGCCCCGTGTTCCACCTCGTGTGGCCCTTGCGGTGCCTGAGCCCGCAATGTCAGGCCCCCAACCCGGAGGTGTGCATGCAGGTGGAGGTTAGTGCGGAAGGCGAGGACGAGGGCTTCCGGGAGGCACAATGTGCCGCCATCAACTCCACATTGGGCCGAATAAACTCCTGTCTGGACCACCTGGAGAAACGGAAAGACCATCTCTCCACCTGCCTCCAGAAGCTGCTGGAGCCCAACCGGCAAATGCACCTCAAGTTCCAGCAGCTGCTTGGGAAGGCCTCCAGTGATGCCACGCACTAGCCTCTGGGAGTCCCCAGCCAGGCCCCGACTCTCCTCCAGGGCTAAGATCTGGCCCAACACTCACCACGTGGCTTAGGTACCTTCTCAAGGGCTAGCCTGCAGGTCCCCTGGTGGGTCTGCCTGTTGGGCCACCCTCTTGGAACTCCCCTTGGCCTGCCAGGGCCAGCCCCCACTGGGGCTTGTGACCCACCCACCTTGCCTGCCTGCCTGCTCAATGCTTGAGCACTCCCCACTCCACCCAGGCCTTGAGTGTCCACATTAAACGAGTCTCTCTAACAAATAGAATAATAATAATTATAAAGCCCCCCACGCATCTGTCAGTTTGTTGTACTGTGGGGGCTTATGTGTTGCTGTGGTGCTGGAAGCTATGCCACCAGTATTCAAATACCAGCAGGGTCACCCATAATGGACAGGTTTCAGCTGAGTCTCTAGACTAAGACGGACTAGGGAGAAGGACCCGGTCATCTACTTCTGAAAAGAATTAGCCAGTGAAAATTTTTGAATAGCAGCAGAATGTTGTCTGATACAGTGAGGGAAAATGAGCCCCTCGGGTTGGAAGGCACTCAAAATGTGACTGAGGAAGAGCTGCTTCCTCAAAGTAGAGTCGACCTTAATGATGTGGATGGAGTCAAGCTTTCGGGACCTTCATTTGCTGATGTGGCACAACTCAAAATGAGAAGAAGCAGCTGTGAACATCCATTAATAATCGGAACCTGGATAAAAATCATCAGAAATGAAATGGAATGCATAAACATGGATATCCTAGGCATTTGTGAGCTGAAATGGACTGGTATTGGTCGTTTTGAATCAGATGATCATGTGGTCTACTATTCTGGGAATAGTATGAAAAGGAATGGCATTGCATTCATCGTCAAAGAAACATTTCAAGATCTGTCCTGAAGTGCAACGCTGTCAGTGATAGGGTAATATCCATATGTCCACAGGGAAGACCAGTTAATACGACTATTATTCAAATTTACACACCAACCACTAAGGCCAAAGATGAAGAAACTGAAGATTTTTACCAACTTCTGCGGTCTGAAATCGATCGAACTTGCAATCGGGATGCACTGATAATTACTGGTGATTGGAATTTCAAAGTTGGAAACAAAGAAGAAGGATTGGTAGTTGGAAAATATGGCCTTGGTGATAGAAATGATTCCAGAAATCGCATGATAGAATTTTGCAAGACGAACGACTTTTTCATTGCAAATACATTTTTTCACCAACATAAATGGCAACTATACACATGGACCTCACCAGATGGAAAACACAGGAACCAAATTGACTACATTTGTGGAAAGATATGATGGAAAAGCTCAATATCATCAGTCAGAACAAGACCAGGGGCTGACTGCGGATCAGACCATCAATTACTTATATGCAAGTTCAAGTTGAAACTGAAGAAAATTAGAACAAGTCAACAAAAGCCAAAGTATGACCTTGAGTATTTCCCACCTGAATTTAGAGACCATCTTAAGAATAGATTTGACCCATTGAACACTAATGGCTGCAAGACCAGACGAGTTGTGGAATGACATCCAGGACATCATACTTGAAGAAAGCAAAAGGTCATTAAAAAGACAGGAGAGAAAGAAAAGACCAAAATGAATGTTAGGAGAAACTCTGAAACTTGCTCTTGAAGGTCGAGTAGTTATAGCAAAAGGAAGAAATAAAGAAGTAAAAGACCTGAACAGATTTCAAAGGTCGGCTCAAAAAGACAAAGTAAAGTATTATGATGACATGTGCAAACCAAAAGGGAGAACATGCTCAGCATTTCTCAAGCTGAAAGAACGGAAGAAAAAAATTCAAACTTCAAGTTGGAATACTGAAGGATTCTACAGGGAAAATATTAAATGACACAGGAAGCATCCAAAGAAGATGAAAGGAATACACAGAGTCACTATACCAAAAAGAAATCGTCGACATTCAACTATTTCAGGAGGTAACATATGATCAGGAACCGATGGTACTGAAGGAAGGAGTCCAAGCTGCTCTTAAGGCATTGGTGAGAAACTAGGCTTTGGGAATTGACGGAATACCAATTGAGATGTTTCAACAATCAGATTCGGCACTGCAAGTGCTCACTTGTCTATGCCAAGAAATTTGGAAGACGGCTACCTGGCCAACCGACTGGAGGAGGTTCATACTTATGCCTATTCCCGAGAAAGGTCATCCAACTGCATGTGGAAATTATTGAACGATATCATCAATATCACATGCAAGCAAAATTTTGCTGCAGATCATTCAAAAGTGGCTGCAGCAGCATATAGACAGGGAACTGCCAGAAATTTCAGGCCAGATTCAGAAGAGGACGTGAAACCAGGGATATCATTGCTGATGTTAGATGGATCCTGGCTGAAAGCAGAGAATACCAGAAAGATGTTTACCTGTGTTTTATTGGCTATGCTAAGGCATTTTACTGTGTGGACCATAACAAACTATGGATTACATTGTGGAGAGTGAAAATTCGGGAACACTTAATCATGCTCATGAGGAATCTGTACATGGATCAAGAGGCAGTTGTTTGAACAGTACAAGGGGGTACTGCATGGTTTAAAGTCAGGAAAGGTGTGCGTCAGGGTTGTAGCCTTTCACCATACCTATTCAGCCTGTATGCTGAGCAAATAATCTGAGAAGCTGGACCATGTGAAGAACAGGGCATCAAGATTGGAGGAAAATTCATTAGCAATCTGTGTTATGCAGATGAGGACTTGAAGTCCTTACTGATGGAGATCAAAGACCACAGCCTTCAGCATGGATTACACCTCAACATAAAGAAAACAAAAATCCTCACAACTAAACCAATAAGCAATGTCATGATGAATGGAGGAAAGATTGAAGTTGTCAAGGATTTCATTTTACTTGGATCCACAATCCACATCCCTGGAAGCAGCAATCAAGAGATCAAAAGAAGCATTGCATTGAGCAAATAGGCAGCAAAAGACCACTTTAAAGTGTTGAAAAGCAATGCTGACACCTTGAGGACTAAGGTGGGCCTGACCCAAGTCATGGTGTTTTCAATCACCTCATATGCATGTGAAAGCTGGACAATGAATAAGGAAGACCAAAGAATTGACACCTTTGAATTGTGGTGTTGGTGAAGAATATTGAATATATCATAGACTGCCAAAAGAATGAACAGATCTATCTTTGAAGAAGTACAAGAGTGCTCCTTAGAAGCAAGGATGGCAAGACTCCATCTTACATACTTTAGACATGTTATCTATCAGGAGGGATCAGTCCCTGGAGAAGGACATCATGCTTGGTAAAGTAGAGGGCCAGCAGAAAAGAGGAAGACCCTCAATGAAATGGTTTGATACAATGGGCACAAGCATAGCAACGATTGTGAGGGTGGTACATGACCTGGCAGTGTTTTGTTCTATTGTGCATAGCGTTGCTATGAATTGGAATTGACTCGATGGCACCTAACAATAACAACAATAATAAAGGAAATGACTGTTCCCAGTCTGGGGCAGCAAAAGGTAGGTACAAGATGACCCTGGAACATCTTGTTATACCAGAAAGCAAGGAAGCGATTGAAGACCCCTGTGTTCATGTCAAAGAACTTCAAAGTGTACATGAAGAGACTGAGATTTGCTTACACAAAGAGGTAGTGAGTGAGTGAAGGTATAGATGAAATAAGATTGGTTGTAAATTGGTAATTATTGGAGCTGAGTGATGGGCACACGAGGGTTCATCATATTATTATCTCTACATTTGTATGTTTGAAAATTTCCGCAATGAAAATCTAAAACAAACGACAAAAAAAAACAAGGTAGTAAGGTAGGTGTCTCAACTAATTCTATTCTCTCCAGCAGGAGTGTAGAATCATAACTATAATTTTAAATGACAACTTGGAGTTAAAAGTATCATAAATTATTTATACATTCTTCTATTATTTGAAATATATTTTTAGAACAAATTGGTATATATAGTCTCAGAGTTTGAAACATCTGAGTATAAAAAGGACTGAGTTGTAAAAAAATTACAGTGGCCCAATTTACATAAATATAAATGAATAAAGAGTTGAAAACTCTAGCTTCAACAGGTAAAGATCTAAGGTTGAGAGTTTTAGTTCTGCTCAAAAGAAAATAAGCCCGAGGAACCAGATTGGCAATCTTGGAATGCATGGACCTCTCTGTGCCCTTGGCCTCTCCTTTGGTAGCAGGAAGGAAGCAAATCAAGCACCCTGAGTGCCCAGAGGACCAGTTCTGTGAGTGTAGCGGACAAAGGCAACCTTCCTGCAGCCACATTTCCTGGGCTCCTTGGAGCAAGTCATGGCTCCCCCTAACCACAAGGAGACCACCTGAAGCAGCAACCTAGGGTACTTTGAGCTACGCCAGGTTAAGAGAGGAGCCTGGGTATATTCGTTTCCTAAGGCTGTGGAAGGAGCCTTGGTGGCACAATGGTTAAAGTGCTGGGCTGCTAACTAAAAGGTTCACAGTCTGAACCCACCAGCTGCTGTTTAGGAGAAAATACCTGGTGACCTCTGTAAAGACTAACCTGTTGCTGTTGCCATTGAGTTGATTCTGACTCACAGTAACCCTATAGGACAGGGTAGAACTGCCCCATAGGGTTTCCAAGGAGTGGTTGGTGGATTCAAACTGCCAACTTTTTGGTTAGCAGCCATAGTTTGCCATAGCTCTTAACCACTGCGCCACCCAGGCTCCCTGTAAAGATTACAGCCTAGGAAACAGTATGGGGCAGTTCTACTGTGTCCTCTAGGGTCACTATGAATCAGAATTGACTTGACGGCAGACCAACAACAGGGCTGCAGAACAAAGTAGTTTTTAAGAACAAATTTATTGTTTCACAGTTCTAGAAGTGGTAAGTCCAAATTCAAGGTGCAGACAGGGCCATACTCTCGGAATGCCCTAGGGGAAGAGCTTTTCTTGTTTCTCTGGCTTCTGGTAGACCCAGCCGTTTTCCCTCTGTGTATTCTTCTATGTCTCTTCCCTCTAATCCGCTACCATTCAGGTTAGATTAGGACCCACCGTACTCCAGTATGACTCATGTTAACTGGACTGATAACATCTTCAAAGCCCATTTCCAAACAAGACCACGTTCACAGGTGCCAGGGGTTAGGACTTCAATGTATCTTTTGGGGGGCCATGATTCAATCTGCAATACAGGGTTACTAAGAATTTCTGTTTGAGAGCCTTTTCTCATTTTCCCACTGCCCACAAGGAGGTCGTACTGGGAGGCTGGCTGGAGCTCAGGTCCATAGCCAAAGTACCCTCCGGAGACAGCCCAGTGACTGACCCCAGGCTTAGCTCAGCCCATGTGGCGCCCTCTCCCTCACTACCACAATGCCACTTGCTGTCTTTTGACCACTTCTTTTATCCAGCCCCACCCTTCACCTTCCATTTTCTTGTAGAGTAGGCCCTACTGTTGTTAAGTGCCATCAAGTTAATTGTGACTCATAGTGACCCCATATGACAGAGTAGAACTGCACCATAGGGTTTTCTTGGCTGTAATCTTAATAGGACTAGATCGCCAGGTCTCTCTCTGGCTGAGCCGATGGGTGGGTTCAAATCACCAACCTTTCAGTTAGCAGTCAAGTTCTTAACCATTGTACCACCAAGGGTCTCGGTAATCACAGGCCTTCTGAAGACAATTCCACCCTTGTAGGCTGCTCACACTTACTGGAAAGCAGTTTAAAAAATATAAATAGCTGCGGTGAAGGTGTGGTCAGAGCTGTCAAGCCACAGAAAACCTAACTTCTCTCATCTTGACAGCAGGTTTCTGAGAAATAACCCTCTCCCATTGAGTAGGTGGTCTGTCTCCAGTGGGGGAAACTCTAGTTCCTAAAGGTACACAAAAGACACAGAAATCCTGTGGGTGGGTGATGGCTTTGGTTCTCCTTTGTCTGCTCCTGCCTGATTTTTCAGCAGGAAACCAATTTGTTAGCCGAAGTGGGCCTTTTCTGGACACACAATGGGTGCTTAATACATATCAGTTAAATCAAATTTACCCTAGCTTTGGCTGTTTGATTTTTGGGGGTGATGAAAACATACAATTACAATCAAGCTGAAACACATTTGTTTCTGGAAAGCTTCAATGTCTGGCTTTCAGAATGAAATGAGCTTTATTGATTTTTTTAAGCCATTCTTTTGCTCCATGTTAAAACATTGATTCCAGGATGGTCTACTTGGAGAACACAGATTACAGAGTAATTATTATTTTGGTTCAACATATGTAATAGGGAAGAAGCACAGATAGATGTTACTGTATTTTAGATAAAATTAGGTGTTTCTCTGCCAGATCTTTTAGGTCTTTTTCCTCTCTTGCTAGTGTAACAAATGCCACTCTTTGTTGTCCAGACACTATAACCCTCTCTGCTGGAGAAGAGGAAATGTGGCTTTAGTGGGGTTGGGTTTTATGTAGTCTTTCACTGTGATGACAATAGTCTCTTCTTGTTCTCCCCAAGCTTCTCTGATGTCCTTCTGTGGCTACTTTGAAGGACAGTCCCTCTTGGTCCTCCTAACCCTTTTCCATGGATGCTTTGAAGACACCAAGAGGGGTCTGGGTGCTTTCCTTTCCCTTTTTACTTTTTATTCCTTGGGGAAGACGTGATTTCAATGATATAGCTACAATTCAGTCCCCAGCTCAAATCTCTCATCCTCTCTATAGAATTTAGCCAAACCAATATTTATCGAATATCTACTGCCAGCAGGAGTACGTGTGGCTGCAAATAACAGAAAAATCAAACTGTAGAGTCTTTTAAAAAAACCTCTTTTTTCTCATGTAACAAAAATTCTGGGAGGTGGGGCCAAGAGGTGGAGTAGTCAGACGCTTCCAGTGGTCCCTCTTACAACAAAAAACAAAGACCCCCCAAAATAAGTGAATTGATTATATACTACAATCTAGGAGCCCCAAACTTCAAAGGCAAAGTTGAGGAATCAGACTGAGTGGCAGGGGGAGGGAGAGACAGCTCAGAAGCAGCAAGGAGTTGCCAGAGCTGACGCAGTGGGAACCCGCACCCTGCAGACTGTATCTGCTGCCATGCATGGTGAGGCAAGCAGTGGTGTTTGGGATCCATTTGCCACATCGGGAGAGACTGATCAGTGGAGAGTCTGCTCAACCCTCTAGAACCAGCGAGAAGCGGCCCTCAATAGGCAAAAGATAAGTAAATGCATCTAACTTACCATATGGATAAAAAAAAAAACACCCTGTTTGCGAAGACCCTCTCTCCCATTTCCCTGCTCCTTCCCTGCTCTGCACTGGGTTCCCGGGCCGCTTCAGCAATTGCCACTTCCCTTGGGCCAGTAGTAGGACCTGTCACACAACCGGAGCCATTCTCCTGACCTGGGAGAGGGAACAAGTTAACAAACAGGAAAAAATAATCTGCCAGCACCCCTAAGCCAGGAACTCAGGGCAGGCACAGCTCCTTTGCCCAGATATAGGCATAAGGGGTCCACAGACTTTGAATGCCTTTCACCCCTGCATAGACCTATGTGGGCCCATTTCAATAGCATAGGCCCTCATTAGCATAGTACACCAGGGTATATACCTGAAGCCTAACTTCACTGTGTCAGCTATATCGTGGAGTGGCAGGTTTGTGACATTTGACACTGCTCTGTCCATTAAGTAAGGTCCTCACCTACCCACATCAGGGACCTGAGGACTGGTGGCCACCTGTAACAGGGGTCCGAGAATAAGTGGTGACTCCCACTCCTTACAGTCAACAGCATTGGGTGCCCATAGTCTGGCTGCAAAACCCACCCGCCTATGCTCTCTAGGGAACAGAGACATGCTTTCCTCCCAGACACTCAGGGGCAGCCATCAGACCCCTGCCTTGCTCAGCCTGTAATCCCCTACTGAAGCCAGATACCTGTGCCTACTCCAATCACCCCTTCCTGTCTAGGACTGTAGGTAAGAGCCTGGATCACACACTTGGTGACCTACTATCTGAACACCTGAGCTGAATCCATATAAGTAAATGGACTCCTGAACTCACACACCTAATAACAAAGTTAACCACCTGGTGTCGGGACTTTAGAGCTTTGAAGGCACCAATAATCAAACTAGCTCATACAACCAGCCTATTTGGGCATATCAAAACGAAATAAAATGAGAAGCTAGGACACAGTAAGCAAACATAAAATAAATAAATATAATAACTTATTGATGGCTCAGATACAACAGTCAATATCAAATCACATAAAGAGGCAGGCCATGATGGCTTCAGCAAGCTCCCAAGACAAAGAATCAAGAAATCTTTCAAAAGAGAACTTCTTGGAATTACCGGAGGTAGAATACAAAAGATTAATATACAGAACTCTTCAAGAGACCAGGAAGGATCAGGCAAAAGGCAAAACAATCCAAGGAACACATAGACAAAGCGATAGAGGAACTTAAGGAGATTATAGAAGAGCACAACGACAAATTTAACAGGCTACAAGACTCCATGAAGAGACAGCAAACAGAAATCTAGAAGATTAACTACAAAATTTCAGAATTAGACAACTCAATAGAAAGTCATAGGAGCAGAATTGAAGCAATGGAAGTCAGAATTAGTGAGATTGAAGATAAAGCACTTGACATCAACATATCGGAGGAAAAATCAGATAAAAGAATTTAAAAAAATGAAGAAACCCTAAGGATTATGTGGGACTCTATCAAGAGGAATAACTTACGAGTGAATAGAGTACCAGAACAGGGGGGGTTACCAGAAAGTGCAGAGAGAATTGTTGAAGATTTGTTGACAGAAAATTTCTCTGATATCATGAAAGTTGAGAAGATATCTACCCAAGACACTCATCAAACCCCACAAAAGGTAGATCCCAAAAGGAAGTCATCAAGACATATAATAATCAAACTTGCCAAAACCAAAGATAAAGAGAAAATTTTAAGAGCAGTTAGGGATAAATGAAAAAAAAGAAGTGAAAAGTCATCTATAAAGGAGAGTTAATAAGACTAAACTCTGACTACTCACCAGAAACTGTGCAGGCAAGAAAGCAATGGGATGACATATATAAAGCCTTGAAGGAAAAAAAATTGCCAGCCAAGAATTATGTACCTAGCAAACCTGTGAAAGTAGGCCTTTCCGGATGAACAGAAGTTTAGGGAATTTGCAAAAACCAAACCAAAATTATAAAAAATATTAAATGGAGTCCTCAAGTTGGAAAACCAATAATATCAGATAACAACCCAAGGCTAGAACACAGGATGGAACAACCAGATATCAATCCAGACAGGGAAGCCACAAAAATAAAGCTAAAACTCTGAACATAGGAAAACAGAGGTGTCAATATGTAAAAGACAACAACATTAAAACAAAAGAGAGAGACTAAAAAATGTAGTCATAGATCTTTCATATGGATAGGAGGTCAATGTGATATAAAGAAATAAAAGATTGGTTTAAACTTAGGAAAATAGGGATAATATTAAGGTAACCACAAAAGAAACTAACAATCTTACACATCAAGACAAAAAACAGGAAAAACATAAAGACTCAGAAAATACAAAATCAATGACAATGAAAAAGATGAAAAGGCAACACATAAAGAAAAATGACTTGGCACAGAAAACCAAGCAGAACAAAGAAACTGTCAACAACACACAAAAAAAGACATACCTAAACTCTAAACTAAACTCATAAAAAAATTACACTGAATGCACATGGACTAAATGCACCAATAAAGAGACAGAGAGTGGCAGAATGGATTAAAAAAAACACAATCCGTCTGTATACTGCCTACAAGAGACACTCTCTAGACTTAAAGACATAAACAATAACTCAAAGGATGCAAAGAAATATATCAAGCAAACGACAATTAAAAAAAAAAAAAAAGCAGAAGTGGCAATATTAATCTCTGATAAAATAGACTTTCAAGTAAAATCCACCAGAAAGGATAAGGAAGGACACCATATAATGATTAAAGGGTGAATACACCAGAAGGACATAACCATAATAAATATTTATGCACCCAATGATAGGGCTCCAAAATACATAAAACAAACTCTATCAGCATTGAAAAAAGAAAGAGACAGCTCCACAATAACAGTAGGAGACTTCAACACACCACTTTCGGTGAAGGACAGGACATCCAGAAAGAAGCTCAATAAAGACACGGAAGATCTAAATGCCACAATCAACCAACTTGATCTCATGGACATATACAGAACACTCCACCCAACAGCAACCAAGTATACTTTCTTTTCCAATGCATATGGAACATTCTCCAGAATAGATCACATATTAGGCCATACAGCAAGCCTTAAAAGAATCTAAAGTATCAAAATATTACAAAGCATCTTTTCTGACCATAAAGCCATAAAAGTAGAAGTCAATAACAGAAAAAGCAAGGAAAAAAAAAATCAAACACATGGAAACTGAACAACATCTTGCTCAAAAACTATTGGGTTAGAGAAGAAATTAAGGATGGAATAAAGAAATTCACAAAATGAAATGAGAATGAAAACACATCCTACCAGAACCTTTGGGACACAGCAAAAGCAGTGTTCAGAGGTCAGTTTATAGCAATAAATGCACACGTTCAAAAAGAAGAAAGGGCCAAAATTGAAACATTAACCCTACAACTAGAACACATAGAGAATAGCAAAAGGAGCCCCTGGGCATGAGAAGAAAGTGAATAATAAAAATTAGAGCAGAATTACATGAAATAGAAAGTAGAAAAACAATTGAGTTTACAAGATCAAAAGCTGGGTCTTTGAAAAGATCAACAAAATTGACAAATCATTGGCCAAACTGACAAGAGAAAAACGGGAAATGAAGCAAATAACCCAAATAACATATGAGATGGGTGATATCACAACAGACCCAACTGAAATTAAAAGCATAATAACAGAATATCATGAAAAACGTACTCTAACAAATTTGATAATCTAGATGAAATGGACAAATTTCTAGAAACACACTACCTACCTAAACTAACACAAACAGAGGTAGAACATTAAATAAATGTATAACAAAAGATTGAAAAGGTAATTTAAAAACTCTCAACAACAACAACAAAAAGCCCTGCCCCGA
The DNA here is from genome assembly GCF_024166365.1 of Elephas maximus indicus. Classification (NCBI taxonomy): domain Eukaryota; kingdom Metazoa; phylum Chordata; class Mammalia; order Proboscidea; family Elephantidae; genus Elephas; species Elephas maximus. The sequence continues at coordinate 53,611,050 of NC_064830.1, forward strand.
TGGCTTTACTGGAGAATTCTACCAAATTTTCAGAGAAGAATTAACACCACTACTATTAAAGGTATTTCAGAGCATAGGAAAGTATGGAATACTCTCAAACTCATTCTATGAAGCCAGCATAACCCTGATACCAAAACCAGGTAAAGACACCACAAAAAAGAAAACAAAACAAAACCATACACCAATACCCCTTATGAACATAGATGCAAACATCCTCCACAAAATTCTAGCCAATAGAATTCATTAATGTATCAAAAAAATAATTCACCATGACCAAAGGGGATTCATACCAGGTATGCAGGGATGGTTCAACATTAGAAAAACAATCAATGTAATCCATCATATAAATAAAATAAAAGACAAGAACCACATGATTTTATCAATTGACCCAGAAAAGGCATTTTACAAAGTCCGACACCCATTTATGATAAAAACTCTCAGGTGAATAGGAATAGGAAGGAAATTCCCCAACATAGTAAAGGGCATTTATACAGTCAACAGCCAACATCCTAAATAGAGAGGGTCTGAAGGCACTCCCCTTGAGAACAGGAACCAGACAAGGATGCCCTTTATCACCACTCTTATTCAACACTGGGCTAGAGGTCCTAGCCAAAGCAATTATGATAGAAAAAGAAATAAAGGACATCCAAATTGGTAAGGAAGAAGTAAAAGTACCTCTATTTGCAGGTGATATGATCTTATACATGGAAAACCCCAAAGAATCCACAAGAAAACTATTGGAACTAATAGATTTCATCAAAGTATCAGGATACAAGAAAAACATACAAAAATCAGTTGGATTCCTCTACACCAACAAAGAGAACTTCGAAGAGTAAATCACCAAATCAATACCATTTACAAGAGGCCCCAAGAAGATACAATACTTAGGAATAAATCTAGCCAGAGACGTAAAAGACCTATATAAAGAAAACTACAAGACACAACTGCAACAAACCAAAAGAGACCAACATAAGTGGAAAAACAGACCTTGCTCACTGATAGACTCAACACTGAAAATGTCTATTCTACCCAAAGCGATCTACAGATACAATGCAATCCCAATCCAAATTCCAATGGGATTTTTTAATGAGGTGGAGAAACAAATCACCAACTTCATATGGAAAGGGAAGAAGCCCCCGGATAAGTAAAGCATTACTGAAGAAGAACATAGTAGGAGGCCTCACAGTACCTGATTTTAGAACCTATTATACCGCCACAGTAGTCAAAACAGCCTGGTACTGTTACAACAACAGATACATAGACCAATGGAACAGAATTGAGAATCCAGACATAAATTCATCCACATATGAGCAACTGATATTTGACAAAAGTTTAAAGCTTGTTAAACGGGGAAAAAACAGTCTCTTTAACAAATGGTGCTGGTATAACTGGATATCCATCTGCGAAAAAATGAAACCAGACCCATACCTCACACCATGCACAAAAACTAACTCAAAATGGATCCAAGACCTAAATATAAAATCTAAAACAACAAAGATCATGGAAGAAAAAATAGAGACAATGCTAGGAGCCCTAATGCATGGCATAAACAGAATACGAAACATAACTAACAATGCACAAACACCAGAAGAGAAACTAGATAACTGGGAGTTCCTAAAAATCAAACACTTACGATGCTCATCCAAAGACTTCACCAAATGAGTAAAAAGACAACCTACGGACTGGGAAAAAATTTCTGGCTACAACATATCCGATCAACGCCTAATCTCTAAAATCTACAAGATAGTGCAAAACCTCAACAACAAGAAGGCAAATAACCCAATTTAAAAATGGGCAAGTGATATGAACAGGCACTTCACCAAAGAAGACATTCAGGCGGCTAACAGATTCATAAGGAAATGCTCACAATCATTAGCCTTTAGAGAAATGCAAATCAAAACTATAACAAGATACCATCTCATCCCGACAAAGCTGGCATTAATCAAAAAAAAAAAAAAAAAAACACAAAATAATAAATGTTGGAGAGGTTGTGGAGAGTCTGGAACACTTATACACTGCTGGTGGGAATGTAAAATGGTACAATCACTTCCTTTAAAAGCTACAAATAGAAGTACCTTATGACCCAGCAATCCTACTCCTTGGAATATATCCTAGAGAAATAAGAGCCTTTACACAAACAGATATATGCACATCCATGTTCATTGCAGCACTGTTTACAATAGCAAAATATGGAAACAACCTAGGTGTCCATCAACGGATGAATGGATAAACAAGTTATGGTATACTCGCACAATGAAATACTACACAACAATAAAGAACAATTGTGAATCTGTGAAACATCTCATAACATGGATGAATCTGGAAGGCATTATGCTGAGTGAAATTAGTCAGTTGCAAAAGGACAAATATTGTATGAGACCATTATTATAAGAACTCAAGAAATGGTTTAAACACAGAAGAAAACATTCTTTGATGGTTATGAGGTTGGGGAGCGAGGGAGAGGGGTGTTCACTAACTAGACAGTTAAAAAAAAAAAAAAGGTGCCGTTAAGTCAGTTCCAACCCGTAGCGACCCTATGTACCTCGGAACTAAACACTGCCCGGTCCTGCGCCATCCTTACAATCGTTTTTATCCTGGAGCCCATTGTTGCAGCCACTGTGTCAATCTATTTATTCTCTGCTGACCCTATATTTTACCAAGCAAGATGTCCTTCTCCAGGGACTCATCCCTCCTGACAACATGTCCAAAGTTTGTAAGATGCAGTCTAGCCATCCTTTCCTCCAAGGAGCATTCTGGTTGTACTTCTTCGGATTTGTTCATTCTTTTGGCAGCCCATGGTACATTCAATATTCTTCCCCAACACCACAATTCAAAAGGGTCAATTCTTCAGTCTCCCTTAGTCATTGTCCAGCTATCACATGCATATAATGTGATTGAAAATACCATGGCTTGGGTCAGGCTCACCTTAGTCTTCAAGGTGGCTTCTTTGCTTTTCAACACTTAAAGAGGTCCTTTGCAGCAGATTTGCCCAATGCAATGCGTCTTTTGATTTCTTGACTACTGCTTCCGTGGGTGTTGATTATGGATCCAAATAAAATGAAATCCTTGACAACTTCAATCCCTTCTCCGTCCATCATGATGTCGCTTATTGATCCAGTTTTGAGTATTTTTGTTTTCTTTATGATGAGATGTAAAAACTAGAATAGTAGATAAGAATTATCTTAGGTGAAGGGAAGGACAACACACAATACAGGGAAGTCAGCACGAATGGACTAAACCAAAAGCTAACAAGTTTCCTGAATAAAACCAAACACTTCCAAGGACAGAGTAGCAGGAGTGGGGGTTCTGGGGACCACAGTTTCAGGCAATATTTAGGTCAATTGGCATGATAAAGTTTATTAAGAAAGTGTTCTTCATCCCACTTTGGTGAGTGGCATCTGCGGGTCTTAAAAGCTAGTGAGCAGCCATCTAAGATGCGTCAGTTGGTCCCAACCCATCTGGAGCAAAGGAAAATGAAGAACACCGAAGACACAAGGAAAATATGAGCACAAGAGTCAGAAAGGGCCACATAAACCACAGACTCCATCAGCCTGAAACCAGAAGAACTAGATGTGCCCGGCTACCACCAATGTCTGCCCTGACAGCATGGACTATATATTAGGAAAGGAAAAGATTTCTGAGAACCAACAGACTTTTGCTAGTATCTCAATAGCAAGGCAATTAAGGTAATCAGTGAGTGTATGAGAGGGGGAAACTTCATTAAATCTGATGATGTATGTTCACATTTTATGTACAAGTTTAATTTCAATGGAGGTATAAAACAAATGTCTGAGACTGTTCCAACGATGTCCACAATTTAAGTTGCTCGACAGTGCTATTTAGACTATGAAGCCATCTAAGTATGTATGGATGGATTCAGGAGAGTGCAGTTATAATTTACTGAACATGAACAGTGCAACTGACTGCAATGGAATGAAGAGTAGTGAAGATACGCTTTCTCCCTTTGGCTTCCAGTATCCTGCACTCTCTTGGTTTTCCTTTTACCTCACTGGTTGTGCCTCCTCAGTCTCCCTTGCTGGATCTTCCTCTTCTCTTTGATCTCTTAACATTGCACAGCCTCCTCGCAGTTTTCCCAGTTTCTACCCTTTCTCCCCCAATTTATTATCAACCTGAGATGATCCTTTGAAACCAGCTAGAGTGATCATTTAAAACATGTCTGTATGTCAATACATTAGTGAACTCATGACCCCCTCCACACACACAGTGCCCCTTCCCTAGTCTTTTCCATCTTATAACGACAACTCCATTCCTCCAGGAGGATAGAAATCCTGTGTGTATGGTGAGAGATGGAGGGATAAAAAAGCCAATTCCTCACCTCTCATTGTGAGAAGTTAATAGGTAATGTCTTACACTAAAAATCAAGAGAGAGTAACACAAGCATTCTGTCTAAAAACATGGAGACAAATACTAAAAGGATCAGTTAAAAGAAAAAAAGAAAGAAGTTGTCTCTGGGGCTGGGAAATGGAGAGAGAAGGACCAGGAAGCGCTGTTTTTCCTAACCAGCCTTATTGAACTATTTGGCTCTTTAAATTATGACCATGTATAACTTTGAGAAAAAACAAAAAGTAAAAAGAAAGTTGACACTCATCTAATTCAGGTGGCTGTTCCTTATTTTAAGTATCTTAAAATCTAATTGAAATCTTAATTGGGTCAATTAACTTGATGCATTTAAACGGAGCTGCGTTATCACAAAATGTTAACATCAGGTTCATTTGATGCAGTGGGTCTCAACTCGGGCCACACAGCCCTGGTTGCACATTTGAATCACCTGGTGCCATTCCCCACCTAAGAGAATCAAATCACAATCTCTAGGGCTGGCTGAAGCATCTAGTTTTAAAAACACTTCAGGTGATTCTAATGTGTATCAAGATTGAGAATCACTGGTCTATGGAGGGCTTAAGGAACATATTTTTTTAAATTTACCACTAAATTGCCTTTCAGTGCAGCTTATTGGATAATTACTCAGTGACATAGAGCCTCATGAAGAGTTTCAGCCCCACTTCCAGGGGAGGGAGGTCCCGTGGAAGATGTAAGTGGAGGCTGACGTGCAGACCCTACTTGAAGGCAGGACAAGATGGGCATGTCTAGGCTGTAAAGGAGGGTCAAGGTCATTGTCATGGATTGAATTGTTTACCCCCCAAATATCTGTCAACTTGGTTAGGTCATTATTCCCAGCATTGTATGATTGTCTACCATTTTATCATCTAATGTGGTTTCCCTATGTGTTGTAAATCCTATCACTATGATGTAATAAAATGGATTATCGGCAGCTATATTGATGCGATCTACAAGATCAGCGTCTTAAGCCAGTCTCTTTTGAGATATAAAAGAGAGAGGCAAGCAGAGAGACATGGGGGCCTCATACCACCAAGAAAGCAGTGCTGGGAGCTGAGTGCGTCCTTTGGACCTGAGATTCCTGTGCCGAGATGTTCCCAGACCAAGGGAAGGCTGATGACAAGGACATTCCTCCAGAGGTGACAGAGAGAGAAAGACTTCCTCTGGAGCCAGCACCCTGAATTCAGACTTCTAGCCTACTGGACTGTGAGAGAATAAACTTCACTTTGTTAAAGCCATCCACTCTTGGTATTTCTGTTATAGCAGCACTAGTTGACTAAGACAGTCATTGTCACTGCAATGCTAACGTCAGGAGAGCAGTGGCCTCAACGGTCTTACTGCTGGATAAAGTGTGAGGGTGCAGGTCACAGAGTTATTTACTTTATTCCCTCTTTTTGCATTTTTTAATTCCTGCTGAAGACAACCAAATGCTAGAAGTTTTCCCTCTTTAACAGGTGATCAGAGCACAAGGTAGCTCCTGACTCCTGAAAACACAAACACGTAAAATCAAGCCTTCAAGACAATTATTTTTAGCAGATGACGAATGCAAACTGATGGTCCTTTACAATCCCATACCTCTCCCTGGGCTGCCTGAACTGCCTTTTATTAGTCTTGGAGGCAGGATGACGTCACAATTCATCAGGTCTTCATCCTGTTTTTAAAGACATGCTTTATGGACAAGCATTAAGTCAGCAGAAACTCCCTCCCCACTTGGCATTCTTCACAAACCAAATGCAGGCGAAAACAAGACCAGGCCTGGTTATACAGGGCCTTACCAAGAAATCATGATCACTATTATTACAATTCAAGTCAAAAGGCAATGGCCTCAGTGGGTCTCAACACTTAGGATAATGTTAACCTGTAAACCACTTGCCATGGAGTTGATTCTGACTCATGGACATTCCAAATGTGCCAGAGTAGAGCTGTGCAACATGTGATTTTCAAGAACCGATATTTTGGAAGTAGATTGCCAGGCCTTTCTTCCGAAGCGCCTCTGGGTAGACTTGAATCTCTAACCTTTTGGTTAGCAGCCTAGCATGTTGACCATTTGCACGACCCAGACTAATGTTAGGAGGTGCCCTTATCTAAGACACAGGGTGGAAATTAGCCCTTAAGCAAAGTAGGGAGTCCCACCTCCCTGAAACTTCTCCCTCTGCTTCTCCCAGGCATTACCAGATCGCTGACACTAGCACCAGGGACCAGGGAATATGGATGTAAGAGCAGCAGCCAACATTTAAAAGCATTTTAAAGTATTCTAAATGCTTTACGCATACTATCATCTCTGAAGTAGGCACACTTTTGGGGTGAAGGATATTAAGTAACTTGCCAAAGGCCTCACAGCTGTCAAACAAGAGTCGAGATTGAAAGTAGAAGGTTCCATGTGGGACCAAATCAAAAACCCGTTGCCATCAAGTCGATTCCAACTCATAGCAACCCTATAGGACAGAGGAGAACCGCCCCATAGGGTTTCCAAGGAGCGCCTGGTGGATTTGAACTGTCGACCTTTTGGTTAGCAGCTAAGATCTTAACCATTGCACCACCAGGGCTCCACCGGTGGGACAGCACAAAGTAAAATATCCTCAGGGCGAAAGGGGATCAGAAAAGAGGCCCAGAGGGCGGCTGGGGGGGCAGAGACAGTAGAGGTGATTGTGGTGGCAGGCGCTCCCCCTTCCTGGCTTCTCTTCCCTTCACCCCTCCCATCTAGGCTCATCTCTGCTTCTTGCCCTCTCATTGTCTCCTCGGAAAGATACAGCAGCTGGGTGGAGCCTGGAGCATGCCAGCCTTAATAATCACACACCTGCAGCCTGAGGCATAGGCTGTTTCAACATGTCATGAGAGCCAAGCAGCTTCCCACCCAGTGGTGAGGTACACGGAACAGAAGACAAGGAAGGACCATCTGGCTGAATGGAAGAGGTTTGCCCCATGATCAGAAAGTGCCTGACAACATGCACAGAGTGATGTGATGAGCTGTGCTCTTGATGACTGCTCTACAGCCTGGATCACATGAGAGCTTAGAAGGATGTTAAAATACACTTCTGTCAGCACCTGTGTGTGCAGTCTGGGAGAGGCCTTCAATCAGCGGGCAGACTTGGAGAGCTGTAATCCACGAATCACAAGCATATTCCTTAGTCAAGTGATGCTCAAAGGTTGATGGACTAAATCCTCCCCCTTCTCACACCCCAAATAATGCCTAGCACAACAAGGACAGTGTTTTTGTGTATAATCTGGAAGCAAAATGGTGACTTTTCCCAGAAGGCTTTTAATTGACTGTGGTCACCCACATTTTTAATTCCTTCGAATTTTAATGAATGTTAGAAGAGGGCGTGGTTAAGAAATCTAAACCGACAGGCTGCATTAGCTCCTTGTAACAGTGGCTGAATAGCAGAAAAATCAGGACAGAGGCTTTATGGCAAGAGTGGCTGAGTATTGTGGGTTAACAGGAGCGCCATTTGCTCTGGATGGGCAGGGTGTGGATGGACAGTGGCTGACATCTGACCTTATCTGGGAGAGGCACCCTGGCTCTGCTATGGTGCCAGCAAGTGAAGTCAGGGTGGGACAGGGCAGAGGTCATCTGTCTCCTGTATTTTAAAGACACAAGGTGTATTTTCACAGACTGTGCCAGGGCAGTCCTCTCTCTTTTTTCCCTTTGAAGCTATAAGGTTCAAAAGTGTGAGGAGATGGAACCCTGAAACGTAAAATGGTGCAGCTTCTGTAGAAAGCAGTCTGGCATTCCACAAAAAGTTAAATGGAGAGTTAACACACATTGCCATCCAGTCGATTCCAACTCATAGCTATCTTACAGAACAGGGCAGAACTGCCCCATAGGGTTTCCAAGGCTGTAATCTTTACGGAAGCAAACTGCCGCATCGTTCTCCTACGGAGCAGCTGGTGGGTTCGAACCACCAACCTTTTCATTAGCAGATGAGTGCTTAACCACTGTGCCACTAGGGCTCCTTCAGAGTTAACACATGACCCAGCAATTTGACTCCTAGGTATATACCCAACAGAATTGAAAACAAGTTCAACAAAAAATCGTACACAAATGTTCATAGCAGCATTATTCATAATAACTAAAAAGTGGGAACAACCAAATGTCCATTAACTGATGAATGGATAAACAAGATGTGGTATATCCCTACCATGTGTCTTAGTTATCTAGTACTGATATAACAGAAATACCACAAGTGGGTGGCTTTAATAAAAAGAAATTAATTTTCTCATAGTTTAAGAGGCTAGAAGTCCAATTTCGGGATGCTGGCTTTGGGGAAGCCTTTCTCTCTCTTTTGGCTCTGGAGGAAGTGTTACCAATCACTGATCTGGCACAAAGGGTCCTTGTCTTTTCCTGAGTAAGAATACACGCAAAAGACAAACTTTATCTTCAGCAAGCTTTATTTTGCTTGAGTCAAACAAAAGAAGTCAGTAAGGGACTAAGCCTCTCCAAGAGGCTGACTCAAAAAGGGAAGTAAGGCTAGGGCTTATATGGGTTCAGTGGAGACAATAGAGTAATGAATATTTAGTGGGCTTCTTTCAAGAGGCAGGTACTTCTCAGAATGGTGGTGCATGTTAATTAGGTTGCTCATGCATCTGGAATCCAAGGTGGAACCTACTGATATTCAAGATGGAGTCCTCTTGACAGCCCTTGGCATCACTTATTATGGGATATAGCACAAGCGCACTGATCTTTGGCACTACATTGCCATCTTCAGAGGACTAAGGAATGTTAAACAGTGATCACACTTTGTCCTTCTGCACATGCGGGAGCCTGTAAAGGGGGAAGGGACTAAAAGAACACTAACCACAACAAGGCGATAGTAATTTCAACCTTATCTCATGTTGACAGGGTGTGGTTCCTGTTTATCCACTTCTAGACGGTAATCCTTTAACAGCTCTTTTGTTCTGCCAGCACAGTTAACCCTAGCTGTCTCAGAAGGTCCTTGTCTCTTTAGCTTCTGTTACCTTGGAGATCTTCATGTAGCTTGGCTTCTCTCTTCCCCCATCTCTGCTTCTCTCTCTTGCTTGTTTTAATCTCTCTTATATCTCAAAAGAGATTAACTCAAGATACACCCTACACTAATCCTGTCCCATTAACATAACAAAAACAGCCCATTCCCAAATGGAAGTATAGCCACAGGCATAGAGGTTAAGATTTATAACACATATTTTGGGGGACACAATTCAACCCATAGTATTCCACCCTTTGGCCCCCCCAAATTCATGTCCTTCCCATATGCAAATACATTCACCCCATCACATCATCCCTAAAGTCTTAAGTCAACTCCAAGTCCAAAATCTCATCTTCTAAATCCCCTAGGTTAAATACGGGTGAGACTTTAGGCATATTCCATCCTGGGGCAAAATCCCTCTTCATCTCTGAACCTGTGAAATCTAGAACACGAGTTATCTGTTTCCAAAGTACAAATAGTAGGACAGCCACAATGTAGACATTTCTATTACAAATGGGAGAAATTGGAGGGAAAGAAGGGATAACAGGCACCAAGCAAGTCCAAAACCCAGCAGAACAAATTACATTAGCTCTAAAGTCTTGGAAATAATTCTGTCTTCTCTGAGACCATCTAGGCAATAGTGCTACCCATCAGATTCTGGGTATTGGCCATGCCCCTTGGCCCTTGGCTTAAGCTCTGTGTTCCAGGTGCTCTAGGATAGCAACTCTGCTCCCTCGGCTTTGGGTGGCGCCATTCCCCTAGTACATCTACGTGGTGACCGCACCCTCACTTCTGCCACGTGGGCATGGCAGCCTCACCCCCTCAGCTTTGGATGTTGGTCCCATCCCCCTGGCACACCTTAAAGGCAACCCCATACCCCAGAATCGAGTTGGCAAAGATCTGACTCTTTTAAACTTACGAGGCTGTGGCCCCGCCCTTTGGTATCCAGGAGACTGTGGCCCTACTCTTGGAAATCCAGAAGGCCCTGCTTCCCATGCTCCTTCCACTAGCTCTTCTGATCTCCAGATTGCTCCAGGGATGGTCCTTTTCTTTTCTTGGAGGACAACAGATGTAGTGCCATTGGTCTGTTTGCTGCCTGTAGAATTCCAAGAGGCAGACAACATTCTTTACTTTTGTTCTTTCTCTGTCCTCTTCAGTCTAAGCTGACAGGTTTTCTGCTGTTGATAGTTGGTTGGATCTATCAGACACAGGCTTAATCTCTTTAACATAAAATTGTGTAGCCATATCCTTGATGAACATTCTAGGACATGTGTCCTTAGTTTGTACCACAGAATTTTCCAAATTTTTAAGTTCTGTTTTCATTTTGCAGTTAGTTTTTAAGTCCATCTCTTCCCTCTCATGTTTTACTATAAGTGGCAAGGAGAAACCACGTGTCCCCTTTAAGATCTTGCTTAGAAATCTCATCAGTCATGTATCCAAGTTCTTCACTTACAAGTTCTATCTTCCACAAAACATTTGAACATAAATCAGACAAGCTCTCTCTCACTGCATAAAAAGCTTCATCCTTCCTCCATTGTCCAGTCACATCAGTCACATGTTTATCATTTTCATTCATTCTTTTTTTTTTTTTTTAGTTTTGCTTTAGGTGAAATTTTATGGCTCAAGTTAGTTTCTCATACAAAAATTTATACACACATTTTTATTTGGCCCTAGTTGCTATCCCTATAATGTGAACGAACATTCTTCCTTTCCACTCTGAATTTCTCCTATCCATTCAACCAGCTCCTACCTCTTTCTGCCTTCTCGTCTCGCCTCCAAACAGGGGCTGCCCATTTAGTCTCATGTATCTACTTGAACTAAGAAGCATACTCTTCACGAGTATCATTTTATGTCTTATAGTCCAATCTATTCTTTGAAGAGTTGGCTTCAGGAATGGTTTTAGTTCTGGGTTAACAGAGAGTCCAGGGGCCATGCCTTCTGGGGTTCCTCCAGTATCAGGCCATTAAGTCTGGTTTTTTACTAGAGCCTGAGTTTTGCACCCCACTTTTCTCCTGCTCCAACAGGGACTCTCTGCTGTGTTCTCTGTCAGGGCAGTAATTGGTGGTAGCCAGGCACCACCTAGTTCTTCTGGTCTCAAGCTGATGGAGTCTCTTGTTTATGTGGCCCCTTTTGTCTTTTGGGCTAATATTTTCCTTGTGTCTCTGGTGTTCTTCATTCGCCTTTGCTCCAGGTGGGTTCAGACCAATTGATGCATCTTAGAAGGCCACTCACTTCCTTTTAAGACCCCAGACGCCACTCACCAAAGTGGGATGCAGAACATTTTCTTAATAAACTATGTTATACCAATTGACCTACATGTTGCCTGAAACCATGGTTCCCAGACCCCCACCCCTGCTACACTGTCTCTCTAAGGGTTTGGTTGTGTTCAGGAAACTTCTTAGCTTTTGGTTTAGCCCAGTTGTGCTGACTTCCTCTGTATTGTGTGTTGTCCTTCCCTTCGCCTAAGATAATTCTTATCTACTATCTAGTTAGTGAATGCCCCTTTCCCTCCATCCCCACCCTCGTCGTCATCAAAGAGTGTTTTCTTCTGTGTTTAAAACTTTCCTTGAGTTCTTACTATAGTGCTCTCATACAATATTTGTCCTTTCATGACTAATTTCACTCAGTGCAATGCCTTCCAGATTCATCCATGTTATAAGATGTTTTGCAGATTCATTGTTGTTCTTTATCTTTGCGTAGCATTCCATTGTGTGGATGTACCATAATTTGTTTATCCACTTACTGTTGATGAGCACCTAAGTTGTTTCCATCTTTTTGCTATTGTGAGCAGTGCTGCAATGAACATGGATGTGCACATATCTAGTTGTGTGATGGCTCTTATTTCTCTAAGATATATTCCAAAGAGTGGGACTGCTGGATCCTATGGTAGTTCTATTTCTAGCTTTTTAAGGAAGTGCCAAATCAATTTCCAAAGTGGTTGTACCATTTTACATTTCCACCTGCAGTGTGTAAGTGTTCCATACTCTCCATAGCCTCTCTAACATTTATTATTTTGTGTTTTTTGCATTAATACTAGCTTTGTTGGGGTGAGATGGTATCTCATTGTAGTTTTGATTTGCATTTCTCTAATGGCTGATGATAGTCAGCATTTCCTCAATGTATCTGTTAGCCACCTGAATGTCTTATTTGGTGAAGGGCCTGTTCAAATGTGTCATGGATTGAATTATGTCCCCCCAAAAGTGTGTATCAACTTGGTTAGGCCATGAGTCCCCATATTTTGTGGTTGTACTTCATTTTGTGATTGTAATTTTACGTTAATGAGGATTAGGGTGGGATCATAACAGCCTTACCAGGTCACATCTCTGATCCAATGTAGAGGGAGTTTCCCTGGGGTATGGCCTGCACTACCTTTTATCTTACAAGAGATAAAAGAAAAGGGAAGCAAGCAGAGATTTGGGGACCTGATACCACCAAAAAAGGAGTGCAGAGAGCAGAGCATGTCTTTCGGACCTGAGGTTCCAGCACTGAGATGCTCCCTGACCAAGAGAAGATTGACGAGAAGGACCTTCCTCCAGAGCTGACACAGAGAGAAAGCCTTCCCCTGGAGCTGACACCCTGAATTTGAACTTCTAGCCTACAAGGCTGTGAAAAAATAAATTTCTCTTTGTTAAAGCCATCTACTTGTGATATTTCTGTTACAGCAGCATGAGATAACTAAGACAATATTGTTTGCCCATTTTTTAATTGGGTTGTCTTTCTGTGGTTGAAATTTTGCAGTAACTTGTAGATTTTAGAGATTAGACGGTATATGTCATAGCCAAAAATTTTTCCCCAGTCTGTAGGTTGTCCTTTTACTCTTTTGATGAGCATAGGTGTTTGACTTTGGGATATCCCAGATGTCTAGTTTCTCTTCTGGTGTTTGTGCATTGTTAGTTATGTTTTGTATTCTGTTTATGCCATGTATTAGGGCTCCTAGCATTGTCTGTATTTTTTCTTCCATGATCTTTATCATTTTAGATTTTTTATTTAGGTCTTTGATCCATTTTGAGTTAATCTTTGTGCATGGTGTGAGGTATGGGTCTTGTTTCATTTTTTTTTGCAGATGGATATCCAGTTATGCTATTCATAATGTTTTCACTGGCTAATGCTTTTCAGAAGTAGACTGCCGGGTCCTTCTTCCTAATCTGTTTTAGTCTGGAAGCTCAGCTGAAACCTGTCCTCCATGGGTGACCCTGCTGGTATCTGAATACTGGTGGCATAGCTTCCAGTATCACAGCAACACGCAAGCCCCCATGGTATGATAAACTGACAGACACGTGGGGGTGAAATATTATTAGGGAATAAAAAGGAAGGAAGTGCTGCTTCATGGATGACCTTGAAAACATTATGCTAAGTTAAAGAATTCAGATGTAAAAGGCTGCATATTGCATGATTCCATTTATATGTAATGTCCAGAATAGAAAAAGATAGAAAGTAGGTTAATGGTTGCCAGGGAATGGGAGAGGGCGGAATTGGGAGGGATTACAAATGGTGGCTATGGGGGTGGGATGGGAAGGGTTTCTTTTTGGAGTGATCGAAATTTCTGGAACTAGATAATGGCAAATGGTATTTGTGAAGTCACATTGTCAGTACACTAGAAACCACTGAATTGTACATTTTAAGATGGGTATAGTGGTGAATTTTATGTTACATGAATTTTATCTCAAGAAAAAAAAATTTTAAGTGGAAGGAAAAACAATTTAAAAAAAAACTTTAAAAAATTATTATAAAAGTAAGGCCCAGGGAGAGGCAGAACCAAGATGGCAGAATAGACAGGCACTTCCGGTGAGCCCTCTTTACAACAAAGACCGGAAAAAAACAAGTGAAACGAGTGTATTTCTGACAAGCTGGGAGCCCTGAGCTTCAAAGGTAAGCTTTAAAAACGAACTGAGGGGCTGGGGGAGGAAGAGACCGTTCAGAAGTGGAGAGGAGTTACCGGACCTGAATTGTGGGGAGCCCTTAGGCACCATTCCCAGAGTCATGGCAGTGGGCTGGTACTAGCGTTCAGCCACAGTTTCCTCAGGGAGAAGCAGCCAGCCACACAGCCTACTCACACTTATGGAATCGGAGAAGAACGGCACTCTCGGCAAAAGCTAAGTACTTGCGTATATTTTACTGCACCCCCCCCCCCCCGCCCCCAAGCTATCTTCAGCGGCTGAATTCCCTGGGTCTGAGATAGGCATTGTTGAGCACCTACAGCCATCCTCCCAGCCTTGGGGAAGGAAAAAAGTTGCAGATGGGGGGAAAAGAAAATTTGCTAGCTCCACTAAATCGGGGAGCTCAGGACAGAAGCAGCTCCTGTCCAGGCATAAACTGTCCATGGACTTTGAGCACCTTTCCCTTCTGCATGGACCTGTGTGGGCCTATTTTGGGAGAAAAGGCCCTTGTTGGCAGACTCAACCATTTCATCTATGTGGTGGTGAGGTGGGTGTTTGATTTTTGACATTGCTTTGCCTATTAAACAAGGTCCTCACCTACCCACTTCAGAAACCTAAGGACTGGTAGCTCCACTCAGGTCACTCAGCCACCCGGGACAGGGGTTCAAAGATAACTGGTACCTCCCAGTCCTTACAACCAAAAACTTTGGGTGCTCATGGTCGGTCTGCAGAACCCACCTACCTGCATGCTCTAGGGAACAGTGATGCATTTTCCTCAGAGACACTTGGGTGTCAGTTCTCAACCCCCTGCCTTGTTCAGAGCATGACCCCCTGCTGCAATCAGATACCAGTATATACACCAATCACCCCACCCTTTAAGACTGTAGGGCAGAGCCTGTACCACACACTAGATGATCACCTACCTGGAAACCTGAGCTGAATTCATACAAGAAAACTGAATGGACTCCTAGACTGATATACCTGGCAACAGCTCTAGCCATCTGGGGACAGGACGTCAGAGCTCCAAAGGCGAAAATAATCAAGCTAGCTCAATCAAGCAATCCATAGCTGCATATCAAAACAAAACAAAGCAAACAGCTACAACATGGTAAGCAAGCATAAACAAATACAATAACTTCTAGGTGGCTCGGAGACAACAGTCAATATCGAGTCACATAAAGAAACCGACCATGATCACCTCAACAGGCTCTCAAAACAAAGAATCCAGGGATCTTCTAGATGAAAATGCATTCCTGGAATTACCAGATGCAGAATACAAAAGTTTAATATGCAGAAACCTTCAAAACATCAGGAAGGAAATGAGGCAATATGCAGAACAAGCCAAGGAACACACAGATAAAGCAATTGAAGAAATTAGAAAGATTATTCAGGAACATAATGAAAAGTTTAATAAGCTGGAACAATCCATAGACAGACAGCAATCAGAAATTCAGAAGATTAACAATAAAATTACAGAAGTAGACAACTCAATAGAAAGTCAGAGGAGCAGAATTGAGCAAGTAGAAGCTAGAATTTCTGAACTTAAAGATAAATCACTTGGCACCAATATATTTGAAGAAAAATCGGATAGAATACTTTACAAAAAATGAAGAAACCTTAAGAATCATGTGGGAGTCTATCAAGAGAAATAACCTATGAGTGATTCGAGTACCAGAACAGGAAGGGATAACAGAAAATACAGAGAAAATTGTTGAAGATTTGTTGGCAGAAAACTTCCCTGATATCATGAAAGATGAGAAGATATCTATCCAAGATGTTCATCGAACTCCACATGAGGTATATCTTAAAAGAAAGTTGCCAAGACATATTATAATCAAACTTGCCAAAACCAAAGATAAAGAGAGAATTTTAAGAGCAGCTAGGGATAAATGAAAAGTCACCTACAAAGCAGAGCCAATAAGAATAAGCTGGGACTACTTGGCAGAAACCATGCATGCAAGAAGGCAATGGGATGACTTATTTAAAAAACTGTAGCAAAAAAAAATTGCCAGCCAAGAATCATATATCCATCAAAACTGTCTCTTAAATATGAAGGTGAAATTAAGACATTTCCAGATAAATACAAGTTGAGGGAATTTGTAAAAACCAAACCAAAACTACAAGAAATACTAAAGGGAGTTCTTTGGTTAGAAAATCAGTAATATCAGGTATCAACACTGGGCAGAGCAACCAGAAATCAACCTAGACTGGGAGATCCAAAAAACAAAGCAAGATTAGTTAAAAAAAAAAAAAGCTAAAAACAGGGTAACAGCGATGTTATTATATAAAAGAAGACAACATTAAAATAATAAAGAGGAACTAAGAAAGGTAATCATACACCTTTCACATGGAGAGGAAGATATGGTGATACAAAGAAATCAAAGTTAGGTTTAAATTTAGAAAAATAGGGGTAAATAACAAAGGAGAAAAACTATCCTACTCATCAAAATAAAATACAAGAAAAAACAAAATCAGCAGAAACAAAATCAACAACAACAAATATGAGGAAAGGACAATATGCAAACATAATCTATTCAGCACATAAAATTAAGTGGGGAAAAAGAAACAGTCAACAACACACAAAAAATGACATCAAAATGATAGCACTAAATTCATACCTATCCATAATTACCCTTAATATAAATAAACTAAATGCCCAAATAAAGAGACAGAGGGTGGCAGAATGGATTAAAAACCAAGATCCATCTATATGCTGCCTACAAAAGGCACACCTTAGACTTAGAGACACAAACAAACTAAAACTCAAAGGATGGAAAAAATACATCAAACAAACAACAATCAAAAAAGAGCAGGAGTAGCAATATTAATTTCTGACAAAATAGACTTTAAAGTGAAATCCATCATAAAGGATAAGGAAGGACACTATATAATGATTAAAGGGACAATACACCAAGAAGACATAACCATAGTAAACATTTATGCACCCAATGACAGGGCTGCAAGATACATAAAACAACCTCTATCAGCATTGAAAAGTGAGATAGACGGCTCCACAATAATAGTAGGAGACTTCAACACACCACTTTCGGTGAAGGACAGGACATCCAGAAAGAAGCTCAATAAAGACACAGAAGATCTAAATGCCACAATCAACCAACTTGACCCTGTAGACATATACAGAACACTCCACCCAACAGCAACCAAGTATACTTTCTTTTCTCATGCACATGGAACATTCTCTAGAATGGACCACATATTGGGTCATAAGAAAGCCTTAGCAGAATCCCAAACATTGAAATATTACAAAGCATCTTCTCTGACCATAAGACCATAAAAGTGGAAGTCAATAACAGGAAAAGCAGGGAAAAGAAATCAAACACTTGGAAACTGAACAATACTCTGCTCGAAAAAGGCTGGATTATGGAAGACATTAAGGATGGAATAAAAAAATTCATAGAAGCCAATGAGAATGAAAACACTTCCTATCAGAACTTTTGGGACACAGCAAAAGTGGTGCTCAGAGGCCAATTTATATCAATCAATGCACACATCCAAAAAGAAGAAAGGGCCAAAATCAAAGAATTATCCCTACAACTTGAACAAATAGAAAGAGAGCAACAAAAGAAAACCACAGGCACCAGAAGACAACAAATACTAAAAACTAGAGCAGAACTAAATGAAATAGAAAACAGAAAAACAATTGAAATAATTAACAAGAGCAAAACCTGGTTTTTTGAAAAAATCAACAAAATTAATAAGCCACTGGCCAAACTACAAAAGAAAAACAGGAGAGGAAGCAAATAACCTGAATAAGAAATGAGATGGGCGATATTACAACAGACCCAACTGAAATTAAAAGAATCATATCGGATTACTATGAAAAATTGTACTCAAACAAATTTGAATACCTACAAGAAATGGATGAATTCCTAGAAACACACCACCTACCTAAACTAACACGAACAGAGGTAAATAGACCCATAACAAAAGGAGAGATTGAAAAGGTGATCAAAAAGCTCCCAACAAAAAAAAAAGCTCTGGTCCGGACTGCTTCACTGCAGAGTTCTACCAAACTTTCAGAGAGGAGTTAACACCACTACTACTAAATGTATTTCAGAGAATAGAAAATACTTAGGAATAAATCTTACCAAAGATGTAAAAGACTTATACAAAGAAAACTACAGTACACTTCTACATGAAACCAAAAGAGACTTACGCAAGTGGAAAAACATACCTTGTTCATGGATAGGAAGACTTAACATTATAAAAAAGTCTATTCTACCAAAAGCGATCTATACATTTAATGCAATTCTGATCCAAATCCCAATGACATTCTTTAATGAGATGTAGAAACAAATCACCAAGTTCACATGGAAGGGAAAGGGGCCCCGGAAAAATGAGGCATTACTGAAAAAGAAGAACAAAATGGGAGGCCTTACTTTACCTGATTTTGACAGTAGTCAAAATAGCCTGGTACTGGTACAACAACAGATACATAGACCAATGGAACAGAATTGAGAATCCAGACATAAATCCATCCACATATGAGCAGTCGATATTTGCCAAAGGCCCCAAAACAGTTAAATGAAGAAAAGACAGTCTTTTTAACAAACGGTGCTGGCATAACTGGATATCCATCTGCAAAAAAATGAAACAAGACCCATACCTCACTTTATGCATAAAAACGAGCTCAAAATGGATCAAAGACCTAAATATAAAATAAAAAACGATAAAGGTCATGGAGGAAAAAATAGAGACAACATTAGAAGCCCTAATACATGGCATAAATAGTATACAAAACATTGTGAAGAATGCAGAAGAAAAACTAGATAACTGGGAGCTCCTAAAAATCAAACACCTATGCTCATCCAAAGACTTCACCAGAAGAGTAAAAAGACTACCTACAGACTGGGAAAAAGTTTTTAGCTGTGACATTTCTGATCAGCGCCTGATCTCTAAAATCTACATGATAGTGCAAAAACTCAACTGCAAAAAGACAAATAACCCAATTAAAAAATGGGCAAAAGTTATGAATAGACACTTTACTAAAGAAGACATTCAGGTAGCTAACAGATACATGAAGAAATGTTCATGATCATTAGCCATTAGAGAAATGCTGATCAAAACTACAATGAGATTTCATCTCACTCCAACAAAGCTGGTATTAATCCAAAAAACACAAAATAATAAATGTTGGAGAGGGTGTGGAGAGATTGGAACACTTATACCCTGCTGGTGGGAGTGTAAAACGGTACAACCACTTTAGAAATCAATTTGGTGCTTCCTTAAAAAGCTAGAAATAGAACTACCATATGATCCAGCAATCCCACTCCTTGGAATATATCCTAGAGAAATAAGAGCCTTCACACAAACAGATACATGCACACCCATGTTTATTGCAGCACTGTTTACAATAGCAAAAAGATGGAAGCAACCAAGGTGTCCATCAACAGAAGAATGGTTAAATAAATTATGGTATATTCACACAATAGAATACTAGGCATTGATAAAGAACAGTGACGAATCTGTGAAACATTTCCTAACATGGAGGAAATTGGGAGGCATTATGCTGAGTGAAATTAGTTGCAAAAGGACAAATATTGTATAAAACCACTATTATAAGAACTTGAGAAATAGTTTAAACTGAGAAGAAAACATTCTTTTGTGGTTATGAGAGGGGGGAGGGAAGGAAGGTGGGAGGGGGCATTCACTAATTAGATAGTAGATAAGAACTATTTTAGGTGAAGGGAAAGACAGCACACAATACAGGGAAGGTCAGCACAACTGGACTAAACCAAAAGCAAAGAAGTTTCCTGAATAAACTCAATGCTTTGAAGGTCAGTGTAGCAGGAGCAGGGGCTTGGGGACCATCGTTTCAGGGGACATCTAAGTCAATACTCATAATAAAATCTATTAAGAAAACATCCTGCATCCCACTTTGAAGAGTGGTGTCTGGGGTCTTAAACGCTAGCAAGCAGCCATCTAAGATGCATCAATTGGTCTCAACCCACCTGGATCAAAGAAGAATGAAGAACACCAAGGACAAGGTAATTATGAGTCCAACAGACAGAAAGGGCCACATGAACCAGAGACTATATCATCCTGGGACCAGAAAAACTAGATGGTGCCTGGCTACAACCGATGACTCCCCTGACAGGGAACACAACAGAGAACCCCTGAAGGAGCAGGAGAGCAGTGGGATGCAGACCTTTAATTCTCATAAAAAGACCAGACTCAATGGTCTGTCTGAGACGAGATGGACCCCAGTGG
This sequence comes from Elephas maximus indicus, assembly GCF_024166365.1. Lineage (NCBI taxonomy): Eukaryota > Metazoa > Chordata > Mammalia > Proboscidea > Elephantidae > Elephas > Elephas maximus. The sequence continues at coordinate 53,631,457 of NC_064830.1, forward strand.
TTGTGGCCCCCATACCTCTTGTTGGCCCAGGACAGGAACCATTCCCAAAGCCAACTCTTCAGACCTAGATTGGACTGGGCAATGGGTTGGAGAGGGATGCTGGTGGGGAGTGAGCTTCTTGGATCAGGTGGACACTTGAGGCTATGTTGGCATCTCCTGCCTGGAGGGGAGATGAGAGGGTAGAGGGGATTAGAAGTTGGTGAAATGGACATGAAAAGAGAGAGTGGAGGGAGAGAGCAGGCTGTCTCATTAGAGGGAGAGTAATTGGGAGTATGTAGCAAGGTGTATATACGTTTTTGTGTGAGAGACTGACTTGATTTGTAAACTTTCACTGAAAGCACAATAAAAATTATAAAAATAAAAAAAAAGTAATGCCCAGCAAATTTATTTCAGTAATATTTTCAGTTCCAAGAACTTGCATCTTACAATGGAGAGCCTTCTGAATCTGGGGCATTAATATTCATTTGAACATTTTATTCTGTTTTCTTCTTTGATTCTGCTTCCTTGGAAGGCATTGTTTATGCTGAGTATGTTACTTCTTCCAGTGGTTAGGGTTTTCTTTCAATGCTTTGTGATTCTGGGGGGCTAGTTAATAGTTATGATAAGGGTCTAGATTATTGGTTCTTAATTCTGCCCTTTAGAATCACGTGGGAATCCTGTAGTTGGGATGTAGACTACTTACATTGAATTTCAGGGAAGTGGGACAGGAACTGTTGTTGTTAGCAGCCTTCAAGTGGCCCCTGAATCATGGCAACTCTAGGCACCTTGGTCCTGCGCCATCCCCTACACTGTCCCATGACTGGTGTGGATCAAATCGTTGTGATCCATAGAGTTTTGTGTTTTTTTTTTTCTGATTCACTAATTTTCTTTTCTTTTTTAATTTTATTTTGCTGTTGAGATGATCCATAGGATTTTCACTGGCTGATTTTCTGAAGTAGATTGCCTGGCTTTTTTTCCTAGTCTTTCTTAGTCTGGAAGCTCTGTTGAAACCTGTTCAGCATCATAGCAATACTCAAGCCTCCACTGACGGTGGTGGCTGCCCAACTAGCTGTTGGTACAAAGCTCCCCCAGGTTATTCTAAATGTGGTAGGCGTTAAGAGCTACTCATCTAGATTAACTGGATGTGACTCCTCTGGCCAGTTCTGAGCCCCCGTTTCCTGGCAGAAATTACCTTTGATGATTTTGGAGAGTGTGGAGAAGAGCATCCAGGTGAGGGGTCCAGGTAGCTTATCCGCAGCTGTGGGGCTTCCCGGCCCTCCTGGGGGTGGTGTTACCTTTGTCTTGCCCTGCTTCTCAGGCTCCAGGGCTTACGCTGGGAGGCTCCCTTGTCAGAACACTCATTTCAGGAAGCTGGAATTACTCCTTAATCCATTGGGACACAAGCTGGAGCCTGATGTCTGGGGGTGGGAGACTTGCTCAGCTGCTTCATTATTTATTTAATGCCCAGACAACTTGCAAGCACTGCTCCCTCCTTTGCTGCCTTTGCTGCTTCTGATCTTGGCATTATTCCAGAGTTTGTGGGAGAAAACTTCACTTCTCTCGGAGATGTTCTTTATTGCCTGAGGTGGGCGAGGGATCCCTCAGCTCTGCTGCATTTTACTACCAATCTGTCCCCAGTGATGTTGAATCTAAAAATTCCACATTGTTCTGGCACCTCTCCCAGTTTTCTAATGCTACTATTGATTATTGAATTGTATTCTGGTTTCAAACGAAAGGAAAATGAAGGGAAGTTTTATAAATATCCAGTTGAAGCAAATATCCCAACACTATTTATATATAAACTAAGCCTTAAAATTCATATTTAATTAATGCTAATAAATTCATGTGTCTGTCAGTTTGTCGTACTGTGGGGGCTGGCGTGTTGCTGTGATGCTGGAAGCTATGCCACTGGTATTCAGATACCAGCAGGGTCAAACATGGAGGACAGGTTTCAGCTGAACTTCCAGACTAAGAAAGACTAGGAAGAAGGACCTGGCAGTCTACTTCTGAAAAGCATTAGCCAGTGAAAACCTTATGAATAGCAGCGGAACATTGTCTGATATAGTGCTGGAAGATGAGCACCCCAGGTTGGAAGGCACTCAAAAGGTGACTGGGGAAGAGCTGCCTCCTCAAAGTAGAGTTGGCCTTAATGACGTGGATGGATTATAGCTTTCAGGACCTTCATTTGCTGATGTGGCATGACTCAAAATGAGAAGAAACAGCTGCAAACATCCATTAACAATTGGAACCTGGAATGTACAAAGTATGAATCTAGGGAAATTGGAAATCATCAAAAATGAAATGGAATGCATAAACATCGATATCCTAGGCATTAGTGAGTGTCCTCCATTTTGTGATGTGTTGTAAATCTTATCCTCTATGCCTGTGGTTATGGTCCTATTTGGAAATGACCTGCCCTTTATGTTAATGGAGCAGGATTAGATCATGTTAAAGAAGATTAGGTTATGTTTGTTATGTTAATGAGACAGGATTAGGTTGGAAGGCAACACTGTTACTCAGGTCATAGCCCTGGGGTGTGGCCTGCATCACCTTTTATCTTACAAGAGATTAAAGAAGAGAGAAGCCAGCAGAGAGAGAGGGCCCTCCCTACTACCAAGAAAGAAGAGCCAGGAGCTGAGCGTGTCCTCTGGACCTTGGGTCCCTGTGCTGAGGACCATCTAGACCCAAGAAAAGATTGATGCCAAGACACATGTAGATCTCTTAGGGGTGCCGAGCCCACAGATGTTGAAAGGAGACAAAGACCCTCCCCCAGAGCCAACAGAGACAGAAAGCCATTCCCTAGAGCTGGCACGTTGAATTTGGACTTCTAGCCTCCTAAACTGTGAGAGAATACATTTGTTTGTTAAAGCCAACCACTTGTGATATTTCTGCTATAGCAGCACTAGATAACTAAGATAGAATTTGGCACCAGAGTGGGTACTGCTCTAACAGATACCTAAAACGTAGAAGCAGTTTTAGAATTGGGTAAAGGGTAGAAGCTGGAAGAGTTTAAGGTGCCTAATAGTAAAAGCCTAGATTGCCTTAAAGAGAATGTTGGTGGAATTATGGACATTAAAGGCAGTTTTGGTAGGGGTTCAGAAGAAAGTAAGGAGAGCTTTAACACTGGAGATGGCGCAGATGGTGAGAAGCAGTGGCAGAGAAACAGTGGCAGGAGATCAGTGTAAGATGGTGCAGGGGCTGACCCACAGAGTGAGAGGGCTGAGTGCTTTTGGGCAGGAGGCTTCCTGGCAGAGTGGGGTGTCTCAAGGCTTTTGTCAATGGAGCTAGGCTTGCTGACCCATGGAGTTAGAGAGCTGAGCACCTTACTGGCAGAGTATGGTGCCTCCAGGCACTTATCAATAGAGGTACAGGGCAGAGGTCTGGGCCAGCCCAAGAGGTCTGAGGGCCCGAGGGATCAAAAGCCCAAGGAACAAGGAAGCAGAGGCTGAAGAGTCAAGGAACATGGGAAGCAGAGCTGCCTCAGTCTCAAAGGGTAGGGTCATGGCCCTTGGGGTCTCAAACGGTGTGGCCATGGCCTCTGGGGTTTCAAAGTGTGGAGCCACAGCCTCTTAGGTTTCAAAGAGTCAGATCTTCACCAACTGAGTTCCAGAGTGTGAGGCTGCCATTGAAGAGTGCCAGGGGGATGGGGTGGGCCCCTTTGCCCAAAGCTGAGGGGGCAGGGCTGCTGTACCGAAGGGGCAGAAGAATGGGTCCTACTGGGGCAGATGTGGTGGGTTTGTTACTCAGTTGGATTAGGAGAATGGGGCTGTCCAAAGCTGAGGGAACAGAGTTGTCATATCAGTGGGCTTAGAAGGTGGAGCTGAAGCCCAAGGCTGAGGGGCCTCCTCCCAGCATTCAGGGATCATGGCCAATACTCAGAGTGTGGAAGGCAGGGCCACTGCCTAGATGGTCTCAGAGAAGAGAGGGTTATTTTCAGGCCTTGAAAGCTAATGTAAATTGTTCTGCTGGGTTTTTGACTTGCTTGGTGTCTGTTATTCCTTTTTTCTCTCCAATCTCTCCCATTTGTAATGGAAATGTTTACCTTGTGCCTCTTCACCACTGTACTTTGGAAACAGATATAACTTGTATTCTAGATTTCACAGGTTCGCAGATGAAGAAAAATTTTGCCCCACAATGGAATATGCCAAAAGTCTCGCCCATGTTTGATTTAGACGATTCAGAAGATGAGATTTTGGATTCAGAGTTGATTTAAGACTTTGGGGATGATGTGATGGGGTGAATGTGTTTTGCATGTAGCAAGGACGTGAATTGGGGGGGGGGGCCAAAGTGTAGAATATTACAGGTTATATCCCTCAAAATAGTGTTGTAAATCCTAACCTCTATGCCTGTGGTTATAATCCCTTTTGGGAATGGGTTGTCTTTGTTATGTTAATGAGGAAGGATTAGTGTAGGGTGTATTTGGAGTCAGTCTCTTTTGAGATATAAATGAGATTAAACAAGCGAGCAGAGCAGAAATGGGGGAAGATTGATGCCAAACCCATGGAGATCTCCAAGGAATCAAGTAATAAGCTAAAGAGGCAAGGACTTCCCCCAGAGCCAACAGAGAGAGCCTTCTCTTAGAACCTACACCCTGATTTCAGACGTCTAGCCTCCTAAAACATGACAGAATAAATTTCTGTTTGCTAAAACCATCCACTTGTGGTATTTCTGTTATAGCACTAGATAACTAAGACACGTATCATTAAAACCAGTTTTGCTAAAAAAACTCAAAATTTTAAAGTCAGATGAATACAGATACATAAAGTAATTTTGAGCCAAAACTAACCCCCAAGGTTACCGTGTAGCTAAATAACAGATTGGCTGAAAAAATAACGGCTATCACCTGTAAGTACTGTGCTCCTTTAAAAAATCACCTATATGAGATCAAGCTGTCAATAATTCCTTTAAAACAAAGATGAGAATGTAAAGTGTCAGGGAAACTAGATTAATGGAAACAAAACAACCAGAATGGAAATAATGAGGCTGTTCACACATTGTGAAGAACGTAACCCATGTCGCTAAACAACTTGAGTAGAAATTGTTGAATGATAACTTACCTTGCTGTATAAACCTTCACTGAAAGCACAATAAAATACTAATTTAAACAAAACTGAAAGTTAAATGCAATTTAGCATATTAATACCATCTGCTGCTAAAGAGACCAGGCCTCCTTGGAGAAATGGCTTTCCCTCTCCTTCACCTGTTTATTTATATTAGCATGCATTCATAGATTTTTTACTTTATTTAGTAAGTTGTTATCTTGTGTTACCATTATTTATTTGATGCTCAAATTGTCCCAGATTTGGCCCATGGAAACTCTTACAGAAAACTGGACAAATAAAGACATTTTTAGATGAGTATAACTGAGCACAAATCGGGCTTTCAACCAAGTACTTTACAACTATACCAGTTAGGAGGACAATGCCTTTAAGCATTCTGCTCTCAACATTTAGATATCTAACTGAAGTAGCCAAAACATAATACATAAGAAATAGTGGACAATTAGTTTATTACTTTTTAAAAAATTTTTATTGTGCTTTAAGTGAAAGTTTACAAATCAAGTTAGTCTCTCACACAAAAACTTATATACACTTTGCTACATACTCCCAATTGCTCTCCCCCATAATGAAACAGCCTGCTTCCTCCCTCCTAGTTTACTACTTTTTTAACTGCTAATAACATGTTACCAAGTACATTATTGGTTCACACTTGAATGATACTGGAGTAAGGGAGAATTGTTTTCTTAGGATGTTGGGTGTTTTTATTAGAGCACAACTGTAGAAGTGGTCAAGATTTTCCCCTCAAATGCCTTAAAATTAATCCTAATTTCTCCCCACTTTGAAATACTAATGGCAGCTGGTAACTTTCATATCAGCTGGTTCCAACCTCACAGCTGCCCAGGAGGCAGCTGAGAACAAGAGAATTAGGTGTTACAGATCAAAGACCTGGGTAGAGGCAGAAGCAGCAATGAACACCTGCAGTTGTCTTTATACACTTCCCCCAAAGGAACCAAATAACTTTATGCTTTTAATTTAAAGATAAATATAATTTTCGGATATGTTGAAATGAAGTAGACTTACCTGTCAAAGTACAGAAATCTAACCACTTTTAGATACGAAAATGCCCGTGTGAGAGAGACAGACACCACCACTTTTCTAAAGTAAGCTATCATGGCCTGAGTCATTCTTCCATGGGGGTAAAAGTTAATTCTGAAACAAACTTGGATGATGAAAGCAAAACAGTGGTTTCCTGGTCCTGTAAAGACCGTTTATTGTCAGACGGACATTACAGAGGGCGAAGTTGACAAGTAACAATCCACGCTAATGCCCAAGCTATGGATTAAGAGCCACACCCTCCTCTTGGAACTGGAAAGCCTTCCCCTCTCCCCAATCTGGGTTTATCTGACCACTGTACAGAACTGAATGCTAATAAACTCATCCGTTAGGCTTTTAATCTCTGGTGAACTGATACTATATACCTCTCTCCCAAGAAGCGTACTTAATTTTTTTTGGCTTTCATTTTATGTTTGTGTGGTTTATTTCCACAATTAATCTTTTTCTGTGGGAAAGTAGCATTGACAAAAAGTAAAAGGCCTCTGTAATATGTTATTGTTATATGCTATAGAGGTGATTCCCATGCATAGTGACTCTATAGGACAGAGTAGAACTGTCCAAAGTTTTCCTAGGCTGTAGTCTTTGCAGGAACAGATCATATAGTCTTCTGTTGCCACTGGTGGGTTCAAACTGCCAGCCTTTCAGTTAGCAGCCAAGTGCTTAACCATTGAGCCACAGGGCTCCTTCTCTGTACTCTAGTTCTAAATAAACAGTAGGGAGGCCAAGTGTGAGAGCTCACCAGAACAAATGAAGTCAGCACAAGAAAAGAAGAAAAGAGTCACATAGCATGGTCAAGGAAAGGGAAATTTGAGTATTCTTATAAAGTATCAGCCCAACATGGCAAAACTAGGATGCATGGTCTCCAGAGGTGTACCTCACGCTGCATGGTGATCCTCAAAGCTCTGTCAAAGCGAACCAGGGTGAGTCTGAGAGCCTCATTTGATAGATGAGGCAAGTGGCATTCAGAGATGTGCAGTCACTTGCCCACAGCTGATGAATGGTAAGGACAGTAACAATGGTTTTACATAATATTTATTTAGTACTAGTTATGTGCCAGGCTTTGGGCTGAGTACTTTATGTGTATTACAGCACTCAATCCTTAAACACCCTGATGTTGTAAATACTGTTATTAGTAGTTGCTGTTTTTTTTTTTTTTTTTCCTGATGAGTTGACAAAAGTTAAGGGGGGAGGGTATGTGACTTTCTGGAAGTCATTCAACTAAAAAGCGGCAAGCTGAGATTAGAGCAGGCAGCCTCAGGAGTCCAGCCCAGGTCCTCTACCTTCAGTTTTAGTTTGCTTTTTGGCATGTCATCTTGCTACTGGCTATGGGAGAGCCTCTGGGTGATAACCAGAGGGACACAGTGTTGTGGCTGAACTGGACATGTCAGAAGTCAGATGACCTTGGTTCAAGGACTGGCCACTTACCAGTTATGTTTTTGGGCAAGTTACTCAACCTTTCAAAGTCTCAATAGTAACTTCTACCTTCAAGTAAGGCGTGGCCATTTGGGGGCAGAGATGTGATTTAACCATTTAGAGGCTACGGGCTTACATATTGAATTGTGTTGTATATTAAATTTTGTCCCCCCAAAATATTTGTTGAAGTCCTAACCACAGGTACCTGTGAATGTGACCTTGTATGAAAATCGGGATATGTTATCGTTTAACACTAAGTTATACTGCAGTAGTGTGGGTCCTGATCTAACCTGAGTGGTGTCCTTATAAAAGAGAAGAGACCCTGTGATGGAGGGAAATAGAAGCAGCCACGTTAAGATCCAGACAGAGATGGAGTTACATTGCAGCCGCAAGCCAAGGAATGCAAGGGGCCACCGGAAGCTAGGAGGAACAAGAATCTTCCCCTAGAGACTTCAGAGAGAACATAGCCCTGCTAACACCCTGCATTCAGACTTCTAGCCTCCAGAACAATGAATGTCTGTTGCTGTAGGCCACCTCTTTGTGAGAGTTTGTTACCGAAGCCAGGCTGGATCAACAACAAACTGAAACCAAAGCCTGAAACGCCTCTTGCCTTAGGAAGCCACAAAAGAAAACGTGGTCTCCATGACAAGCTGGGTCCTTTAAATCTGAATCTTTGCTGGGCAAAAGGACAGGGTCATGTCAGGTCCAAGGACAGAGTCATCACAGCAGTTAGGGTGTGATACTATTACTGTTTTTATATGCAAAGTAAAGAGCTCAATTTCACTCCTTGGCCCATCATGCCAGACCCTGGGAACACCCGGTTGAGAAGACAAGGCCTACAGCCTGGTGGGGAACAGTTGTTATCACTACTGATATGATTCTTGAGACAGCCCCAAAGTGCTGTATTAAAAATCCTGCTTTCTTTGCTTGGCTTCCTCCCCTCCCCCGCCCCAGCTTTGCATTTGAACCCTGCTTTTATGTAAACCCCATTGCGCCTGCATATTATGATTAAGAATGTTGCTGATGTAACTTGTATGAACTCCCTACTTGTAAACCCCTTAAAAGTAACTTGCCTGCCTGCCCTTGGGGAGCAGGCTTGGCGGCAGCAGCTCCGATTGACTCTTTTTCCTTGTACAACGAAATAAAGGTGCCTTTCCTGTTCTCCCACTTTGGTCTCTTGTTTATTGACCAATATGAGTCATGCCAAGTAGGAGCCTGGGGTTTTCATCCAGTAACAGTCTTACCTCATTAACTCCATCGAGTAAACCTCTCTTCTGAAACCCAGGCCCTAGATTTGATTCTCACCCTAGCGTGTGTTACTTTTGCACGAAGAGGTAATGTGTTCCAAGTCAGGCTGCAAACGTCGGCAGTTGGCTACAGAGTGAGTCTGGTTCATACAAACCCCATGACCATTAGCAAGATAGCTCAGAAACCAGGGCCAGCTAACGATAGGTGAGCATCATCAGTAAGAAAAGATGCTCTGGTGATAATCCGAACAGGGATCCACCACGGCTCCCAAATACAGTGACTTGCTGAGGAGATGGAATGAGAGTATCAGATTTGCATCAGTGTTGAGATGAACCCCACAGACCCCTTCTTCTATGCTATACTAGCCCTGTGCTAGGTGCTGGGAAAACTACTTGAGTAAGTAGGACACAGTCCCTGCTCTTCAGGAGGTTATGCTTCATATGGAGTGTCATGGATTGAATTATGTCCCCCCAAAAATGTTTGTATCAATTTGGCTGGGCCATGATTCCTGGTATTGTGTGATGTTCCTGTATGTTATAAATCCTGCCTCTATGATGTTAATGAGGGAGGATGGGTGGCAGTTGTGTTAGTGAGGCAGGACTCAGTCTACAAGACTGAATTGTATCTTTTGGCAATCTCTGGAGATATAAAAGAGAGAAGCGAGAAGAGAGACAGGAGGATCTCATACCACCAAGAAAACAGCCCTGGGAGCAGAGCACATCTTTTGGACCTGAGGTTCCTATGCTGAGATGCTCCCAGACCAAGGAAAACTGATGACAAGGACCTTCCTCCAAAGCCAACAAAGAAAGCCTTCCCCTGGAGCTGACGCCCTGAACTTGGACTTTTAGCCTACTTTACTGTGAAGAAATAATTTTCTCTTTGTTAAAGCCATCCACTTGTTATAGCAGCACTAAATGACTAAGACAGGGTGAGACAAGTCAAGAGCCACAGCCTGACCCCCTGAATGCACACACAGGATAGGATGATATGCAGTAGAGCCTACAAAGATGGCTTCCAGAGAAGAGATACTTCAGCTGAGCTTTGATTTAGCTGCATAAAGAATACAATAGATGGGACGGCAGACAAAGCCCAGAGGACAAAACCTCAAGTTGGGAAGCTATAATCTCTTCCTTAAGGAACACAGGAGGAAGGGGCCAGAGAAGAAGGAGGGTGGGTGGTTTGCACATAGCAAGATGTAAGGCAAGAGTTGAGCAAGATGCTGATCACACAGACCCTTGTGGATTAAAGGAATTTAAACCTGTAAGGAATTTATATCTGTAAGCTGTGGGGCACTGTTAAAAGACTTAAAGCTGGGAAGTTTGACAACAATTGGCTGGCTTTTTAAGAAAACTTTCTGGCTGTGATAGAGAGGACTGTTGGAAGGCAAGAGTGGCCTGGGTACTTACCCCTTCAAAGGGAACAAGGGACTGGCAGTTTTCACTCTAAAATTTTTAGCAGTTGTAAACAGTGGCCATCCTCACTTCTAAGTAGCATTTCTATTATGTTTCTTCTAGACTGATTTTTTTCATTCTTCTGGCAGTCCATGACATATTCAATATTCTGCAGCAATGCCACAATTCAAACCCATCATATCTTCCGTCTTCTTTTTTCATTGTCCAGGTTTTGCATGCATATGAGGCGATGGAAAAGGCTGTGCCTCATCTAATCAGTTGAAAGGCCTTGAGGAACAAGAAATTTGCCTTAAGCCTGCAGCATCATTTTCTGTCTGAGCTTCCAGCCTGCTGGCTTGCCCTTTGGATTTCTGGCTTGTCAGTCCCCACAATCTTGTGAGTCAATTCCTTGAAGTAGATATAGATAGACAGGTAGTAATAGATGGATATTGTCTTAGTTATCTAGTGCTGCTATAACAGAAATACCACAAGTGGATGGCTTTAACAAAGAGAAATGTATCCTCTCACAGTCTAGGAGGCTAGATAGAAGTCCAAATTCAGGGTTCCAGCTCCAGGGGAAGGCTTTTTCTCTGTCAGTTCTGGGGGAAAGTCCTTGTCAATCTTCCCCTTGTAAAGGAGCTTCTCAGCAAAAAGACCAAGGGTCCAAAGGGTGTGCTCCACTCTTGGCTATTCTTTCTTTATGGCATGAGGGTCCTCTTCTCTCTGGTGCATTCTCTCTTTTATATCTAAAAAGAGATTGACTCAAGATACAACCTAACCCTGTAGATTGTGTCCTGCCTTATTAACATAACTGCCTGTAATCCTGCCTCACTAACATCATAGAGTTTAGGATTTACAGTACATAGGATAATTACATCAGATCACAAAATAATGGACAAGCACACAATGCTGGGAATCATGAACTAGCCAAGTTGATACACACTTTTTGGGAACATAATTCAATCATAACAGATATATAATCTCCTACTGGTTGTGTGTTTCTGGAGAACTCTGTGATAGACCCGCTAAGGGCTTCTTTCTCTTGCCCTCCTCACCCACTCACCCATCTGGGGTCTAGACATATTGGTTAAAGTTCTTTGAGTTATAAGCAGTAGAGACCCTCTGGCTAATTTGAAAGGGATTTTTCCTAGAAAAGTCCTTGGGTGAGGACTTTTGATGACCTGGCCTATGCTGATGAAGAAAGGCTTGGGGAAAGCTGCATCAGGGAAGGAACACGCCTTGTTTGCTCCTGGGAGGCACACGTTGCCACCTGCAACAACTTGATTATTCCACAGGACACTCTACCCCATTCAGGACATACTGTCACAGTGACTCCTGTTGCTAGGTGTGGAGATACGCCTTGGACCTCACCATGTCTTTACCCTTCTGGTGGGAGGAGGGTAGGGGTGGGAAGGCCAGTTGGGGTCCAGCAGGCAGAATAGGACCTCCACTCCACTCCACAGGAACCCTGTGGTTCACTCAGAAAGCAACGCAGCACTAAGTCACTCCTGCAGGCTTTGTTGCGTGATATTGAGGAGTCCTGATTTCTTAAAGCACTGCCTCCTCCTAGTTCCTATCATACTCCTGGTTTCCTCCTTCCCTCTGCTCCTCAGGGCTCTCTATCTTCTCCTGGGTCTCAAACATCCCTCCCACAGGGAGGCCTTCCTAAAACCCTTTGTGGGGACTTGCCCCTGACTGTCACACTCTCATAGCGTCACGTTGCATTTTGTAGTTCTAAGTGCTGGCAGAGGGAAAGACCACAGCGCTTCGTATGTTTTGGTTAAGGTCCCAGCTTTTATGCTGGGTGAGTGGTAGGTTTGTGGTTCTTATTCCATTAAGGATAAATTAGGGGACTGTGCATGTCTGGGTCAATGATGAGCATGTCATGAACTAGTGGTTATGACTGAGAAGTTTCTGTGCACCTGAGGGCCATTAAACAGATAATGAAAGGCCACGTATTAAATATTTGAACACCTATGTTCTTGGCTTTGTACTGATAATGAGTCGGGGGCAGTAGAAGGCAGGGGTTTATGCTTCTTGTAATAATTTACAGCTCTTAGAGGGAGACGAGAGAAGAGAAGTGGTGAGAGTAAGAACTAAAATAAGAAACAGCAATTTAAGCCAACTATGAAGTATAAAAGGAGCTCTGGTGGTGAAGTGGTTAAGCACTCAGCTGCTAACCAAAAGGTTGGCGGTTAAAACCCACCATCTGCTCCACAGGAGAAAGACATGGCAGTCTGCTTCCATGAAGATTACAGCCTTGGAACCCCTATGGGGCAGTTCTACTCTGTCCTATAGGGTCACTATGAGTCAGAATGGACTCAATCGCAACAGGTTTATGGAGTACAAGGAGTCCCTGGATGGTGCAAACGGTTTGCACTTGACTACTAACCGAAAGTTTAGTTTGAACCCACCCAGCAGTGCCATAGAGGAAAGGCCTGGCAACCTGCTTCCGTAAAGATTACAGCCAAGAAAACACTATGGAGCAGTTCTACCATGACACACATGAGGTTGCCATGACTCAAGAGCGACTCCATGGCAACAGGTTTGTTTTTTTTGTTTTTATGAGTACAAAGCATGCTTAGTACTAAAACAAGAAACACTACCTTGAAACGTCACCGAAGAGATAGAATTTAATGTGGGCTTCGAAGTATTCCAATAAGTGGAGATGGTGGGTGGGGAAGAGCATCTTAGAGAAATGGTGTAAACGAAAAAGAAAAATATAGTTTCCCTGCTCCCTTACCCTCTCATCTTTGCTTTGGAGTAATTGTTGACTATTTAGTCTCACACAGATGATTTTTTAAAAATAACATTTTATTGTGCTTTAGGTAAAAGTTTACACAGCATATTAAGTTCCCCTTTAACAATTTTTATAAAAATTTTTCCATGTTGAAAGGAGAAAACAAAGACACAAGGGAAAGATTAGTTCAAAGGACTAATGGACCACAACTACCACAGTGTCCACCAGACTGAGTCCAGCACAACTAGATGGTGCCTGGTTACCACCACTGACTGCCCTGACAGGGGTCACAATAGAGAGTCCCAGACAGAGCTAGAGAAAAATTCTACTCACACACACACAAAAAAGACCAGACTTACTGGTCTGAAAGAGACTGGAGAAACCCTGAGAGCATGGCCTCTGGACACCCTATTAACTCAGTACTGAAGTCACTCCTGAGGTTCACCCTTCAGCCAAGGATTAGACAGGCCCATAAAACAAAACAAGACTAAATGGGCACACTAGCCTAGGGGCAAGGACAAGAAGGCAGGAGGACACAGGAAAGCTGGTAATGGGGAACCCAAGGCCGAGAAAGGGAGGGTACTGACATGTTGTGGGGTTGGCAACCAATGTCACAAAACAATATGTGTACTTATTGTTTAGTGAGAAACTTGTTTGCTCTGTAAACTTTCACTACAGTACAATTAAAAAAAATTGTTCAGTGCCCTTGGTTACAATTTTTGCAATGCATCAGCATTCTTATTACTTCCATTCTGTTTGCTCTGTTTCCATTGATCTAGCTTCCCTTCCCCTCCTTGTCTTCTCACCTTTGCTGTTTGGTAAATGTTGAAATTTTGGTCTCATATAGTTAATTGCTTAAGGGAGCACATTACTCACAGGTGATATTGTTTATTTTATAAGCCAATCTATTATTTGCTGAAAGGTGACCTACAGAAATAGCTTCAAATTCAAGTTAAAAGGTTATCTTAGGGCGATAGTCTTGGGGATTCCTCTAGTCTCTATTGGTCCAGTAGGTCTGGGCTTTTTTAGAAATTTGAGTTTTGTTCTACATTTTTCTCCTACTCTATCTGGGACTTTCTGTTGTGTCCCTAGTCAGAATGGTTGGTAGTGGTAGCCGGGCACCATCTAGTTCTTCTGGTCTCAGGTGAGAGGAGGCTACAGTTTGTGTGGGTTATTAGTCCCATGGACTAGTTTCTTCTTTGAGCCTTTGATTTCCTTCATTCTCTTTTCCTCCACATGAGTAGACACCAATAGTATTTTAGATGGCTTCTCATAAGCTTTCAAGACCCCAGATGCTACTCGCCACTCTCATATAGATGATTTTTTTAAAGAAGCGCAGTGCTCACTAGTGATATTCTATGTTTTTTGAGCCAATCTATTATTTAGCTACAAGGTGACCTCAGGAGATGGTTTTGGTTCAAGGTTTAAAGAGTATCTCAGGGTGATAGTCTCAGGGAGTCTTCTAGTCTCAATTGGTCCAGTAAGGCCTGGACTTATTCAGAATTTGAGTTCTGTTCCACGTTTTTCTCCCATTCTGTCAGGATTCATCTATAGTGATCAGAACAGTCATTAGTGGTGACTAGACACCATCTCGCTCTTCTGGGGTCAGGGTAGACCAGGACGTGGCTCATATAGACTATTAGTCCTGTACACTAGTTTCTTCCCTGAGTCTTTGGTTTCCTTCTTTCTCCTTGGCTACAGACGAATAGAGACCAGTAGTTGTAGCTTAGATTGCCACTTGCAAGCTCTTAAGACCCCAGACACTACCCACCAAACTAGGATGCAGAACATCAACTTTACTTTATGCCAACTGACCGGGTTTCCATACAGATTTTTGAACAGGGATTCATCCTGTCTTAGTTATCTAGGGCTGCTTTAACAGAAATACCACAAGTGGATGACTTCAGCAAAGAGAAATTTATTCTCTCACAGTCTAGGAGGCTATAAGTCCAAATTCAGGACACCAGCTCCAGGGGAAGGCCTTCTCTCTCTGTTGGCTCTGGGGGAAAGGTCCTCATCATCAATCTTCCTCTGGTTGAGGAGCTTCTCAATGCAGGGCCCCTGGGTCCGAAGGACGTGACTTGCTCCTGGTGCTTCTTTCTTGGTGATATGAGGTCCCCATGTCTCTCTGCTCACTTCTCTCTTTTACGTCTCAAAAGAGATTGACTTAAGACACTACCTAATCATGTTTGATTGAGTCCTGCCTCATTAACATAACTGCCACTAATCCCACCTCATTAACATCATAGAGGTAGGATTTACAATACGTAGGAAAATCACATCTGATGACAACATGGTGGACAATCACACAATACAGGCAGCCATGGCCTAGAGAAGGTGACGCTCATTTTGGGGGGCCTCATACCACCAAGAAAATAGAGCCAAGAGCATGTGTCCTTTGGGCCTGGGGTTCCTGTGCTGAGAAGCTCCTTGACCAGGGAAAGATTGATGACAAGGACCTTTCCCCAGAACTGACAGAAAAAGCCTTCCCCTGGAGCTGGAATCCTGAATTTGGACTTCTATCTAGCCACCTAGACAGTGAGAGAATAAATTTCCCTTTCTTAAAGCCATCCACTTGTGATATTTCTGTTACAGCAGCACTAGATGATTAAGATACATCCCTCAGAAGTATTTTACTGGTATATGCTACATAGCAGAGTTGCAGATTGATTGTCGGATAGGGAATTGAAGGCTGAAAAATGGCCAAGGAAAAGGAGCTGGAAGGTCCTGAAGAATGTGGGGGTTGGGAAGGGCTTCTAGAGTAGAATGGAGAGCATTTTGATTAACAGAGGGAAAGACTACGTCCTAGGAGTGATGTGCTGTTGATTGGGCAAGGCAACAGGGGGATGAAGGGGATTGAGATCCAAAAGGACTCGAAGGTTACAGGCAAAGTATAACTGGAAATACTGATGAGTTGGAGGCAAACAGCATGTAACTAGAAGTGGAAACACAGGAAAAACTTAAGAGATGGCAATAAAAATGGAATCCTTCAAAGTAAATGAGTGTATAGGATATCAGGCAAAAAGTCCTTGATTGCCAAGACTTCAGAACTGTCCCCCTTTGAGAGGTGCTATTGGAAGGACCTGTACCTTTATAGGGAGCCCAGGTAGCATAGCAGTTAAGAGCTTCCCTGCTAACCAAAAGGTTGGCAGTTCAAATTCACCAGCAGCTCCTTGGAAACACTATGGGGCAGTTCTATTCTGTCCTATAGTGTCGCTATGAGTCGGAATCCATTCCACGGCAAGTTTTTTCTTCTTTTCTTTTTCCTTTATAGAGGCGCTCTGGTAGTGCAGTGGTTAATTGCTCAGCTGCTAACTAAAAGGTCAGCAGTCTAAACTCACCAGCAACTCTGCATGAGAAAGATGTGACAGCAGTGGTGTCGCTTGGGTTAGTGTCACTCAGTGCGGAAAGTTATGGCGTCACCCCTCCCTCCAGCAGGGCCGGCCACCGAACCTGCCCCCTCTGTCCCAGCCACCTGTCGAAGGAGCTGCCAGGGCGGAGCACTGGTCTCCCAGCCTGCAGCTCCTCCCCTCTCCTATTGGCCAAGGTGGAGACCCTCCTGTCCACCCAATGGCCGCTGCTGCCTGCGCCCTGACTGGCAGGTGATGGCGGGAGTGAAGAGTAACACCAACCCTAGTAACGCCACAGCTCTGGCGGTTCCTCCCCCAGCGGGCGGTCCATCCGAGGCCGTGGCCTCGGAAACTGCGGTGATTTTGGTGTCACTCACTCTGACAATGTCAGGCAGTATGGTCCCGCATCCCCCTAGTAACACCACTGTGTGACCCTCTGATTCCGTAAAGATTTACAGCCTAGGAAACCCTATGGGGCAGTCCTATGGGGTGTTATGAGTCAGAGTGCACTCCATGGCAATGGGTTCGGTCTTTTGGTTTGATACCTTTATAGAAGGAGCCCTGGTGGTGCAGTGGCTGAGTGCTCAGCTGCTAACCAAAAGGTTGGCAGTTTGAAACCACCCAGCAGCTCCATGGGAGAAGGGACCTAGCCATCTTCTCTAGATTATAGCCTAGGAAACCCTATGGGGCAGCTCTACTTTGTCCCATAAGGACGCCAGGAGTTGGAATAGACTCCATTCACACAATAACACACCTTGTGCCATAATGGTTAAGAGCTGCAGATGCTAACCAAAAGGTCGGCAGTTTGGATCCACTAGGTGCTCCCTGGAAACCCTATGGGGCAGTTCTACTCTGTCCTATTGGGTCACTATGAGTCGGAATCAACTGGATAGCAACAGGATTTATAGGCGATGGATAATAATACCACCAAGAATCTGCCCATCAACCTAGCACTCTAGGGGTGCTTGAGCTGTCACATTAATCAATGCTTCCTTTAAGAGCCCAGAATACTTAGCTCGTGGAACAAGCATCTGCATGCTAGGAAACAATGAGGTGATTACCACAGGGGTAATATTTCTTCCTTCTTGTTGCTAGACATCCTAGTCAAAAACACTCCCTGAAACCCGAATGCTTCACCTCTCACTTTTTTGGTGCTACTCTCCTTTCGGGTATTGTTTCTTAACTTGGAAGGATTAGCACACATGGGCCTAATACCTCATTATACTAAACCCACTGCTGTCAAGTCGATACTGACTCATAGTAACCCTATAGGACAGAGCAGAATTGTCCCATAGGGTTTCCAAGGAGTGGCTGGTGGATTAAAACTGCCGACCTTTTGGTTAGCAGCTGTGGCTTTTAACCACTACGCCACCAGGGTTTCCCATACTTCATTATAGAACTCTAAAATTTGCTCTAGGATTTTGATTAAAACTGGATTATAGATCAATTTGGAAATAAGTAGTACCAATGTTACATCTTCTCTGACACCACAGAAGTCCTAGAATTGAGTCCTGTTAGTATTGCTCAGGGCGTTCTAAGTTAGATTTATGGTCTGAGAAATGTCTCCACATCTCCTTCTCCTAAAACAGTAAAGTGAAAAAAAAAAAAAAAGTGTTGGAAAAAAAACCCATCAGACCAGAAATCAAGGGAATTCCTGGTAGATAGAAAACAGGCATCACTACCATCCACTAACCTATATAATTACCCAAGAAAGGGAAAATTAGGTATAAATGTTGGAAAAGAAACAGTTGTCATTATTTGCTGGTTACCTAAAACTACGACTCCACCTAAAAGTTAAAACTAGTGAGAGTTCACATTAGTCACGTTTAGAATCCACGTTAAAATGTTTTATGGGAGCCATGATAACCAAATAATAAATGTAATAAGGAAAAATTAATTCTGTGGCTCCATTGAGTTTTACTTGAAACAAAAATTTTAAATTCTCATGGACACCAGACTTCCTGGAGCCATGGAGTCTGGATGAACCCCTGAAACTATTGCATTGAGATAATCTTTAAACCTTAAACCAAAAATATCCCTTGAAGTCTTCTTAAAACCAAGGAATAGTTTAGCTTAACTGGTAAAAAAAAATATCTGCCTTGAGCATTATGCTCTTTTATGAACTATACGGGATCAAACTGACAATAGCAACTTGAAATATTAGATAGGAAAATTAGGGGGCGGTGAGTTTATGTTAATGGGGAGGAACAACTCAGAAAAGGAGCATGAGAATGGTTGCACAACTTGAAGAATGTAATCAAGGTAACTGAATTGTAGAAACTGTTGTATTGGTATATGTTTTGATGTGTATATTCTCAAAAACAACAAAATAAATTAAAAAAATTGATTTCAACAGAAAATAAAACTTGTTGGAGTCCCTGGTAGCATTGGGCACAGCCAGATCCTGAGACTTAAGCAATGCCAATGGAGCTGTTTCTCCACACCCCACCTGGCCCCCAATCTCTGGATGCTCTGTGTGGTCTTTTCTTCTAGGTGGCTTTCTCCATGCAGTGGGGATAAGTTCTTGACAGAGAAAGATTCTCACCTGATAGGGCCCATAGAAGACAGAATTGAATACTGTTAGGTTTGCTTAGGAAGGGGCTCTGTTAGGCCAGATCTGGGTCAAGTTCCAGGTCTTGGGGTGGGATAGAGTGAGGAGGCGTCAACATCACCAGAGACATATGGTCTAAGGATGGAGGAGGGATGGTTTCCCATTAGAAAATTGAGGTGTTATCACAAGCAGGAATGGCTTCTAGGGAGGTTCTCTTCCCAATAGCAACAGAACTCAGAGTTCTTAGGAAGATACCTGACAAGAACACAGACTCTATATGAAGAAAACTATGAGAGACCTGAGTAAATGGAGCAAGAGTTCATATTCTTAGAAGATACAATATTGTAAAGATACTATTTACTCCCAAATTGATCTATAATTCAATCCAGTTCTAATCAAAATTCAAAAGCAATGTCTTAATGGGCTCTTTATAAGCTGATTTTAAAAATTCATCTCAAGCAATTCACAAAAATAGCCAAGGATTCTCTTTGGAAAAAGAACAATGGTGACGGGTGGGAGGGACCTAGATTTATCCCATCAGATATTTAAAAATACAGTAATTGAGAAAGCATTATATTAGTAGATAAATAGATAAATCAATAGAGTATATGTATTTATTTCAGTGGGCAAAAAATGAACTGTCAATGAACAATGCTGACATATCTACCCCAGCTCTTCTTGTGTTAGAAATGAGCCCTACTTCACATACTAACCAGTAGCCAGTTGCTGTAGAGTTCAGCTCCAACTCAGGGAAACCTCATGTGTGTCAGAGTAGAACTGTGCTCCATAGGTTTTCAATGGCTGATTTTTCAGAAGCAGATCACCAGGCCTTTCTTCCAAGGCACCTCTGGATGAACTCAAACTTCCACAAGTTTTCAGTTACAGCTGAGCGCATTAACCGCTTGCACCATACTAAATTAAATGAACTCTAGAATAAATCAATGACTGAGAATACAGAATACTTTCTTTATAATCTTGAGACAAGGACAACCTTCCTAAAGACGATGCAAACACCATAAAGTCGACAATGTAAGATCCAATGTTGGCAAGAGTGTAGAGGATTAAGCACTGTAACTTGACCTTGCAGGTGATGGATTGGTTGACTGCAGAATGGGAGTTGGAAGAGAGGATAGGCTCTTGCGTATTGATTAAATGTTTAAAAAATAAAGCATTGTTATGCACTGCGTATCTTGAGACAATAAAAAAGGAAATTGCTGTTACTCCTAAGAATAAAGACTACTGAATCCCAAGGAAAACCAGCTAAGTTTTTTGGAAAAAAAAGACATAAATTTATTAAAACTTTGCCAATATTTAAGAATTTATTGAAGTCAGAAGTAGATAAATTCTTAATACAGTAACTCTAGAAACCTAACTCCAGGAATTAGATCAAAGAATTTAAAAATATTAAAACCTAAATAGAGGTTTTAATATTACATTCTTTGTTAACAAACTGGGACTTGGTCTGCTTTTGGTATCATTCTGCCCCTGAACCATTGCTGTGGTAAATCAGCCAGCAATCAGCACATGGAACGGTGGCTAGAAGAAAGGCTCACATTCACTCTTATCCAAATGTAGTAAATTATACCATGTTTCTCATTTAATGGAACACTGTTTCTTCTTCAGTCTTTGGAGGCAATGAGCCTTTAGATGCTCCAGTTTCCCCACTCAAAGGAGAGCACTCAGGGGGATGGCAATATGCAGATGGCCATTTGTGCTTTTGCTGTAATACCTCAAGAGTTACAACACTGGCTGAATTATCACCACAGGACTTCATTTATGCATGCAGGTAAAAAGGTCTTAGAGAAAGGGATTTGCTTCTATTCTTGTTCTCTTCACTTGGCTGGTAGAAATGGGTTACAGTTCTCAGAATTCAGTATCATTGGGTCCAGTAACAGAAGACTGTTCTGTTGGATAACAGAACAACCAGCAGTATTTTCCAAAAAGATGGCACTAATGAGGGTGATGTGAAGGAGAAACAGACACCATCCTACAAGGGAGAGGAAGAAAGGAATTAGATTGCTACATGATGCCCCAAACCTGAACTCAATCAAATGCACAGGAGGTTCCAGATTAAACAGTAAGAACTCCATGATTTAAAAGTGGGGGAAAAAAAGGAAATGTTGACCAATAGGCAGCCTGCAATTAGAAACCCTTGATGAATTAGGATTTGTAATAAGCAGTTCAACATAGTGGGTAGAAGCTGCCACTTGACCTTGTCACTCAGAGCAGAAATACTCATATTGTGACTCATTTCTTTCAGAAACCAAGAGGAACATGGCCTACTATAACATGCTCTTTTCTGAGCAAAGGACAGATGCCTTTTGGGAAGTTGTCAAATCACTAAAAAAAGATTAAAAGATATCACCTAAGATAATGAAGTGGTGTCTGGGGTCTCAAAAGCTTGCGAATGGCCATCTGAAATGCATCAATTATTGTTCCCAAACCACTTGGAGCAAAGGAGAATGAAGAACACCAAATGCATGAGGAAAATATTAGCCCAAAAGAAAAAAGCTCCACATAAACCAGAGATTCCACCAGCCTGAGACCAGAAGAACTAGATGGTGCAGGCTACCACCAATGACTGCCCTTACAGGGAACACAACAGAGAGTCCTGGACGGAGTGGGAGAAAAGTGCAGAGCAGAACTCAAATTCATGTAAAAAGACCAGACTTAATGGTCTGACAGAGACTGGAGGAAGTCCTGAAACTACAGCCCACAACTAAAATCATTCCCAAAGCCCACTCTTCAAAGATTAGGAAAAAAAAAAAAAGGATTAGACTGGACTATAAAACAAAAATAATACTTTTGAGGAGTGTGCTTCTTAGTTCAATCAGATACATGAGACCAAACAGGCGGCTCCTGTCCAGAGACAGGATGAGAAGGCAGGAAGGGACAGGAAATGGCTGAATGGACACAAGAAACCCAGGATGGAAAGGGGGAGTGTGCTGTCATATTATAGGGATTGTAACTAATGTCACATAACAATATGTGCATAAACTTTTGTATGAGAAATTAACTTGAGCTGTAAACTTTCATCTAAAGCACAATTAAAAAAAAAGTTATCACCTAATAAAGCAAGCAGAACTTCAGCTACTCCCTTCAGAAAAATGGAGATGGGAACTGAACTCCACGTATGGCATTTTAACTTCAGCTGGGAGACCTGCAGGCGTATCAGGTTTACTCAGCTTTTGTTCATCAAAAACACTGCCCCCTCCCAATCAATTTTCTTTTAAAGTGCAGAGAGGGAAAGAAGAAGCTGCTGGCCAGCACCATGGATGACATAGAGGCTTCCGGGACCCCTGCCCCCTCAACATGCCTCGGGTCTTGTGGACACAGCCCTTTGAGAACAGGAAGGGCCCTGACCCCAAGTCTTCAGAAAGAAGAGGGCCCCAGGCAGACGGTTGACTCTGCAAAGAACGAGCCTATCAAGCTCGAGTTTGACTTCTCTGACAACGTTGCCAGCAAAAGGGCACCTCCCCCCAGGAAACTGGGAAAGAGGCCTGGCATCAAGGCCCCCTCCATGGGCCAGGAGGCACAACAGGCTCCCACGGAGAGAGACAAGCACCCTGCCCCCACAACCCAGGGGTTGTACAACCTGCAATCCACTTGCAAATAGCTCCAAGTGTGGTGGTGGAGAGCATTCTTCAGATGTGTGGGTCCCCACGAGCAGTCCAGGCTGTGAGCCAACGGCCACACCTGCCGAGCTGGCACCCTCCCCGGGCCTCACCAAGGAATGCTTCAGAGACCCAGCTGAAGTTCTAGGTACAGGGGCCGAGGTGGACTATCTGGAGCAGTTTGCAGCCTCCTCATTTAAGGAGTCTGCCTTAAGGAAACAGTCCTTATACCTCAAATTTGACCCACTCCTGAAAGACAGCCCCAGTAGACTGGTTCCTGTGGCCACGACGACCAGCAGCACTCAGGCTGTGGGCAACTCTTCCTTAGGAAGTCTGCCAGAAGCAAGGCTGGTGGAATTTGACTTCTTGGGATCTCTGGATGTTCCTGTTCTGAGCCCTCCCCCGTGTGTCCTTGGGCCCGGGGGTCCACCCCTACAAGTGGACCTCATCGTGGACGTACTGCAGTACAGCCAGAGGACCTGGACGCCTCAGTGAGAGCCCTGCAGATGGAGAACCTGGAGCTGAAGAGCAGGTGTGAGGAGCTCTATGCCAAGAACCAGGAGATGGGGAAGATCATGGATGAGTTTGAAGCGACTGCGTGCCAGGTGACAGAGGAGGCTAAGAAAGAGAAGGAGCTTGCCAAAGCCAAGATCCAAAAGGTTTTTTTTTTTTTTTTTAATTGTGCTTTAAGTGAATGTTTACAGTTCAAGTTGGTTTCTCATACAAAAATTTATACACACATTGTTATGTGACCCTATCTGCTCTCCCTATAACGTGACAGTACACTCCCCCTTTCCACCCCGTATTTCCCATGTCCATTCACCCAGCTCCTGTCCCTTCCTGCCTTCTCCTCTCGTCTCCGGACAGGAGGTGCCCATTTAGTTTCATGTATCTACTTGAGCTAAGAAGCACACCCTTCACAAGTATCATTTTATGTCTTATAGTCCAGTCTAATCTTTGTCTGAAGAGCAGGCTTCAGGAATGGTTTTAGTTTTGGGCTAACAGAGTCCGGGGGCCATGTCTTCTGGGGTCCCTCCAATCGCAGTCTGGTCTTTTTACTAGAATTTGAGTTTTACACCCCACTTTTCTCCTCCATCAGGGACTCTGTTGTGTTCCCTGTCAGGGAGGTCATTGATGGTAGCTGGGCACATCTAGTTCTTTTGGTCTCAGGCTGATGGAGTCTCTAGCTTATGTGGACCAGTCTCTTGGGCTCATATTTTCCTTGTGTCTGATCCAAAAGATTTTGAAAGAACGAGACCAGCTTACCACAGACCTGGACTCCATGGAAAAATCTTTCTCTGACCTCTTCAAGCAGCTTGAGAAGCAGAAGGAGGTGATTGAAGGCTACCACAAGAATAAAGAGTCACTGAAGAAGTGCCTTGAGAATTGCATACTGAGAATTGAGAAGGAAAGCCAGAGATGCCAAATGCTGAATGCCCACGCCGAAGAGAAGCTCAGTCTAGCAAACGAGGAAACCACCCAGGTGCACAACAAGGCCCAGGCAGAGGCACTGGCCTTCCAGGCAAGCCTGAGGAAGGAGCAGAGGTGCACCAACTAGCTAGAGAAGACCATCAAAGCAGAAGACTAAAGAAAACGATGAACTGACCAGAATCTGTGATGACCTGATTTCAAAGGAGGAAAAGATCTGACGTGGAATCACTGGCTAGTAGCCTTTGCTCCCTCCTTCTGTCCGTGTGTGTGTCTCTCTGCCCATCCATTTCTGTCTCTAAACAGGTCTTGTGTACTTTTCTTCTCTTACACTCATTTTTAAACTAGAGCACTTTAAAATGTAGACTGAAGTTTCCCTTAGATTTCAAAAAAATGAATTAAAAAAAATGGCTCAGATGGGGTTCTTAGAAACTGAAGTTCACAGACCCTGATGGTTGAGGACCAACAAGAACACCACAAAAATGCAGGAGTTAATGCTAACCTGTTAAGTCAAGGCTCTGACTCAGACACTACCCCCTTCTCCTCAAAAGGAACCCAATTCATCACAAGAAGTCTAAGACGAAACTGTCACAGGAGATGCCTAAATTTCCTGTGGTGTCTTCCCCAAGTTCCTCAGATTTTTTTAAATTGCTGGTTTTCATAGTTTGGCTGCATTTAGCCTATAATGTGGGTCACTTCAGTCCTTGACTCAATTCCATTAAGAAAAACAAAACAGGGGGTCTAGCTGAGAACTCTGGAGGCATTTGTGGGTTTACCAACCGGCTGTGGGGCTTTCCTTGGTCATTAGCTGAGTTTAGGAGCTGCAGGCCAAACCACCTGCCCCCCTAGCCCGAAGGGCCACGATAGGCAGGCAATTAAGGAGCTAAACTGAAAGCCAGATAGAGCCAGCTGGACCCCTACGTACCTTGTGGCCTTTCCTCCTGAGAGGTGTGGGGGTTGGACAAGCGGACGACCTTCCATGTTAATGCCCTGCGACCTTTAGAGCGACGGGGTCAATGGGTATGTCTCTCCAAAGGTGCATTTAATAGTCTCATAGTGGGTCGAGGAGAAGGGGTCTACCCGGCCACTTCTGACTGCTACTAGTTGTGGGTCTCTATATGAGCAAAGTATCCAAACCTAACGTGGGCGCTTTCTAAAAGCTCCCGAAACCGGCTAAGGATAGGTAAGGCCAAGGGTACAGACCCAAGTCGTGCGCAACTCTTCCAGAATGAGTTAATAAGAGAACCGTCTAGCAAGACTGATTTCTGCCAGTCTGACTCAGCCACGAGAGGAGAGACCTGGACTTTTAACTCTAAACATCCCAGTCCTTCTGAAGAAAGCTTTCTCCTTTTCAAGAGACTGGCGCCGCTGGATTCCTCCAGGTGCCGGCTTATCCAACCGCCCCGTGCGCCACCAGCCAGGCGCTGTGCTCCTCTGCCAGCTGAGGGGACAGCACGGCCACCAGTCGCAGGCAGTTGCAGTCAACGTCGTTCTTCTTAGGCCACCGCCCGCGGCCCAGGTCCACCTCCGGCAGCAGTCTTTCTAGAAACGTTCCCACGAAGGCCACGAGCGACACCACGCGATTCCAGCTGAGGCTGCAGCCATCGATCTGCAAACGTCGCCTGCGCAACCTGCATCACCAGCTCTGCATGGTCTCCCCTGTAGCGGCAGTAGCTGGAAGAAGGACCAGTGGTGCTGCTTCAGGTGGTCAACAGTGGGGCGCAGCACGGCGCCCTTGGGCGTGGGTAGCTCCTACGTTGGGGTGCAGGGCTCCGGGGCGCAGTGCTCCAGGTAGGCGTCCAGCAGCAACGCCGTGCGCTCCCACAATGCGCGTGCTGCGGCACGGTCTCTCCTGAGGGTCCAGACTTGGGCCTGCTATCTAGGTCAGGCGCCTCTCCCTCCTGGGAGGGGATGCCCTGTCCCGTCCCGCCATGGCCGGTGATTTTCTTAAGTTCAGAGAGGGCGAGGCTTTGAGAAGCCTACCTTCGGCTGTTACTGTTACAGTCCTAAAGTTGAGGCCCAGAGAGGCTGAGCGGTGTGCACGGGCTCATATAGCAATCGGGGCAGAGGGAGACTGGGGATTATTGTTTAGCTCCCGGCCTGGGTACTAAGAACCCCAAGAAGGTACAGTAGTGGGGAAAGAAGTCAGTCACATCTGTGAAGCTGGGCTGGGCTTTCCCCGTCTGCTAAGGAGAGGTTGCCAACTTGCCACGGGCTCACACAGACCTGCACCACGCCCCCTTGTAAGCATCTCTAGAATGGAGAATGGCATCCTGTGTGCGGCGGAGATCGCGCACACGTGGCACGAAAGTTTAGTCCTCCTGTGGGTGTTCATTCATTCATTCACTAATATTTACTCACTGCCTCTGGGGTGCTAGTCCCTGCCTCCCCCCCACCCCCACTGGGCATATAAGGAGGACAAGACATGTGGTCACTGCCCTCAGGGACCCTACAGTCTAGTGCTGGGTAGAGACAAACAGCGGTCACGGTAGGGTTTAGTTATTGCTGAACTAGAGACATTGAAGGAGCATTCAGCTTTAAGGTAGTAGCTAGCTGTGCATTGTACCTACTACCACTCCTGTATTCTTTAGGATTCTCTTCATTACTAGATGATTCCTCTTTATTCTAACCCCATTATAGTAAATACTCTTTCATATCAAACTTCCCTGTTCAAATTACTGTGTGACTTCTCTCTCCTGATTGGACCTCTGCTGGTACAGAATTGTCTGAGGAGTGAAGTTTCTGGAGGCTCAATGGTCTGGAGCACGTTCAAATATCCTGTTCAAGGGGAAAGACGAGCTGCTGCATCCTGTACCACATACTAAGAAAAAAGAGGCACAACACTTGGTGGGCCACTTTGGATTTTGGAGGCAACATATGCCATACTTTGTTCCCATTTATGTAGATTAAATTAACCAGAGCATTGTTCCTGGTTCCATCTCCTCAGTAGACGACCTAAGTCCTTCTTACCACGACACAAACATATTAATAATTTCATTTCTTTCACCAGAATGGTCCCTGAGTCAGCCCACTGGGGGCCACAATCCCTAGGCAGATTGATCAGTCATGCAAGCCAGCCTGGTTCTGGCCAAGTCCTGTCTGGAAAATGAGGAGTCTGTGGGATGCCCTGAAGAGTGACCTGATTATTTCCTATAACAGATGAGAGGGTACATGGTTTACCGTGATATTCTCCCAAAGGAATGTGTACAAGATCCACAGAGACAGGGTTTGCCCAGGTATTTCTCCAACCTGCTTACCTCCTCAGAATTCCTGGTCCACTTCAGTCCCACCCAGTCCATTTCTCCAGGAGAGGGCCCTTAAGGATCTGTGTCTGTAACCTGCTGCTGCCCTAGATGATTTTTACCAGCAAACACATTTGGAGAATGTGGATCTACAAATCCTGCTCAGTCAGCTCTCCCAGGCTTGGGGGAAGCCAGCTGACAACAATGTAGCCCTAACCCCAACCTGTTATTCTAACCTATTGGCTGGGTTTAGCCCAGGATCCAGCTTTTGTCTTTTGAAGATTTCCAGTGGTTCACTGGCCCCAGTTGGTTTCTAGCTTTTTCTACTGCCTCTCCGTACCCCTCCTGGGCCTCCTATGCTGCCTGAGGCTGCTCTAAATCACCTCTGAGAGCCCCGCTCTCAATTGCCCTTGTTTCTTTCTCCTCAGCTCCTTAGTTGCCCTTGTCTCTTCCTTCTTTTCCAAGCCCCATTCCCCACACCCCCAGGTATAATAGCCTTGGCAGGCCTCACATAGAGGCCTTTCGAAAAGGCTCATCAGTCCAGATCAGCTGTTCTCAAATGGTAGTCCTGCACCTCCTTTCAGGGGGTCCTTTTGTCAAAACTGTTTTCCTAATAACACTTTTTTTTTGTTCGTTTTTCAGTGGCTATGTGACATGAGATGGATTTATCACCCTGATGGCTAATGGAAGGTATGTGTCTGTATTCTTGTGTCTTAAAATTTCTGTTTTAATTTCTAATATGACAAATGTTGATAGATATAATCTACATAAACAAAAGCTCTTTGGGGGGATTTCAATAATTTTTACAGATGGGTCTATACTATATGCCAGTAACCACATGGAAGCGGACAGCTGTGCATTACAGCCTGCTCAGACGACCCTGAGGCACAGTGGTGAGGAAAAATCCTCCCAGCAGGCAGAATTTGAGCCGTGTATTTGTCTACTATGTCTGGAGAGAGAGATATAGAAGGGTCCCAAGACCAAAATGTTTGAGAACCACTGCCCAGGTGACTCTTTAATTGATAATTACTGACTTGATACATGTGTAGGAAGTGCCCTCATGGAGGAGGAAATGGGGAAAGAGGAGGGAGAAGAAAGAGGAAAGGGGGAGGGAAATGGAAGGCTGGGAAGAAAGGAGACAAGGAAAGATGTGAGACAGAAAGAAGGGGGGAGGAAGATGGGAAGGAAGAGGAGGGAGAGGAAGAAAAGGGTTAGAAAGGGAGTAGGTGGAGGGGGAGGGAGAAAGGTAGGAGGAGGAAGACAGAGAAGGAAGGTGGGGAGGGGAGGGGTGAGCGAAGGAGAGGGTAATGAGGGGCAGAGGGAGGGCATGAGAGGGAAGGAACGGGGGAAGCGGTAGGAGGAGAAGGAAGGGGAACAGAAAAGGAAGGAGGGAGGGAAGATGGGTGGACAGACGGAGGAAGCAGGGAATTAACCTTGTTGAACCTGTTCCAAAGGCTGAGGTAGGTACATGCCATACTTTAGTACTGTCCCATTTCATACATGAGGTAACTGAGGCTGAGAGAAATTTAGAAATTATATATCCTGAAAAAGTAATAGAGGTGGGTCTGAGCTTAGCCCTACATCCTTCACTTGTCACCATGTTGCCCCTTAAACTTACAGATGAGTCCTTACTGTCAGCAAAGCCACTGGCTAAGCAACAAAAAAACCAAATGAGTTGCTGTGGAGGGTCAGAATAGAATTGGGCTCCATAGGTTTTCAATGGCTGATTTTTTTTTGAAGTAGATCCCCAGGCCTTTCTTCTGAGACTTCTCTGGGCAGGGTTGATCACCAGCCTTCCAATCAGGGGCCCAGTGCTTAGCAGTTTGTATCACCCACAGACCAAGCAACCTTTACAGAGGCCTTTACAACCTTGTGCTGCCTTTAAGCCACCAATAATTTAGGGAAGGGCACGGAGGAGACCTGGGGTAACCAGAGGCATGACTGATGAAGGGCCTGCCGCTGGCCTCTGGCCTCTGGCTTATTCCAGGAGAACAGGGAGGCAGCCGGGGCCCTCACTTCTGTAAGGCTGACTGCAGCTGACTTGGCTTCATTTCACAAATATTTCCCATAAACACTCCATACCTCCTCATCTAAGCCCCCTTCCTGCCTAAACCTTTTCTCTGGCGGGGGCCGGTGGGTGGGGGGAAGGTGTTGACATGCCTAAGGCCATGCGCCCCTGGGGCACATCCTCTTGGCTCCCCACAATTGGTTTGGTAGGTTTGACTCCAAGTCCTTGAGAAAAAAAGAAAAACTGGTTAAAAAAATACACTCAGCATTATTTTCAATATGCAAAACACAATTTATTACATGGAGTTTATCTTGAGTCTCTAGATGGTATAAAAAAACAATGCCAAATCAATATTTTATCAGTAAATACTAAACAAAATCCATCATGAGATTAAACATATATGGGAGGTGCTTACTGTCCATGTGTTCTATGGAATGCTTTCATAGTGCCCTTAAATTTGCTTTTTTGACTGGGAAATTATGGCTATTTTGCACATGTATTGAAGATGCTCTATGCCTCTTCCCCTCAGTCTACTTGGCCCCTCCTTTGCTCCATCCCTCCCTTACTTCTGGGAGCCAGAAAGCCCAGGTCAGAGTGTAGGGAGACACAAAACGGTCTGTGCCAGAGACAGCAGGGGATACCATAGTCAGGAGGGGCTGGACCAGGGGCAAACTCTGCAGCTTTCTGGGAGCAGGGCTCAGGAATTCCATGGAACACACTTTGGTGCCTGGTTCCTTCAGCTGGCAGGAACTGGGTGGACACTGTGTCCATTTCCCTGAGCCTCTGCCCAGACTAGAGTCCAGTGGGCTGCGGCAGCTGAAAAATGGCCCCTCCGGGCTATGCCCCCTCCCTTGACAGTGCTCTTTGGAGGTAGGCAGAGGCCTTTTATCTTTCTTTCTCTACACCAGTGCCTAGTGGGCAGTAAAACCCTCGGTAAATGTTTGCTGGGCAAATGACTGAATATAACCATTAAGTTTACTTAAAAAGAGTTAACTCAAAAGTTGGCCTGACTGATTTTTGATGGACTGGCCATCATGACACCTGAAGAAGCAGTTTTGATGGTAGGCCTGGCACCCTATCTGCCCACCAGTGTTTTAGGAGCACTAGGTCTGGGCCTGTCCCTGGCTCTGGAAGAGGGTCTCTGAGGAGCAGAGCCTGGGACAGCCTACAAAGCCAGAACCACCACTAGGAGAAGGGCTGGCTGGAGCTGGGTCACAGGAAGAGGCCCGGCAACTCAGGGACTCAGAGCGCACTGCGCTCAGGCAAGGATCCAGACGGGCAGGCCACTTGCAAGGCAAGTCTTGCCTAGGAATGATTTTTGGTGTCTAAGGTAACCTTTTATTTACCTAAGTAATGCATACCATCTTTATGAAAGAGGAGTTTCTAAAACAAAGAATGAGCCTCTATGCCTTAAAAAAAAGGGAAAGAAAAAATCCTGTAATAAAAACGCTCTGTATCTTCAAGAGGAATTGCTTAACTTCAAATAAAGACAAGATATACTTTTATGTTTTTGTTTTCTATGTAAGAGGAACAAAGACATTATCATTCAAGACTAATCAATTAACCTGTATATTAAATTACACTTGCAATGCAATAAATATAATTTATAGGAACAAGATCAACTTTAACCTAAGTGTTTCTACTAATACTACAAACAGGTTTTTAAATAAATTTCCTGCCTTGTGTTCCCACACAGAAAGGTTTCGACTGCTCTGAAAACAATTTGTATCACAAGTAGCATTTGGTCTTTCTGCAAATGAAAGAAAATGCTCTGTTCCAGTGTTACAATGACACATCACACCATCACACAATTCATAGATGGAACAGTCCCGCTCCTTTATGTATATCTCTGCTTTGTCTATAATCCGTTCACACAAATGAAAATGTTCTATCTGAAAAGAGACAATAGGAAGTGACACAGAAAAAAAAAATACTTTTACATTAAAATACAATTTTTAAAAACGATTTTTCTAATTGGATTTGGAATTTTCTTCTATCATAAACCAATTAATACAGTCCTCATAAAGTCCTTTAAGATCAGTATTTTCAGAACAAGGCTCCAGAAGTCACAGTGCACACCAAGATAAACCAGAAGAGTTTAAAAACTTGTTGCCTTGGAGTCAATTCTGAGTCACAATGACCCTGTAGGACAGAGTAGAACTGCCCCATAGGGTTTCCAAGGAGTGGCTGGTGGATTCAAACTGCCGACCTTTAGGTTAGCAGCCGAGCTCTTAATCACTGTGCCACCAGGGCTCTGAAGCGTTTAAAGTACTCTTAAAATGAATTTGATTCAAGAAAATAACATGGAATATATTAAATGGCTGAATTATACTGGTAATAGAATGAATTGAGACAAGTATAATTTCGAATAACCTTAAAAAGAGATAAATTTTAAAATGGAAAACACTGACTTGAAGGTGTCCTGTTGTGCAGAAGGCTCACACTAGCACCTTCCCAGGGGTGGTGATTTCAATAGTGCTATAGATGCACACACAGACACTCAGAGAACTGCCAGCTATGGAGCTGCTCCCTGAAGCTAAGTTACAATGAAGCCTCAGGTCATAATATTTATCTACATGTGAAGATTTCATGTTCTACCCTCAGGTCCCTCTGTGCATACTGTGAGAAGACAGTTAAGCCCAAACCTGCAAAGACACAAACAGATCATTAATAGTAAACAACTTTTAAAACCTGAGCTTAAAGAGACAAAGTCTTTTAGACAGACAGACACAGATGTACACACGCACTCCATGCAAAGTTGGGCAGTTTTAAAAGGATCAACTTTACTACTACTAACTCCAAGGTGTTTCATGGACCGATTTTCCCTTTCCTTTAGCTGTGGAGATCATCTGAAGGACATTTGTGGAGTCCTTTCTAGCAGTCGTTAACTATTTTAGGTTGAGAACGGAAACCATCTGTACCTACACAGCTTACTCTGTACATTAGCTTCACTAATTCAGGAAACTCCTGCCCAGGAAGATGGAGTTGCAAATAACATTATTATTTGTTTCAGGAACTTCCTGAATATCCATTTACCTATTTACCCATTAGATTAGATACTCAGCTTACCCTCTTTAGAAAAGACATCTACTTCTTGGGAAAATAAGCAACAAATGACTGTTACTCTTTAAGACTTCCTTCCAAATCCTCCCCCTACCCTTCCCCTGTGTCTAACAACCTTAAACTATTATGCCACAAATCTGTCCAATCCTAATTAAGTTCCCCAATCAAAAGACCTGTCTTAAACCAGACTCCCAAAGTCTTACAAATATCTGCCTTTGTTTTCCCCTTCTGAAATGCTACTAAGACTGTCAAGTTTCTGATCTTCTACGCTGTAGTAAGCAATAAACTTAGCTTTGCATTATGAATGGCCTATTTTGGTAGTATTTTCAGGGAGCCAACATTTGACAAGGTCATGGAGCTCTTTGAGAATCTGATAAAAACCACAAGGATGCTTTTCCCAGAAAAATGCATATATGCACACAGGGGTCTGGGACCACAGAATAAGAACCTGCACTACAGGGAGGCAGGATAGGTAATCTGGTGTTTGCCAAAGGCTAGAATCACAGGAATCCAATTTTTAGGGTCAAAAGGAACTATTTGGGTCATCTAGCCTAACTACTCCCTCAGCTACATGCTGATAGAGTAAAATCTATAAAAGCCAGAACTTGTGTAAGGCGGAAAGCTGTCAGAGAAGGAAAACTCAAATTTTTCCACTAAAAGGAGAGATAGAATAGTGGTAAGACAGCACCCTGGGAAAGGCAAAAAACTTACAAGACCCAGAAAAGCAAGGTAGTCCGGTCCAGCTCCAGCTTTCACAGGTTTCACTATGCATGGTTGTCTAGTCTCACTTGAACACTCATATTCGCGGGGGCCTCAGAACCTTCCTAGGCAACTCGTTTCTTCTTTGTCTACAGGCAGAGCTAAAATCAGAGCTCTCCTTGGCTGACCAGGCGCATCTTAGCTCACTCTGACCCTTCCGCTTTAAGGAAGACCAGTCAACTCTCTTCTCTCCTCTCACGTACAGAATGAAAGTGAAAAACATGTCTCTTACTCTTAGGGTATGATCCCATGATCCTGAGCAGAAAGCAGTCCCATCAGGGGAAACTCGTAGAGTACTAACACGGTTTTCATGTCCAAACAGGATGGAAACTCGGGACCCCTTGAGAACATCCCAGACATTGATAGTATAGTCATTGTAACCGGCAAACAGCAGGCGACCTAGAAGGGGAAAGATATATGTAGTGCCGCTGTAATGAAATTGCGTTTGCAGCATGATGTTTTTACACCAGTGTCTTCCTTCCTGTCTTCCATTTCACAACACATTCATTCATTCAATCAACAATTCATTCAATTAATAAACTTAAGTGATTTAGCATCTACTATGTGCCAGGCAAGGTGCAGTACAGGCACAGAGTTTACTATATAATCGACTACATCTGTGGAAAGAGACAATGGAAAAGCTCAATATCATCAGCTGGAATATGGCCAGGGACCAACTGTGGAACAATAAATTGCTCATACGCAAGTTCAAGTTGAAGTGAAGAAAATTAGAACAAGTCCACGAGAGCCAAAGTACGACCTTGAGTATAACCCAGACCCATCCCACCTGAATTTAGAGACCATCTCAAGAAAAGACTTAACGTATTGAACACTAACGAACCAAGACCAGACAAGCTGTGGAATGACAGCAAGGACATCACACATGAAGAAAGTAAGAGGTCATTAAAAAGACAGAAAAGAAAGAAAATACCAAAATGGACATCAGAAGAGACTCTGAAACTTGCTCTTCAACGTACAGTAGTTACAGAAATGATAAAGTAAAAGAGCTGAACAGAAGATTTCAAAGGGTGGCTAGAGAAGACAAAGTAAAATATTATAATGAAATGGTGCAAAGAAAACCAAAAGGGAAGTTAGAAAACCAAAAGGGAAGAAGATGCTCGGCATTTCTCAAGCTGAAAGAACTCAAGAAAAAATTCAAGCCTCAGGGGAAAATATTAAAGACATAGGAAGCATCAAAAGAAAATGGAAGGTATACACAGAGTAACTGTACCAAGAAGAATTGGTTGATGTTCAACTATTTCAGGAGGTAACAAATGGTCAAGAGCCGATGGGACTGAAGGAAGAGGTCCAAGCTGCCCTAAAGGCATTAATGAAAAATGAGGCTCCAGTAATTGACGGAATACCAACTGAGATGTTTCGACAAATGGATGCAGTGCTGCAAATGCTCACTCATCTATGCCAAGAAATTTGGAAGACAGCTACCTGGCCAACCGACTTGAAGAGATCCGTATTTGAGCACATTCCAAAGAAAGGTGATCCAACAGAATGCAGAAATTATCGAACAATATCATTAATATCACATGCAAGTAAAATTTTGCTGAAGATCATTCATAAGCTGTTGCAGTAGTACATTGACAGGAAATTGCCAGAAATTCAAGCTGGATTCAGAAGAAGACATGGAACAAGGGATATTGCTGACGTCAGATGGATCCTGGCTGAAAGCAGGGAATACAAGAAAGATGTTTACCTGTGTCTTATTGACTATGCAAAGGCATTCGACTGTGTGGATCATAACAAATTATGGATAACATTGGGAAGAATGGAAATTCCAGAACACTTAATTGTGCTCATGAGGAACCTGTGCTTAGGCCAAGAGGCAGTCGTTTGAACAGAACAAGGGGATACTGCGTGTTTTCAAGTCAGGAAAGGTGTGCATCAAGGTTGTATCCTTTCACCATACTTATTCAATCTGTATGCTAAGAAAATAATCTGAGAAGCTGGACTATATGAAGAAGAATGCTGCATCAGGATTGGAAAAAGACTCATAAACAACCTGTGATATGCAGATGACACAACCTTCCTTGCTGAAGACTTGAAGCACTTACTAATGAAGATAAAAGACCACAGCCTTCAGTATGGATTACAACTCAGCATAAAGAAAACAAAAATCCTCACAGCTGGTCCAATAAGCAATATCATGATAAACAGAGAAAAGACTGAAGTTGTTAAGAATTTCATGTTACTTGGATCCACAATCAACAGCCATGGAAGCAGCAGTCAAAAAATTAATCGAAACATTGCACTGGGCAAATCTGCTGCAAAAGATCTCTTTAATGTGTTAAAAAGCAAAGATGTCCCTTTAAGGACTAAGGTGCACCTGACCCAAGCTATGGTGTTTTCAGTCACCTCATATGCGTGTGACAGCTGGACAATGAATCAGGAAGACTGAAAAAGAATTGATGCCTTTGAATTATGGTGTTGGTGAAGAATATAGAAAATATCATGGACTGCCAAAAGAAGGAACAATCTGTCTTGGAAGAAGTATAGCCAGAATGCTAATTAGGAGCAAGGATGGCGAGACTTTGTCTCACATGCTTTGGACGTGTTATCAGGAAGGACTAGTCCCTGGAGAAGGACATGATGCTTGGTCAGTGAAAAAGAGGAAGACCCGAAATGAGATGGATTGACACAGTGGCTGCAACACTGGGCCTAACAATTCTGAGGATGACGGAGGACCACACAGTGTTTTGTTCTGTTGTACATCAGGCTTCTTTGTGTCGGAACCGACTCGATGGCACCTAACAACAACGATGTGTGCCAGGCATCCCTGAGTGCTGCACATGGTTAACATGCTTGGCTCCTAACTGAAAGGCTGGAGATTTGAGTCCACCCACAGGTGCCTTGGAAGAAATGCCTGTCAATCCACTTCTGAAAAAGCAGCCTTTGAAACTCTGTGGAGCATAGTTCTACTCTGATATGACTGGGGTCACCATGAATTGAAATCGACTCAATGGTAGCAATGGTAATGTTGTGTGCCAGGCACTGTGCTTTGCCCTAGAGATTCAAAGAGGAGAAAGCATAGTCCCTGCCCACTGTGGAGGTGGTGGGGAACAGACACAAGCTGTCGTAGCACCACGTGTAAGAGCCATAATCTAAGTGCTTATGTATGCGTAAAGTGCTATAGGATCCTAGAGGAAGAGGGATCAAGAAAGGCACTGCAGAGACAAAATTTTGGAGTAGGAGTTTGTCATGCAGAGATGGGAGAAAGATGTCCAGGCAGAATGCAGCATGTGTGCACAAAAGCACAGAGACAGTCTAAGGGGGTGTGTTTGGGGAAAATGAATGGTTCAGAGACCCAGCCTATCAGCACTGCCTTTACCTTCACTAGCAGCCTCCCCAGCTGTGGGGGCAGAGGTGCCTTGAGCTTCAGGACATTGAAAATGGACTCTTGTTTACCCCCTCACCACCGATAAAAGTCCCGTTTCCCACGTGGGGAGGAAATGTGCAAGGGTGTTGCAGATGTGAGGTTCGGATACATCACGGCCTTGAAGAGCAGCATTAGGTGGGGCACAATGAATCAGGCTGGGCAGATATGCTGCAGGCAGGGTGCTTACTGTCTCAAAGCAGGGATGGGCCAAGTGTGGGGCAAGAAACACAGTGGAGGAAAACTGGCACAAGCACCAAAAACAAACCAAAAAAACCTAAGAAACTGTGCCGTTGAGTAAATTCCTACTCACAGTAACCCTATAGGACAGAGTAGAACTGCCCCGTAGGGTTTCCAAGGTGGCAAATCTTTGAGGAAGCAGACTGCCACATCTTTTTCCAGACACAACTGCTTGTAGGTTCCAACTGCTGACCTTTCAGTTAGCTGTGCCACTGGGCCACCAGAGGTCCTGGTGCTAGCACAGATATTAGCATATCTGTGCACAGGAAGTTTAGTTGATGGGAAGCTTGTTAGCAAGCTTGCTTTCATTCAGGTCCAGTTTTACAATCCTAGGAAAGTTTCTGAAATATAAAACTTACCACTGAGTGAGAAGTCCACGCTGGATGCTCCAAACAGGATACTCTCCTTGGAATAGATGGCGACCTCCCTGTCTGCCCGGAGGTCATAGAGGCGACACTGGAGGCAAAGACACAGGCAAAGAAGCATTCACCTCTGGCTCCCGTTTGGTGAGGCAGTGACTACAAAGCTACAGACAGGCTCCTGTGGCTTGGAGAGGAAAAACCTCTCCTAGGATTCCATCCCTCAACCATAACTCCTGTGGGGCCCTCCCTATGAATTCAGGCAGAGTCAAACAGAAAACATAGAAGATCCTTTCAGGTACAAAAACACACCTTTTTTTTCATGATACATGTTCACTGCAGAAAATTCAGAAAAATTTAGAAATGCATAAGGAAAGAAATAAGTCACCTCAAATTCTAGACGAAATTACTAACATATGGATTATTTCCTTCACTTTCATTTCTATTTTATATGTGTATTTCAATGCGGTCGTTTCATTATTGTTTCTATTAACATAATGTCATGACTGTTTTCCCACATCATTAAACAGTCTTCAGAAAACATGATTTACATGGTCATTGAGTACTGACTATTCTTACATTGGAGCCCTGGTGGCACAGTAGTTAAGAGCTTGGCTGCTAACCAAAAGGTCAGCAGTTTGGATCTACCAGCTGCTCCTTGGAAACCCTATGGGGGCAGTTCTACTCTGTCCTATAGAGCTGCTATGAGTTGGAATTAACTCAATGGCAATGGATTTGGCTGTTGTTGTTTTAATTCTTTTTTTTTTTCTTTATTTTAAAATAATTTTTATTGTGCTTTAAGTGAAAGTTTACAAATCAAGTCCGTCTGTCACATATAAGCTTATATACACCTCACTACACACTCCCATTCACTCTCCCCCTAATGAGTCAGCCCGCTCCCTTCCTCCAGTCTCTCCTTTCGTGACCGTTTTGTCAGTTTCTAACGCTCTGTACCCTCCCATCTCCCCTCCAGACAGGAGATGCCAACACAGTCTCAAGTGTCCACCTGATACAAGTAGCTCACTCTTCATCAGCATCTCTCTCCAGCCCACTGTCCAGTCCCTTCCATGTCTGATGAGTAGTCTTCGGGAATGGTTCCTGTCCTGGGCCAACAGAAGAAGGTTTGGGGACCATGACCGCCGGGATTCTTCTAGTCTCAGTCAGACCATTAAGTCTGGTCTTTTTATGAGAATTTGGGGTCTGCATCCCACTGTTCTCCTGCTCCCTCAGGAGTTCTCTGTTGTGTTCCCTGTCAGGGGAGTCATCGGTTGTGGCCGGGCACCATCTAGTTCTTCTGGTCTCAGGATGATGTGAGTCTCTAGTTCACGTGGCCCTCTCTGTCTCTTGGGCTCTTAGTTATCGTGTGACCTTGGTGTTCTTCATTCTCCTTTGATCCAGATGGGCTGAGACCAATTGATGCATCTTAGATTGCCGCTTGTTAGCATTTAAGACCTCAGATGCCGTATTTCAAAGTGGGTTTTAATTCTTACATAAAAATCTTTGTACTTTTTTTTTTTAATTGTGCTTTAAGTGAAAGTTTACAAGTCAGTTTCTCATACAAAAATTTATATACACCTTGCTACATACTCTTAGTTGCTCTCCCCTTAATGAGTCAGCACGCTCCTTCTCTCCACCCTGTATTCCCTGTGTCAATTCAGCCAGCTTCCGTCCCCCTCTGACTTCTCATCTTCCCTCCAGACGGGAGCTGCCCACACAGTCTCATGTGTCTCCTTGAGCCAAGAAGCCCACTCCTCACTGTATCATTTTCTGTCTCATAGTTCAGTCCAATCCCTGTCTGAAGACTTGGCTTTGGGAATGGTTCCAGTCTTGGGCTAACAGAAGGTCTGGGGACTATGACCTCTGGGATCCTTCTAGTTCCAGTGAGACCATTAAGTCTGGTCTTTTTCTGAGAATTTGAGGTCTGCATCCCACTGCTCTCCTGCTCCATCAGGGATTCTCTGTTGTGTTACCTGTCAGCATAGTCATCGGT
Organism: Elephas maximus indicus; assembly: GCF_024166365.1. Taxonomy (NCBI): domain Eukaryota; kingdom Metazoa; phylum Chordata; class Mammalia; order Proboscidea; family Elephantidae; genus Elephas; species Elephas maximus. The sequence goes on from NC_064830.1 coordinate 53,670,330, forward strand.
TGTAGCCGGGCACTATCTATTTCTTCTGGTCTCAGGCTGATGTAGTCTCTGATTTATGTGGCCCTTTCTGACTCTTGGGCTCACACTTACCTTGTATCTTTGGTGTTCTTCATTCTCATTTGCTCCAGGTGGGTTGAGACCAATTGATGCATCTTAGATGGCCGCTTGATAGTGTTTAAGACCCCAGATCCCAAAGTGGGATGCGGAATGTGTTCTTAATAGATTTTATTATGGCAATTGACTTAGATGTCCTCTGAAACCATGGTCCCCAGATTACCCCCCCCTACTCCCCACTACTCTGGCCTTCAAAGTGTTCAGTTTATTCAGGAAACTACTTAACTTTTGGTTTACTCCAGTTGTGCTGACCTCTCCTGTATTGTGTGTTGCCTTTCCCTTCACCTAAAAGAGTTCTTGTCTACTATCTAGTGAATAACGCCTCCCTCTTTCCCTCCCCACCCTCGTAACCATCCAAGAATATTTTCTTCTCTGTTTAAACTATTTTTTTTAATAATTTTTTTGTGCTTTAAGTGAAAGTTTACAAATCAAGTCAGTCTCACATAAAAACCCATATACACCTTGCTACACACTCCCAATTACTCTCCCCCTAATGAGACAGCCTGCTCTTTCCCTCCAGTCTCTCTTTTTGTGTCCATTTCGCCACCTTCTAACCCCCTCCACCCTCTCATCTATGCCAACATAGCCTCCAGTGTCCACGTGATCCAAGAAGCTCACTCCTCACCAGCATCTCTCTCTAACCCATTGTCCAGTCCAATCCATGCCTGAAGAGTTGGCTTCGGGAATGATTCCTGTCCTGGGCCAACAGAAGATCTGGGGGTCATGACCACCGGGGTCCTTCTAGTCTCAGTCAGACCATTCAGCCTGGTCTTATGAGAATTTGGGGTCTGCATCCCACTGCTTTCCTGCTCCCTCAGGGGTTCTCTGTTGTGTTCCCTGTCAGGGCTGTCATTGTTGTAGCCGGGCACCATGTACTTCTTCTGGTCTCAGGATGATGTAGTTTTTGGTTCATGTGGCCCTTTCTGTCTCTTGGACTCGTAATCGCCTTGTGTCCTTGGTGTTCTTCATTCTCCTTTGATCCAGGTAGGTTGAGACCAACTGATGCATCTTAGATGGCTGCTTGCTAGCGTTTAAAACCCCAGACGCCACTCTTCAAAGTGGGATGCAGAATGTTTCCTTAATAGATTTTATTATGCCAGTTCACTTAGATGTCCCCTGAAACCATGGTCCTCAGACCCCTGCCCCTGCTATGCTGGCCTTCAAGGCATTCAGTTTATTCAGGAAACTTCTTTGCTTTTGGTTTAGTCCAGTTGTGCTGACCTCCCCTGTATTGTGTGCTGTCTTTCCCTTCACCTAAAGTAGTCCTTATCTACTATCTAATTAGTGAATGCCCCTCTTCCACCCTCCCTCCCTACCCCCTCTCATAACAATAAAAGGATGTTTTCTTCTCAGTTTAAACTATTTCTCAAGTTCTTATAATAGTGGTCTTACACAATATTTGTCATTTTGCAACTGACTAATTTCACTCAGCATAATGCTTTCCAGGTTCCTCCACGTTATGAAATGTTTCATAGATTCCTCACTGTTCTTTATCAGTGCGTAGTATTCCATTGCGTGAATATATCATAATTTATTTATCCATTCATCTGTTGATGGGCACCTTGGTTGCTTCCATCTTTTTGCTATTGTAAACAGTGCTGCAATAAACATGGGTGTGCATATATCTGTCCGTGGAAAGGCTCTTATTTCTCTAGGATATATTCCAAGGAGTGGGATTGCAGGATCGTATGGTAGTTCTATTTCTAGCTTTTTAAGAAAGCGTCAAATCGATTTCCAAAGTGGTTGTACCATTTTACATTCCCACCAGCAGTGTCTAACGTGTTCTAGTCTCTCCATAACCTCTCCAAAATTTATTATTTTGTGTTTTTTGGATTAATGCCAGCCCTTGTTAGAGTGAGACGAAATCTCATTGTAGTTTTGATCTGCATTTCTCTAATGGCTAATGATAGTGAACATTTCCTCATATATCTGTTAGCTACCTGAATGTCTTCTTTAGTAAAGTGTCTATTTATATCTTTTGCCCATTTTTTAATTGGATTATTTGTCTTTTTGCAGTTGAGTTTTTGCAGTATCATGTAGATTTTAGAGATCAGGTGCTGATCAGAAATGTCATAGCTAGAAACTTTTTCCCAATCTGTAGATAGTCTTTTTACTCTTTTGATGAAGTCTTTGGATGAGCATAGGTGTCTGATTTTTAGGAGCTCCCAGTTATCTAGTTTTTCTTCTACATTCTTAATAATGTTTTGTATACTGTTTACGCCATGTATTAGGGCTCCTAATGTTGTCCCTATTTTTTCTTCCATGATCTTTATCGTTTTAGATTTTATATTTAGGTCTTGGATCCATTTTGAGTTAGTTTTTGTGCATGGAGTGAGGTATGGGTCTTGTTTCATTTTTTTTGCAGATGGATATCCAGTTATGCCAGCACTATTTGTGAAAAAGACTTCTTTTCCCCATTTAACTGTTTTGGGGCCTTTGTCAAATATCGACTGCTCATATGTGGAAGGATTTATGTCTGGATTCTAAATTCTGTTCCATTGGTCCATGTGTCTGTTGTTGTACCAGTACCAGGATGTTTTGACTACTGTGGTGATATAATAGGTTCTAAAGTCAGGTGAAGTAGGCCTCCCACTTCTTCTTTTTCAGTAATGCCTTATTTATCCAGGGCCTCTTTCCCTTCCATATGAAGTTGGTGATTTGTTTCTCCATCTCGTTAAAGAATGTCGTTGGGATTTGGATTGTAATTGCATTAAATGTATAGATTGCTTTTGGTAGAATAGACACTTTTATAATGTTAGGTCTTCCTATCCACGAGCAAGGTATGTTCTTCCACTTATGTAAGTCTCTTGGTTTCTTGCAGAAGCATACTGTAGTTTTCTTTGTATAAGTCTTTTACATCTCTGGTAAGATTTATTCCTAAGTAGTTTATTTTCTTGGGGGCTACTGTAAATGGTATTCATTTGGTAATTTCCTCTTTGATGTTCTCTTTGTTGGTGTAGAGGAGTCCAACTGATTTTTGTATGATTATCTCATATCCTGATACTCTGCTGAACTCTTCTATTAGTGTCAGTAGTTTTTTTTGGAGATTCTTTAGGGTTTTCTATGTATAAGATCATGTCATCTGCAAATAAAAAAAACCAACCAATACTTTTACTTCTTCCTTGCCAATCTGGATGCCCTTTATTTCTTTATCTAGCCTAATTGCTCTGGCTAGGACTTCCAGCACAATGTTGAATAAGAGTGGTGATAAAGGGCATCCTTGTCTGGTTCCCGATCTCAATGGGAATGTTTTCAGGCTCTCTCCATTTAGGGTGATGTTGGCTGTTGGCTTTGTATAAAATCCCTTTATTATGTTGAGGAAATTTTCCTTCTATTCCTATTTTGCTGAGAGTTTTTATCATGAATGAGTGTTGAACTTTGTCAAATTCCTTTTCCGCATCAATTGATAAAATCATGTGACTCTTGTCTTTTGTTTTATTTATGTGGTGGATTACATTAATTGTTTTTCTAATGCTGAACCATCCCTGCATACCTGGTATGAATCCCACTTGGTCTTGGTGAATTATTTTTTTGATATGTTGTTGAATTCTATTGGCTAGAATTTTGTTGAGAATTTTTGCACCTACATTCATGAGGAATATAGGTCTATAATTTTCTTTTCTTGTGGTGTCTTTACCTGGTTTGGTATCAGGGATATGGTGGCTTCATAGAAGCCGTCCTTTCCTATGCTCTGAACTACCTTTACTAGTAGTGGTGTTAACTCTTCTCTGAAAGTTTGGTAGAACTCTGCAGTGAAGCTATCCGGATCAGGGATTTTTTTTTTGTTGGGAGTTTTTTGATTACCTTTTCAATCTCTTCTTTTGTTATGGGTCTATTTAGTTGTTCTACCTATGTTTGTGTTAGTTTAGGTAGGTAGTGTGTTTCTAGGAATTCATCCATTTCTTCTAGGTTTTCAAATTTGTTTGAGTATAGTTTTTCATAGTAACCTGATATGATACTTTTAATTTCAGTTGGGTCTGTTGTAATATCGCCCATCTCATTTCTTATTCAGGTTATTTGCTTCCTCTCCTGTTTTTCTTTTGTCAGTTTGGCCAGTGGTTTATCAATTTTGCTGATTTTTTCAAAAAACCAGATTTTGCTCTTGTTAATTCTTTCAGTTGTTTTTCTGTTTTCTATTTCATTTTTTTTTTTTTATTTCATTTAGTTCAGCTCTAATTTTTATGATTTGTTTTCTCCTGGTGCCTGTGGGTTGCTTTTGTTGCTCTCTTTCTATTTGTTCAAGTTGTAGGGATAATTCTTTGATTTTGGCCCTTTCTTCTTTTTGGATGTGTGCATTTATTGATATAAATTGGCCTCTGAGCACCGCTTTTGCTATGTCCCAAAGGTTCTGATAGGAAGTGTTTTCATTCTCGTTGGATTCTCTGAATTTCTTTATTCCATCCTTAATATCTGCTATAATCCAGTCTTTTTTTGAGCAGGGTATTGTTCAGTTTCCAAGTGTTTGATTTCTTTTCCCTGCTTTTCCTGTTATTGATTTTCACTTTTATGGCCTTATGGTCAGAGAAGGTGCTTTGGAATATTTCAGTGTTTTGGATTCTGCTAAGGCTTGCTTTATGACCTAATATGTGGTCTATTCTAGAGAATGTTCCATGTGCACTAGAAAAGTATACTTGGCTGCTGTTGGGTGGAGTGTTCTGTATATGTCTACAAGGTCAAATTGGTTGACTGTGACATTTACAGATCTTTCGTGTCTTTATTGAGCTTCTTTCTGGATGTCCTGTCCTTTACTGAAAGTGGTGTGTTGAAGTCTCCTACTCTTATTGTAGAGCTGTCTATCTCACTTTTCAATGCTGATAGAGATTGTTTTATGTATCTTGCAGCACTGTCATTGGGTGCATAAATATTTAATATGGTTATATCTTCTTGGTGTGTGGTCCCTTTAATCATTATATAGTGTCCTTCCTTATCCTTTCTAATGGATTTAACTTTAAAGTCTATTTTGTCAGAAATTAATATTGCCACTCCTGCTCTTTTTTGATTGTTGTTTGCTTGATATATTTTTTTCCATCCTTTGATTTTAGTTTGTTTGTGTGTCACAAGTCTAAGGTGTGTCTTTTGTAGGCAGCATATAGACGGATCTTGTTTTTTAATCCATTCTGCCACTCTCTGTCTCTTTATTGGTGCATTTAGTCCATTTACATTCAGGGTAATTATGGATAGGTATGAATTTAGTGCTATCATTTTGATGTCTTCTTTTGTGTGTGGTTGACAGTTTCTTTTTCCCACTTGATTTTATGTGCTGAGTAGATTTTCTTTATATATTGTCCTTTCCTCATATTTGTTGTTGATTTTGTTTCTGCTGAGTCTCTATTTTTTTCTCATATTTTATTTTCATGAGTAGGATACTTTGTCTCCTTTGTGGTTACCTTATTATTTACCCATTTTTCTAAATTTAAACCTAACTTTTATTTCTTTGTACCACCATATCTTCCTCTCCATATGGAAGGTGTATGATTATATTTCTTAGTCCCTCTTTATTATTTTAATGTTGTCTTCTTTTATATAATAATATCACTGTTACCCTGTTTGGGGCTTTTTTTTTTTTTTTTTTAATAATCTTGCTTTGGTTTTTTGGATTTCCCTGTCTGGGTTGACTTCTGGTTGCTCTGCTCAGTGTTCTAGTCTTGGGTTGATACCTGATATTATTGATTTTCTAACCAAAGAACTCCCTTCAGTATTTCTTGTAGTTTTGGCTTGGTTTTTATGAATTCCCTCAACTTGTATTTATCTGGAACTGTCTTAATTTCACCTTCATATTTAAGAGACAGTTTTGATGGATATATGATTCTTGGCAGGCAATTTTTTTCCTTCAGTTTTTAAAATATGTCATTCCATCGCCTTCTTGCCTGCATGGTTTCTGCTGAGTAGCCCAAGCTTATTCTTATGGGCTCTCCTTTGTAGGTGACTTTTTGTTTATCCCTCACTGCTCTTATAATCCTCTTTATCTTTGGTTTTGGCAAGCTTGATTATAATGTGTCTTGGTGACTCTCTTTTAAGATCCACCTTATGTGGAGTTGGATGAGCATCTTGGGTAGATATATTCTCATCTTTCATGATATCAGGGAAGTTTTCTGCCAACAAATCTTCAACAATTTTCTCTGTATTTTCTGTTATCTCCCCCATCCTGGTACTCCAATCATTTGGAGGTTATGTCTCTTGATAAGAGTCCCACATGATTCTTAAGGTTTCTTCATTTTTTAAAAAATTATTTTATCTGATTTTTGTTCAAATATATTAGTGCCAAGTGATTTATCTTTGAGTTCAGAAATTCTAGCTTCTACTTGCTCAATTCTGCTCCTCTGACCTTCTATTGAGTTATCTAATTCTGTATTTTATTGTTAATCTCCTGAATTTCTGATTGCTGTCTATCTATGGATTGTTCCAACTTATGAAACTTTTCATTATGTTTGTGAATAATCTTTCTAATTTCTTCAGTTGCTTTATCTGTGTGTTCCTTGGCTTGTTCTGTGTATTGCCTCATTTCCTTCCTGATGTCTTGAAGGGTTCTGCATATTAAACTTTTGTATTCTGCATCTGGTAATTCCAGGAATGCACTTTCATCTAGAAGATCCCTGGATTCTTTGTTTTGAGAGCCTGTTGAGGTGATCATGGTCTGTTTCTTTATGTGACTCGATATTGACTGCTGTCTCCAAGTCATCTATAAGTTATTGTATTAGTTTATGCTTGCTTATTGTGTCGTAGCTGCTTGCTTTGTTTTGTTTTAGTATACCCCTATGGGTTGCTTGAGTGAGCTAGCTTGATTATTTTCATCTTTCGAGTTCTGGTGTCCTGTCCCCAGATGGCTAGAGCTCTTATCAGGTGTATCAGTCTAGGAGTCCATTCAGTTTTCTTGTATGAATTCAGCTCAGGTTTCCAGGTAGCTGATCAAGCGTGTGGTACAGGCTCTGTCCTACAGTCTTAAAGGGGCAGGGGTGATTGGCGTATATACTGGTATCTGATTGCAGCAGGGGGTCATGCTGTGAACAAGGTAGCGGGCTGAGAACCAACCTCCGAGTGTCTCTGAGGAAAATGCGTCCCTGTTCCCTAGAGTGTGCTGGTGGGTGGGTTCTGCAGAGGGATCATGGGTATCCAAAGTTTTTGGTTGTAAGGACTGGGAGGTACCAGTTATCTTTGGACCTGTCACGGGTGGCTGGATGACCTGAGTGGAGCTACCAGTCCTTAGGTTTCTGATGTGGGTAGGTGAGGACCTTGTTTAACAGGCAAAGCAATGTCAAACGTCAAACACCCACCTCTCTACTGCACAGCTGAAATGGCTGGAGTTTGCCAACAAGGGCCTATTTTCCCAAAATAGGCCCACACAGGTCCATGCAGAAGGGAGAGGTGCTCAAGGTCCACAGACAGTATGCCTGGACAGGAGCTGCTTCTGTCCTGAGCTCCCCCGGTTAATGGAGCTAGCAAATTATCTTTTCCCCCCAATTGCAAATTATTTCCTTCCCCAAGGCCGGAAGGATGGCTCTAGGTGCTCACCAGGATCTATCTCAGGCCCAGAGATTCAGCGGCTGAAGCTGCCCTGGGGGTGGGGGTGGGGGGGCGCAGTAAAATATACACAAGTACTTCGCTTTTGCAGAGAGCGCCATTCTCCTCAGGTTCCGGAGGTGTGAGTAGGCTGTGTGGCTGGTGCTTCTCCCTGAGGAAACTGTGGCCGAATGCTAGTACCAGCCCGCTACAGCCGCCACTGCTCCGGGAATAGTACCTGACGGCTCCCCGCGATTCAGGTCCGGTATCTCCTCTCTGCTTCTGAACGGCCTTTTCCACCCCCTGCCCCTCAGTTCATTGTCTAAGCTTGCCTTTGATGCTCAGGGCTCCCAGCTCGTCACAAATATACACATTTCACTTGTTTTTTCGGGTCTTTGTCGTAAAGAGGGCTCGACGGGAAGTGTCTTGTCTACTCTGCCATCTTGGCTCCGCCCCTAAACTACTTCTTGAGTTCTTATAATAGTGGTCTCATACAGTATTTGTCCTTTTGCAACTGACTAATATCACTCAGCATAATGCCTTCCAGATGCCTCCACATTATGAAATGTTTCACGGATTCATCATTGTCCTTTATCAATGTGTAGTATTCCATTGCATAAATATACCATAATTTATTTATCCATTCACCCGTTGATGGGCACCTTGGTTGCTTCCATCTTTTTGCTATTGTAAACAGTGCTGCAATGACATGGCTGTGCATATGTCTGTTCGTGTAAAGGCTCTTATTTCTCTAGGATATATTCCAAGGAGTGGGATTGCTGGATCATATGGTAGTTCTATTTCTAGCTTTTTTAGGAAGCGCCAAATGATTTCCAACCTGGTTGCTCCATTTTACATTCCCACCAGCAGTGTCTAAGTGTTCCAGTCTCTCCACAACCTCTCCAACATTTACTATTTTGTGTTTTTTGGATTAATGCCAGCCTTGTTGGAGAGAGATGGTATCTCATTGTAGTTTTGATTTGCTTTTCTCTAATGGCTAATGATTGTGAGCATTTCCTCATGTATTTGTTGGCTGACTGAATGTCTTCTTTGGTGAAGTGCCTGTTCATATCCTTTGTCAATTTTTTAATTGGGTTGTTTGTCTTTTTGTTGTTGAGTTTCTGCAGTATCATGTAGATTTTAGAGATCAGGCGCTGATCAGAAATATCATAGCTGAAAACGTCTTCCCAATCGGTAGGTAATCTTTTTACTCTTCTGGTGAAGTCTTTGGATGTGCATAGGTGTTTGATTTTTAGGACCTCCCAGTTATCTAGTTTCTCTTCTGGTGTTTGTGCATTGTTAGTAATGTTTTATATACAGTTTATGGCATGTATTGGGGCTCCTAGCATTGTCCCTATTTTTTCTTCCATGATCTTTATCATTTTAGATTTTATATTTAGGTCTTTGATCCATTTTGAGTTCGTTTTTGTACATGGTGCGAGGTATGGGTCTTGTTTCATTTTTTTGCAGATGGATATCCAGTTATGCCAGCACCATTTGTTAAAGAGACTGTCTTTTCCCCATTTAACTGACTTGGGAACTTCGTCAAATATCAGCTGCTCATATGTGGATGAATTTATGTCTGGATTCTCAATTCTGTTCCATTGGTCTATGTATCTGTTGTTGTACCAGTACCAGGCTGTTTTGACTACTGTGGTGGTATAATATGTTCTAAAATCAGGTAGTGTGAGGCCTCCTACTCTGTTCTTCTTTTTTAGTAATGCTTTACTTATCCAGGGCCTCTTTCCCTTCCATATGAATTTGGTGATGTTTCTCCATCTCATTAAAACATGTCTCTGGAATTTGGATTGGAATTCCATTGTATCCATAGATTGCTTTCAGTAGAATACCAAAAAACCAAACCAAACCCAGTGCTTTCAAGTTGATTCTGACTCATAGCGACCCTACAGGACAGAGTAGAACTGCCCCATGGAGTTTTCAAGGAGTACCTGGTGGATTCAAACTGCCGACACTTTGTTAGCAGCCGTAGCACTTAACCACCATGCCACCAGGGTTTTTAAAATGTTGAGTCTTTCTATCCACGAGCAAGGTATGTTTCCACTTATGTAGGTCTCTTTTAGATTCCTGCAGTAGTGTCTTGTAGTTAGGTCCCTAGTAAGATTTATTCCTAAGTATTTTATCTTCTTGAGGGTTACTGCAAATGGTATTCATTTGGTAATTTCCTCTTTGATGTTCTCTTTGTTGGTGTAAAGGAATCCAACTAATTTTTGTACATTTATCTCATATCCTGATACTCTGCTGAACTCTTCTATTAGTGTCAGTAGTTTTTTTGAAGATTCTTTAGGGTTTTTTATGTATAAGATCATGTTATCTGCAAATAGAGATACTTTTACTTCTTCCTTACCAATCTGGATGCCCTTTATTTCTTTATCTAGCCTAATTGCTCTAGCTAGGGCCTCCAGCACAACGTTGAATAAGAGCAGTGATAAAGGGCATCCTTCTCTGGTTCCCGTTCTCAAGGGGAATGCTTTCAGTCTCTCTCCATTTAGGATGATATTGGCTGTTGGCTTTGTATAAATGCCCTTCATCATGTTGAAGAATTTTCCTTCTATTCATATTTTGCTGAGAGTTTTTATCATGAATTGGTGTTAGACTTTGTTAAATGCCTTTTCTGCATCAACTGATAAGATCATGTGTTTCTTGTGTTTTACTTATATGATGGATTACATTGATTATTTTTCTAATGCTGAACCATCCCTGCATACCTGGTATGAATCCCACTTGGTCATGGTGAACTAATTTTGATATGTTGTTGAATTCTATTGGCTAGAATTTTGTTGAGGATTTTTGCATCTATGTTCATGAGAGATATAGGTCTGTAATTTTCATTTTTTGTGTTGTCTTTCTCTGGTTTTGGTATCAGGGATATGCTGGCTTCGTAGAATGAGTTTGGGAGTATTCCATCCTTTTCTATGTTCTGAAATACCTTTAGTAGTAGTGGTGTTAACTCTTCTCTGAAAGTTTGGTAGAATTCCCCAGTGAAGCCATCAGGACCAGGGCTGTATTTTGTTGTTGCTGGGAGGTTTTTAATTACCTTTTCAGTCTCTTCTTTTGTTATGGATTTATTTAGTGTTCTACATCTGTGTTAGTTTAGGTAGGTAGTGTGTTTCTAATAATTCATCCATTTCTGCTAGGCTTTCAAATTTGTTGGAGTACAATTTTTCATAGTAATCTGATATGATTCTTTCAATTGGGTCTGTTATGATAGCGCCCATCTCATTTCTTATTCAGGTTATTTGCTTCCTCTCCTGTTTTTCTTTTGTCAGTTTGGCCAAGGGTTTATCAATTTTGTTAATTTTATCAAAGAACCAGCTTTTGGTCTTTTTAAGTCTTTCAATTGTTTTTCTGTTCTCTATTTCCTTTAATTCTGCTCTAATTTTTATTTACTTTCTTCTGGGGCCTCAGGGTTTCTTTTGTTGCTCTATTTGTTCAAGTTGTAGGGATTATTCTTTGATATTGTTCCTTTTTTTTTGGATATGTACATTTATTGCTATAAATTCACCTCTGAGCACTGCTTTAGCTGTGTCCCAAAGGTTCTGGTAGGAAGTGTTTTCATTCTCATTGGATACTATGAATTTCTTTATTCCATTCGTAATGTCTTCTATAACCCAGTCGTTTCTGAGCAGGGTATTGTTCAGTTTCCAAGTGTTTGATTTCTTTTCCCTGCTTTTTCTGTTATTGATTTCTACTTTTACGGCTTTATGGTCAGAGAAGATGCTTTGTAATATTTCAATGTTTTGGATTCTGTTAAGGCTTGCTTTATGACCGAGTATGTGGTCTTTTTTAGAGAATGTTCCATGTGCATTGGAAAAGAAAGTACACTTAGCTGCTGTTGGGTGCAGTGTTCTGTATACGTCTATGAGGTCAAGTTGGTTGACTGTGGCATTTCGATCTTCTGAGTCTTTATTGAGCTTCTTTCTGGATGTTCTGTCCTGCACCAAAAGTAATGTGTTGAAGTCTCCTACTATTATTTTGGGGCTATCTCACTTTTCAATGCTGTTAGTTTGTTTTATGTATCTTGAAGCCCTGTCACTGGGTGTGTAAATATTTAATATGGTTTTATCTTCCTGGTATATTGTCCCTTTAATCATTATATAATGTCCTTCCTTATCCTTTGTGTTGGATTTTACTTTAAAGTCTATTTTGTCAGAAATTAATATTCCCACTCCTGTTCTTTTTTTATTGTTTTTTGCTTGATATATTTTTTTCCATCCTTTGAGTTTTAATTTGTTTGTGTCTTTAAGTCTGCAGCATGTCTCTTGTAGGCAGCATATAGATGGATCGTGTTTTTATATTCTGCCATTCTCTATTTTCTTTTTCCCACTTAATTTTATGTGCTGAGTAGTTTATATATTGTCTTTTCCTCTTATTCGTTATTGTTGATTTTGTTTTCGCTGAGTCTTTATGTTTTTCCTGTATTTATTTTGATGTTTAGAATGTTAGTCTCCTTTGGGGTTACCTTAATATTTACCCTACTTTTCTAAGTTTAAACCTAACTTTTATTTCTTTGTATCACCTTGACTTCCTCTCCGTATGAAAGATCCATGACTACATTTTTTAGTCCCTCTTTATTGTTTCAATGTTGTTATCTTTTACATAATGACATTGCTGTTTCCCTGTCTTGAGCATTTTTTTTATCTTGATTTATTTTTGTGATTTCCCTATCTGGGTTGGCATCTGGTTGCTCTGTCCTGTGTTCTAGTCTTGGGTTGATATCTGATAGTATTGACTTTCTAACCAGAGAACTCCCTTTAGTATTTCTTGTAGTTTTTGGTTTTACAAATTCCCTAAACTTCTGTTTATCTGGAAATGTCCTAATTTTGCCTTCTTATTTGAGAGATAGTTTTGATGGATATATGATTCTTTGCTAGCAATTTTTTCCTTCAATGCTTTATATAAGTCCTCCCATTGCCTTCTTGCCTGCATGGTGTCTGCTGAGTAGTCTGAGCTTATCCTTATTGACTCTCCTTTGTAGGTGACTTTTTTTTTTTTTTTTTTATCTGTAGCCACTCTTAAAATTTTGTCATTTTCTTTGGTTTTGTTAAGTTTGATTATGTCTTGGTGACTTTCTTTCGAGATCTACCTTATGTGGGGTTCGATGAGCATCTTGGATGGATATCTTCTCATCTTTCACAATATCAGGGAAGTTTTCTGCCAACAAATCTTCCACAGTTCTCTCTGTATTTTCTGTAGCCCTCCCTGTTCTGGTACTCCAATCATACGTAGATTATTTATCTTGATGGAGTCCCATGTAATTCTTAGGGTTTCTTCATTTTTAAAAATTCTTTTATCTGATTTTTCTTTGAATATATTGGTGCCTACTGTTGTATCTTCAGTCTCACTAATTCTGCCTTCCAGTCCCTCATTTCTGCTCTGCTGACTTTCTATTGAGCTGTCTAACTCTGTAATTTTGTTAATCCTCTGAATTTCTGATTGCTGTCTATCTATGGATTCTTGCAGCCTATTAAATTTTTCATTATTTTCTTCAATAACCTTTTTAACGTCTTCAACTGCTTTTTCTGTGTGTTTCTCGGCTTTTTCTGTGTTTTGCCTGATCTCCTTCCTGATTCGTTGAAGCATTCTGTATATTAATCTTTTGTATTCTACATCTGGTAATTTTGGAAGACATCTTCATCTGGAAGATTCCTTGTTTTCAGAACTTGTTGAAGCAATCAATCATGGTCTGCTTGTTTATGTGATTTGATATGGACTGTTGTCTCCAAGCCTTCTATAAGCTACTGTATTATTTTATTTTATGTTTCTTGCTTTGTTTTGTTTGATATGGCCAATTATGCTGCTTGAGTGAGCTACCATGAGTATTTTCGCCTTTGAAGCTCTAACATCCTGTCACCAGATGGCTAGAGTTGTTACCAGATATGAGCCTAGCAGTCCATTTACTTTTCTTGTATGGATTCAGCTCAGGTGTCCAGGTAGTCGGGCATCAAGTGTGTGGTATAGGCTCTGTCCTACAGTCTTAGTGAGCTAGGGGTGATTGGTGTAGGTACAGGTATCTGGTTACAGCAGGGTGGGTCATGCTCTGGGCAAGGCAGTGGCTGACAACCATCCCCCGATTGTTTGTAACAAAAGTGCGTCCCTGTTCCTGGAGTGCACAGGTGGGTGGGTTCTGCAGCCAGACTGTGGGGACCCAATGCTGTTGGCTGTAAGGACTGGGAGGCACCACTTATCCTTGGACCCCTGTTGCAGGTAGCTGGTGACATGGGTGGAGCCACCAGTCCTCAGGCCCTTGATGTGGGTAGGTGAGGGCCCTGTTTAATAGGCAGAGCAGTGTAAAACAACAAAAACCCACCTCTCTACCACGTAACTGAAACAGCTGAAGTCAGATCTGAAGCACATACACGGTCTGCCAACTAGGGCCTAATCTCCTGAAATGAGCCCACACAGGTCCATGCAGGGGTGAAATTTATTCAAAGACCATGGACCATTTCAGCCTGGAGAGGAGCCGCTTCTGTCATGATCTCCCCAGCTTAGTGGAGCTGGCAGATTATCTTTTCCCCCAATTGTTAATTTATTTTTTTTTTTCCAAGGCCAGAAGAATGGCTCAGGACATGCAGTAGGACCTATCTCAGTCCCAGGGAAATCAACAGCCACTGAAGCCAGCTTGGGGGCTGGGGAGCAGTAAAATAAACGCAAGTACATAGCTTTTGCTGAGAGCGCCATTCTTTTCTGGTTCTGGAGTTGTGAGTAGGCTGTGTGGCCCACTGTCTCTCCCTGAGGAAACCTCAACCCAAATGCTACCATCAGCCCTGCTGTGGTAGCTCCAGGGGATTGTGCCTGAGGGGTAGCCTGGCAACTCCTCACAGCTTCTGAACCATCTCTCCCTCCCCCTGTCACTCAGTCCCATTTCCTAACTTTGCCTTTGATGTTCAGGGCTCCTAGCTTGTCATCTATATAATCATTTCCCTCATTGTTTCAGGTCTTTGGGGTAAGAGGGATAACTAGAAGCATCTGACTACTCTGCCATGTTGGCCCTGCCTCCTGTACTTATTTCTGATTGTTTCCTTAGAATAAAAAAAAATAGAGTTGAATTGTTTCCAAGAAATAGCATGATCAGATCAAAAGATGAGGATGTTGTAAAAGCCCTTGATTCATAATCGTAATCAATTCTTATTGCAAAACTGCCTTTTAGAAGGGTGTTACCACTGGCACCAATGACCCTGGGCATGTCTGAGGCTTCGCTTCCATCACTAGACCATTCTTTGCTAATGCAAGAGGCAAAAAGGCATCTGATTGCTTGAATTTGCTTTTCTTTGATTACAGGTGACTATTAAAACATTTTCAGATTTTTATTTGCCATTTTGGGTTTATTGTTTTGTCAACAGTGTGTTTTATCCCCTTTTCTACCAGGGTGTTCATTTTATTTATTTTACAACCCCATTCACATCTAGAGAATTTCAACTTGGTCTGTCATATATGAAAAAAAAAAATATGAGGCAAGGACTTTTCCAAAATGTATACCCTTGCACCTTGTTATATGCTTTTTGACATACGGTTTTCAATTTTCATTATTATCAAACTCTCAATCCATGGCTCTGTAATTCCTTCCACAGCAGCAGGTCAGAGTGAAACCCACTATTTAATAATATAGTTGATATTTGAGGGCATAAAAATAGATATTTTTTCCCTTGAAAAATAGGCCAATATAATTTGATAGTATCAGAAGCCTTAAAACTGGGCCTATTTTTGATTCAGTAAATCCATGTATAAGAATTAATTCTAAGGAAATAATAAGAGAAGTACCGAAAATATTTATCTAAAAAATTTATAGCAGTGTTTTTAACAGAAAAAAAAAAAAGAAACCTTGAAAAAAAATCTAAACAGATTCAAACACTGAATACTATTAAGTAAATGGTGGCATGTCCATAACACGGAGTATCATCATGACAACCAATAACAGTCACAGACTAGGAAAATATTATCTGCATGGGAAAATAGTCACAATCAATTGCTGAGTGAAAAAAAGCAAACTGTGAAATATTTCTGTTTAAAAAGAAAAAGACAGAAAGGAATTCAACCAACTGTGATTTTTCTTAGGTAGGGGTGTTAAGGTGACTTAATTTTTTCCTGAAGTTTTCTGCATTGAATACATACTACTTTTGTAATCAAAAAAGTTATTTTTAAAAAATAAAATTGTTAGACTACATATTTTTCTTTAGAAATGAAAAGCTCTCCATAACTTAGAAGCATACCGTAGCGTCATCTGATCCTGAAGCAAAGGCATCTCCACTTGGATAGTATCTGCAAAGATAAAGACAGGGTAGAAAACACTTTATTTAGAGCAGTGATTCCCAAAGCTGGATGCCCATCAGAACCATCTGGGAAGGCTTAGCCCATGTCAGGCTCTCATAATCAGAATCTCCACATTTAGGAACATAAGGCCTACTCCTTTCAGAGGCTAGAAAGTGGGGCTCCCATGCCAGGCCCATTGGCCTCCAGTTTTCTTACCCGGGGACAGTGACAGTGGCCTGGCCGTGAGGGTAAGTGTGATCTACCAGAGCTCAGGGGTTAGGACGTGGCTATAAAAACAGACACTGGACATAGATGTGTAGAGCCACATTCAGGACTCTGTATCTACCACTTACTACATGTCATACTTTGGCAAGTGACTTAACCTTCCCCAGCTCCAGTTTCCTCATTTCAAAACAGAGGATAATAGCACACATTCCCGTTGTGAAGATTAATTAGACAGTACATGCAAAGAATCAGGCCTGGTGTCAAATAAAAAGCATTCAATAAGCAACGGTTACTATTGCCATAATCATTCTCTTCTCAATGATCAGTGGGAAATATTAGTACTAGATTATAAACCAAAGGCAGGATTACAACAAAGGTCTTTCAACCTTTCCACTCAGCTTCTGCTGCCCAGCTGGGGCCTCCACACCTGCTACCATTTCTCTTTCTTGTACAAATGACCTACACTCCATCGCTCCACCAAAGTTGGGAGGGGAGGCCTTTAAAACAGTGTGTGGAATTACCTCTCCTACCTCAGGAGGTAGGAGACAAAAAGCTTGGCAAGGGATAGGGAAGCAAGATTTTGTGTGAATAACAGTGGTCTGAAAGAAGGGAGTGGAGAACAGGAGGTCTGGATGGGACATGCTGAAAATTTCAGCTCTGCCCGGATCAGTCCATCATGGTATGGGCACACAGTTTCTAAAAGCACTATGAATATTCCCATTTTCTAATGCCAAGTAAAAACGATTTCTATATTATTCTCCATTCAGGGTCATATGGGCCATGATTTCCCTCCTCTGGCAGGAAATTCTGGGACCAAGTGCAGGGTATGTGGTTTATCTGGAAGAGACTTTTGATGCTCCCAGTATCCGCCCTTCCCTCTCTCCTATGACTGCAGTTAAATATAAGCAGATGTTTCCGGTTGTCACCAAGGCCAGGGGGTGTTATTGGCATTTAGCACTATCCCTGAGGCAGCCAGAGATGCTAAATGTCTTACATAGGGCAGTCTCTAACACTGAAGAAATGTCCTACCCAAAGTATCAATAGTGCCCTGTTGAGACACACTGATTTTTTTTTTTTGCTGGGCGCATGAAAGAATGAAAACGTTTCCAGTTTTCCTGCAGTTAGGTTGGCCATGTAATCAAGTTCAGGTTAATGGGATATAAGCAGAAGTGATGAGCTTAACTTTCCTCTTCCTACTGGCTGAAGGAAGACATGGTGGTAGGTCAGTTGAATCGTGGGGTTGAAAACACCATCTTAGGAATAGGGTAGCAAAAAGATAGAATGAGCCATCATAGCAGCTCAGATTTTATATGAGAATACACTTCTATCTCATTCAAGCCACTGTTAATTGGGCCTCTGACACACAAATCCACGTCCTAACTAAGCCAGTATATAACGAGACCAGCAACAATATCCAGTATGACCTTAGCCTCGGGTGAACATTTTGGCTAATGTTTGCCCCAGGAGGAAATAAAAAGATATCTGAACATGGCTCGCTGAGTCAGCCTCTGTAGAATCTTCCAGACAAATGTAAGCATCAATTTATACCATTCTATAAAATAAATTAATTGGTACTGCATTCACTCTATGTAGAAAGTGCGGTCATTTAAAAAATATTTGGTCTTTCCTAACAGAACAGGGTATATTCTCTGTGTTTATTAATATCTTCTTTTATTTCTTCCATTAAGGGTTCATAAATTAAAGGTTTGTTACTACCATACATTTTTATTTCCCTGACTTCCTCAAATAATTACTGAGCATGCAGTCTAACAGGAGGAGATGGACAACTAAACTGGCCACAGAGGATGATTAGTCTCCCACTCAGGAGGGCACCTAACTCAGGCTTGGAGACTCAGGGAGGGATTCCTAGAGACAGGGAAGCCTAAGTTGAGACCTGATGGTCTAACAGATATTAAAGGAAGAGGGTTCAGAACAGAGAGAATACCATGGGTGAGAGAATATGCACTTTTAAGCTATATTTCAATAATAAATAGGGACTTAATTTATTTTTGTGGATTTATCTTCTATCCTGCATCTTACTAACTTCATTTACTACCTGTAGCAATTTCTGGATTGACTTATTTTGACTTTCTAGGTAATTACTGTACATTTGCAAAAAGTGATAGTTCTTTTTCCTTACCCTGCATTTAAGGGCAGAGGAGAAAAATTCTAACATTTCTAGTACTAAGCTAAATAAGTATCCTTATTTTGCTCTTGATGGTATGGGGAGCAAGTCTAGTGTTTCTCCACTAAGCATAATGAAGATTCTTGGGCAATTATACTTTATTTACTGTCTAGACAGTGCCATCTTCCAAATGACATGTCAAGTTCTGAATTCCCTTTTGGGATCCAGTTCATAGGTCCTGCTGCCTACTTGAAACCTCCACTTGGATGTATAATACGCATCTCAAACAGAAACAGAGCTCCTAAATCCCTGCACCACAACCACCTCCTACCTACATTCCCTCCAGTCTTACCTGTCTTAGAAATGGATCACTGCTTCCTGCCCATTATAAAAGACTTGGGTTATCTAAGCTTAAGGTTCTTTTCCTATATCATAACCCCTTGTGTCTGCAGGTGTTGTTTGGCCCTCTTCGCATTACCCTGTGGAATTGGGGCTCAGGTAACTAGCAAAAAAAAAAAAAATGCGGATACTCTGGCTACTGCCATTACTGTAATAAACTGTCCTACATCTCTGACCCGGGAGTCTCATGTCTTCTACTAGCATCCATGCAACTGTGGCTAATCTAAGTTTTTAGCTTCCAAGTATAGTACAGTATCAGACCCTTCACAATTCTTGACAGTTCTGTCTCCATCATGACTTATTTCTAGCCACCATTCTGTCTTTCTTGAACAGAAACAAGAACTTACACAACAACCTTCAAACTAGCCTTTGCACTTCCATTCTCCTACAATCGATTCTCCATACAGCAGCCAGAGTGATCTTTCAGCAACAAAACACAGATCATATTACCACCACCCACTGCCAACTCAAAAACCTCCAATGGCCACCCAGACTTTTGTTAGATCTCTGTACTCTTCCCCCAACTCTTTGCAAGCCTAGCTCTTCATCATTCTGACCTCAGCTTAAATGTCATCTTCTCAGAGAGGCCTTCCTTGACAACTCTACCTAACAAACAACTCACCCCATAACATCTTTTTGTTTTACCTTTTTCACAGCACTCATCAATAAATTGCACATTTGTTTATTTGTCTGTCATCTTGTGTTTGTCTCCTCTAGGAGAGTAGAGACCATGTCCATCTCGTTCACAAATGTATTCCTAGAATAGTGACTAACATATAAGTACTCAGTAAATATTTGCTGAACAAATGAATGAGAAATACTGATTTTTGATTTAAATATATACTATTTATCATGTTAAGAACAAGTATTCCAGGAGCAGGTGTTATATTTTGTTGGCATTTCTAGCATTTATTGAGATAACAATGTGGTTTAGAGAGGATAATATCAATTGCCCCTCGTACAATTAAATTAAAATTCTCCAGGAGACTGGAGTACTCCTCAGCTCCAGCACAAATCAGCCTCCCTTGCTGGAGAGGCCTCTCTCAAGCAAGTAAACTGAGCCTGGGGGTGGTTCCTGGGCTAAGGATTACCCAAAGCATGGTAAAGTCTACAGAACAGAGAAGTAACCTGAAGATTCTACTTACTGACCGGACACTGTTGATATCAGACTCATGTGTTTCAAAGGCCTGCACACGCTGGCCAGAGCGCATGTCCCACACCATGGCTTTCTTGTCACATCCCTGTAAATACAAAGTTATCCAGAGTTATGGTTACAACAAGGAGCATCTATAGATAAGGCACGACTTCCAGTTATGAAACAAGGCCACTTTCTTTAACTGACAGCTCATAGAAGACAGAACTCAGTCTTGGGGTGGGAGGGAGCAAAAGAAGGTGCCTGGTTTCCCCCTTTAACATGCTTTCTTCTTTCGCACAGTTTTGAGTGGATACAAACCCTCAAGAGCACCCTTCTCACCTTCTTCCTGGGCATTTCCCTTCCTTTCATTTTTCTTCTCCTTTGCCCCTCTTCTATAGCTGCCTTCCTAAACCCAGAGGGGAAGGCAGGCAAACAGTGGGTATATGCTAGGACCTCTCTGCTTGTGACACTAATCGATTGATTGTCCCAGGTTTGTCTGAGGTGTATGGGACAGCCCTCAGCAAAGGTGAAGAGCCAATGTTCCCAGACATCTGCACCAGCAGCATGTCAGGCTGGAAATGGGCAAACCAGGGGCCTAGCTTTGGCTCCACCCACCTATTAGCTGGGAGATTTAGGCAAGTCCCCTCCCTAGGCCTCTGCCTCAATACCTGTAAAGTAAGAACAGACAATGCCTGCCCTTCCTTTCTCTCTGGGCTGGTAACAGGACCCGCAGAATCATAAGCATGAAGTTTCCCCACTATATCATCATAGTTGAGGAATGTTTTCATAGATTCCTGCAGGTCAGTCCTGCCATCAAGGTTGGGTGGTATAATTTAGAACTTCAGTAGTCACACAGAAGAAGTAATGGCTTAAATGTGTGTCCACATTGTTGGTTTCAACTCAAAGCAAAAGGTGGAAGAAGTAGAGTAATTGGTATTTCAGAAAGACTCACTGAGAGGTCAGCACACTAAGTACCCTTACTGAGAACGTGGACAAAGGAATCAGAGGTGTTTTCAGGTCTTTAGAGGACACTAAATTGTATAAAGTTTAGTGCTCTGAAAGACACAATATAATCTATAAGATATTGATAATTTTAAAACACAATGTAGCTGAGATAGATTAAAGACAAAGTTTTACAGAGGTACAGGAATGAAACACAGACAGATGGGGCCAAAGCCCATCAAATCAGGGTCCTGCCAATTAGAGGCTGTGCACCCTTTGCTTGACAGCCAGCGCTGAGATGTGAGCAGCTTGGAATAAAGCATCCTAACATTTTTTTCCAGCTGCAAAAGTCATTTCAGTAGGTAATTTGTCCTGTCTTCTGACAGAGGTAAGACAAGACCTTGGAGGAGGGTCAGCCAGCTCAGTCCTCCCTTTTTGTTTCTTGGCTGCCCGCAGAAATATTCACCCCTCCCATTTGTTCAAAGCCCCCGGGTGATGCAAACAGTTAAATGTGCTTGGCCGCTAACCAAAAGGTTGGAGGTTTGAGTCCACCCAGAGGTACCTCAGAAGAAAGGCCTGGTGGTCTACTTCTGAAAAATCTGCCACTGAAAACCTTACAGAGCATAGTCCTACTCTGACACACATGGGGTTGTCATGAGTCAGAATTGCCTCAATGGCACCTGGTTTACCACTGGTATAACACGTAAACTCTCCCATCTAATGCTCATAATATCTTTGGGTTGCGGGTTGGTTTTGGATGGGGAGTACTATTGTGAATTATGCCCAATTTACAGATGATGAAGTTTAGAGTCAGGTGGCAAAACTGGGCCCTGTGTGCCCTGATTCCTAGTCTAGTGCTCCTCTGGGCCACCAAGACTTCTCTTTCTGACTCTGAGCTACAAACACTGTTCCTGTGCCTGGGGTGGAGGCCAGAGGCTGGGAGGGGTATGTTCCACAAGCCCCAGAACGCTCATCGCATGGCAGCCTGCCTCACCTCAGCAACTAACTGCCCCTCTCTGTGCTTTTGGGTGTTTCTGTAAGGCTTTCAGATGTTCTCTCTCTGTTAGTCATTTGAGGAATGACTTTTTACCAGGAGGCCACCATGTACCGAGTTGCAGTGTTAACAGCAGGAGAGCACTCCAGATTCCTGTGTGGACTGCTGACTTCCAGCGGCAGAGGAGGGGAGACCCTCACAGCCTCGTGCTGTAACTTCCTACCAAGCACCCACAAGGGTCTCCAGCCAGTGCGCCCCTGCAGCAGGAAGTCGGGGAGCAGAGGGGTGCTGAGGACAGCTCCTGCACTGCACTCCCTTCTAGGGAAGTGTCCCATCTAGTCCCATGCACGGACAAGAACGGCCAGCCTAGGTTTCCCTAGTGGACACAGGACCCTTAGGGCTTTTCCTTAGGCCTTTACCCCAGACACAAAAGTGTTTCCAGTTTCTGAAGGGGCGAGGTCTAAGCAGAGGACGTCAGCTGTGTGCCCATGGAAGCTCTGCAGTAGCTGTCCACTCTCCACGTCCCACAAGGCACATGTCCCGTCACCACTTGCTGTCAGGATCTGAAAGGACAGAAAGAGTGTTGTAATCAATGTTTTTATTACTTGCCGTCACCCTGACTCATTGCGACGCCATGCACAATGGAACAAAACACTGCCTGATCCTGCACCATCCCCATGATCAGTTGTGGATTGAACCATTTGATCCATAAGGTTTTCACTGGCTGATTTTCAGAAGTAGATTGACAGGCCTTTCTTCCTAGTTCATCTTAGTCTGGAAGCTCTGCTGAAACCTGTTCGGTATCCTAGCAATGCACAAGCCTCTGCTGACAGATGGGCAGTAACTTGCATAAGGTGCATTGGCTGCGAATTGAACCTGGGTCTCATGTGTGGAAGACATGAATTCTACCACTGAACGACCACTGCTCCATTGTTATCATTACAGGGAATACATGACGGGGAAAATATATTACAGCCACACCTCACTAAGTCTGGTTTCAAAGCACAGAAACATTTCTCCGTTACTGAAAAAGGAAAAGTACATTTTGACACCATTTGAGTTTCTCTGTGAGCTTGTCTTCCTCCAGATTGTGAAGTCCTGGAGGCCTCACTGCTGCACCTACAGGGCTCTGTAGCTGCCTGGCTCACAGGAAGTGCTCATGACTGGCTCCAACATGCAGCCAAGCCCACTGTTGTCCAGGCTAGGGCTTGTCAGACTTTAATGTGCATTCAAGTCACCCAGGGCTTCTTGCTAAAAGAAGATTCTGGGGTTAGGCCTGAGCATCTCTATTTCTCACAGCTCCCAGGTGATGCTCGTGCTGGTCTCTGGACCACACCTGGACTAGTAAGGGTCCAGGCAGCACTTTGTTAGACATTCTCCTGTCGCAGCTTTCACCCATAGCAGACTGTACCCCGGGGACTCCCAGGGCAGTTGATAGGTCCTGGGCAATCTTGCATGCACAGATTTAGCAAGCGTTTGCTGGTACTGACAATGTCCAGGCACTCTCCTAGGCACTAGGGTCTTCAGAAGATCGTGTCTTTTGATCTCTGCTCTCCTGAGCTCAGTTTAACAAGGTTGGCAGTATGAACTGAAACGAACACACTAATTCCCTGTTCCTCTGATAAATGCTTCTGGAAGCAAGGAAAAATAACCTAGCTGCTTGCGTCCTCTGCTGTTCTTTAGTTCTCTAAGACTAGTTCTCTAATAGTAGATGGACCCAAACCGTGGATGCTTATCTACCTGCATGTCAGAGTTGGTGAAGCTGCAAGCAGAGAGGTAGTTGGTATGCATAGCAACAGACTTCTTTTTGGCGGCCATGTTTTCATTTTTGTCAAAAGTCAGTGGGTACACAGAGCACTTATTATCCAAACCACTAGCACGGAAAGAAAGAAATGTCAAATGTTAACATATGGCGGTCAAATATGTTGTATACTTTCTCATTTACAGGGTACTTTTGCATAAACTTTTCAAAATATTTTTCTTTGAGCTGTATCATATATTGTAACATGTTCCCCAGCTTTTATTTTGAAGATTTTCAAACCTACAGGAAAATTGAGAAAATTAACAGTACAATGAACACAGATCACTAACTTAACATTTTGTCGTATTTGCACAAGCTCTCTCTGAACCACATGGACGCAAGTTGCAGACAAGACATTTTACTCCTCAGTGCTTTGACGTGCAAATTTACATTTCCTAAAAATAAGTATATTCTCATATATCTCATTATCATAGCTGAGGAAATTAACAATAATTCCATAATACCTTCTAACGAACCATCCATATTCATTCTTCCCCAACTATCACCAGGATCCAGAGCCTAATCAAGGCTCATGCGTTGGATTCTGTTGTTCTGTCTGTTTAAGTTCTTTTAATCTAGAGCAGACCTTCCACCTATTTTATTGTTCATGACAGTGACTTTTGTTAGACCTTAGGTCAGCTGTCTTACAGACGTCACTCACTCTGGATCTGTCACATTGTTCCTTTTTTCTTTTAATTGTGGTAAATACACATGTAACAAAACATCTGCCATTTCAACAATCTTCACATGTACAGTTTAGTGACATTAATTATGTTCATCATGTTGTTAGTGGTTCAAGTTTAACACTTCTGGCAATAATACTGCAAAGGATTTGTACACAAAAGTATTGTGTACTTCACTGCAGGGGTACCACTATTGTTGATGTTAATGTTGATTATTTGGTGATGGGGACAGGCAGATCTCTCCACCGTAAAAGTACATTTCTCCCTTTGTAATCAGTAATAATCTGTGGTCTGATACTTTGAGATCATGAGACTATCCTGGTCTCCAAGAACCTTTCATATCATGATTTTAGCATGATTGTCCTTGTTTGGATCAAATATCACTTCAGGGGTATAAAATGGTGATTTTCTAATTCAATAATCCCTTCTGCATTTAATTAGCTGGTCCTTTTCTGTAAAGAAGAATTCCTGCCTTCTCCCAGTTATCACTAAACACTTGGGTTCTTTTTTTCCCCTCAATTGTGTTATCATCTGTTACTGTAACGATTCTATCTGATGCTCAAATCGTTCCAGATTTGGACAGTGGAACTTCTCCAAGCCAGCTGTTTCCTTTTGATATGGTCCCAATGGTCCTTGGGCATCTCCTTGCTTTTGCAACAACAACAAAAAGCCCAGGCTTACTTTATCCTCTTTCTTACTCCAAGGAGCCCAGCTTCCTCTTAGTGGTGAATAAGACATAGAATGGCGTTCTCGTTTTTTGAGGGTAAGCTTTTTTGCCTTCTCAACTGCTTGGGAGTATAGGTGTAGGCTTAGGTTTTGTTTTCAGTAATTAGCTTTGGCAAGCTTGTTTATGGATTGTATGGATGATAATGATTTGTACTTAGGCTGTGGCAATGAACAAGCATGCAGCAGAAGACAGTATTCCTTGAACTCTCAAGGCAAGATGTGTCCTCCCCATTCTGAAGCTGCAGAGTAACTTCCCTGTAGCTCTGTTTGATACATATTACATAGGGTGATTTGTATTGTTGTAAGAGGGAGAACCTTCACAGTGTGATGCTTCTGGCATTGAGTCTCTGCTTCAGGAACCAACTAACTTTGTGATCTCAGTCATGTCTTAAGTTTCTCTGAGTCTCAGTTTCCTCAACTGTGAAATGGAGCAAATCCCACGCAGCTACCCCAAGGGGCTGTTGTGAAGATTATGTAGAGTTTAGAATGGCACTTGACATATAGGAGGTGCTCAATATGTGGTCATTATCATTATTTTTGTATCTCTTCCTGCTTGGAGGCAGAAACTATGTCTTCCCTTTTTTTTTAAATAATATTTTATTTATTTATTTTTTTCCAGAAACCCTGGTGGTATAGTGGTTAAATGCAGCAGCTGCTAACCAAAAAGTCAGAAGTTCAAATCCACCATGTGCTCCTTGGAAACCCTATGGGGCAATTCTACTATGTCCTTCAGGGTCGCTATGAGTCTGAATTGACTCAACAGCAATGGGTTTGGTTTTCAGTGAATCTGAAAGGCTGCTGCAGCCCCTACTTACCCACACGCAATGGCGCATCCTGACGGGGCGTAAGCACATGCCATCACCCACGTGCAGGGCATGGTGACCGCATGCTCCTGAAACACAACAGTCACTGTTCTTAGAGTGAATGAGAGACACTTCTACACAAGAGTCTTAACATTTAACTTTTCCAAAATAAAATCACTGGAATTCCTACCAAATTTTATGACATGTTCAGAAGAAGGTGGTGCAGGGTAGAAAACACTAGCCTTTGAGACTGAGGAGAGGGCCCAGCCTCCCCATCATCAACTAAACTCTTTGTCAAGTATTCTAAAAGTTAAAAATCCCTATTGGCAAAAGACTCTCCTTAGTGTGGAATTCCTCTTTAATGCTGTACTCCCTTTCTTCTTCTGCATGAATGCCAGGGCTCCTTTCCTTTTGAGAGGTATGTCTGAATCTCCAAAGTAAACAGATTTTACCTTGTTTACTGATTCCCCTGTTTTCACAGTATACTTTTTTTTTTGTTTAATTATTGTACTTTAGATGAAGGTTTACAGAATACACCAGTGTCTCATTAAATAGTACACATATTGTTTTGTGACATTGGTTACCAACCCCATGACATCAACACTCTTCCTTCTGGACCCTGGGCTCCCTTTTACCAGCTTCCCTGTTCCCTCCTGCCTTCAAGTCTTGCCCCTGGGCTGGTGTGCCCATTTAGTCTCATTTTGTTTTATGGGCCTGTCTTATCTTTGGCTGAAGGGTGAACCTCAGGAGTGACCTCATTACTGAGCTAAAAAGGTGCCTAGGTACCATACTCTCAGGGTTTCTCCAGTCTCTGTCAGGCTAGTAAGTCTGGTCTTGTTTTTGTGTGAGTTATAATTTTGTTCTACATTTTTCTCCAGCTCTGTCGGGGACCCTCTATTGTGATCCCTGTCAGAGCAGTCAATGTTGGTAGCCAGGCACCATCTAGTTGTGCTGGTCATAATATACTCTTGAGTGACTTTTTACATGTATATGACAAGCTTATTTACTTGTAAATAAGAGCCTTTCTCCCCTGTGGATCCCAAACCAATTTCTGGAAGGAATGAGATGGGATGGGATGGGCTGGGGAGGGTGGTTTTGAGCCAAGCTCATAGATAAAAGAGAACCCATAAAATGGAAGTACTAAGAACTGAGATGTTTATCAGTCCCTGGCTTCTCGCTGGTGTCAAGTCCCCCATACCCTCCTGCATGCAGATAAATAAACAACAAAAGTTATGTTTCAAAAACTGGTGAATCTGTGGACAATCTTTTGGTTAGAGACTGGGCCCTGTTCCTGGTTCCAATATCAACAAGATGTCTCACCCCATGTAGGCCAGCTCTCCTCCACTTGTGAAGTTAGGGGACTGGACTAGAAAAGTTCTAAAGTCCAGTCAGATGCTCATCTTCTTGCCTGTTACAATCCTTTCTGTTTTTGTGGGGAAACACAGCCCCCAGTGCTACCTACCAAAATTCTGTTGTCATTCACAGTCTTACAGCCTTTCAGACATCAAGAAATCATTTCTTCCCTCTGGGGAATGAGCTCTAGATGGCCATACCAGGTTCCCTTTCCTTATAAACAGTGGCTACATTTCCTGCTAGGAGCCACAAGTGCCAGCTCCCATAGCTCTCCACAAGTCAGGCAGCCCGTACTCTGTGCACACCAGGGCTAGGTGGAAGTGCAGAACCCCTTTGTGCTCCACGCACGCCAGGGCTTAAATGGAAGTGCAGAATCCCTCTGTGCCCTGTGCACGCCAGGGCTTAAGTGGAAGTGGCAGAACCCCTCTGTGCCCTGTGAATGCCTGGGCTAAGTGGAAGTGCAGAACCCCACATGCTCCAGAGGATGCTGAAAAATGCTGGGAAAGGAAGAGGCTTCCAAGGAGATGACACAAAGGAAAACCCTTAGAAATTGCTGTTACTTTTATTATTCCCCAGATCATCAGGGACTCGACTCTACAAAATGGTGCTGGGTCTCCACTTGGTCATGTCATGGAACAGCTGCCTACCACAACATTCACTAAACACTTTCAGTAATGCAGAATTGGGTCAGATACAGGCCTCCTTTTTCGTATAGACAAAGGAATACTTTCTAAATAAATATTTAATACACAACATTCTTTATCGCAAATGCCAATATGATGCAGGCATGTAAGCACAACTACACATGGATTTTGGCTCTTCTCTTTAGTTGAGGGTCTAGATTTAGATCTAATTGGGAGCCATGTATGCCCTGGCTCAGTGTGCAAGGGAATCAGACCCCACCTCATTGCAGGACAGTTCAGTTCAATCCCACTGCACCCTCATCTTCCCCGCTCACCATCTGCTCACCTCCACACTGCTATGGAGTCTGGCCAAAGATAGGGGAGAGGAAACCGGGAATTTTGGTACCACTTTCTCATCACTCAAAGGAAAAACAATAAACCTGGTTGCACATGTAAATCTTACATCCTTTCCATGCCACGCTCATTCTTGTGTTACTGTTAGCACCATTTATCATGGTTCTCCATGGGAGAAAGATGTGGCAGTCTGCTTCCATAAAGATTACAGCCTTGAAAACCCTATGGGGCAGTTCTACTCTGTCCTACAGGGTCACTATGAGTTGGAATCAACTTGACAGCAACGGGATGGTGGTTCTACATGGTCTTCTCAGGGCGAGAGATCTCAGCGCCAAAGACGAACACGTTACAATTGGCTGAGCTGTCCACACAAGGATGGGCTTTCCCATTATTAGCAGTTCCCTAGAGGCAGGGTGACCACTGACAGGGGCACTGGGAAGGGGAGCAAGAGGAGGCTGGCTAGCTAGACTAGTTGTTCTTATTAGTTGCCGTTGAGTTGGCCTCTGACTCATAGCGACCCCATGTGTTACACAGTAGAACTGCTCCATAGGGTTGTCTTGGCTATAATCTTTATGGAAGCAGTTTGTCATGACTTTCTTCCGTGGAAGTCCTGGGTGGGTTCGAACCACCAACCTTTAGGTTCGCAGCCGATCGCAAACCACTTGTGCCACCCAAAACCAAAAAACCAAACCTGGTGCCCTCGAGTCGATTCCGACTCGTAGCGACCCTACAGGACAGAGTAGAACTGCCCCATGGAGTTTCCAAGGAGCGCCTGGCAGATTTGAACTGCCGACCCTTTGGTTAGCAGCCGTAGCACTTAACCACTACGCCACCAGGGTTTCCTGTGCCACCCAGGCTCCTTTAAATTAGGCTGAGATTCTGAGATGCTCTGATGTGGTCAAGAAAAATGCCTTACTTTGTTAGTAGTGAAGGAATCCCACACGATCACCTTCCCATCCTGGAAGGAAAAAAAGCAGAAAGTTAGGAGCTGCCAATAATTTCCTACAGATAACTGCTAAGAATTACTCATAAAAGCTGTGTTCACCTGAGCAATCTGAAGTAGAAAGCCAGATTAAGTATCTGGATAGGTAAGGTCCCCTAACCTATCCTTGTAAACAAGGGCAGTTGAGTGGGGACTGAATTTTCTAGTGTAGCTAAAGGCTCAGTTCTCAATCATACATTCCTTGTATAGATACAGCTACAGACAGCAATGTTCAGGGACTTCTTTCACACTATTATAAACTAAGCACAAATTATTGATAAACTGCCACAATATCCTAAAAGTCAAAAAGTTATGCAGGGCTGTATTATTTCCCAGAGCTGCCATAATAAGATACCACCAACTAGGGGGCTTAAAACAGCAGAAATTTATTGTCTCACAGTTCTGGGGGCCAGAAGTCCAAATTCAGGGTGTTAGCAGGGCTGTGTTCCCCCTGAAGGCTCTAGGGGAAGATTCTTTCTTGTCTCTCCCAGCCTCCAGAGCCCCAGGCATTCCTTGGCTTGCAGCCGCAGGATCACTCCATCATCACAAGGCTGTTTTCCCCATCTCTCTGTGGGATTGCATTAGGACCCACCCTAATGACCTCATGTTAACTGAACTGATAACATCTTCAAAGACCTTATTTCCAAACAAGGGCACATTGACAAGTACTGAGGGTTAGGATTCCATAAAGATTTACAGCCTTGGAAACCCTCTGGGGCAGTTCTACTCTGTCCAATAAGGCCACTATGAATCGACTAAATGGCAATGGGTTTGGTTTTTTTTTTGGTATGGGAAAGGGAACCAGAGGCTAAAATCAGTCATATACAACTAAATGTAGTTCCTTCCATGACCACAGATGTATACACCAGAGACCTATATACCTGAAGGGAATGTACCTCCACCTCTAAACCCTAATCCCACTTGGTCAGGTTGCTTTTTAGGAAGAAGAATGCTGATGAGTCACTCAAAGTCTGTTCCAGACCCTTCCTGCTGTTTTCCACCTCCTCCCCACCCCCCGCCCCCGCCACTCCACGTCTTCCTACTGTCTCTGGCATCCCACAGGAGAGAAACAGAGATTGGGGGATGGAGAGTATCTGTAAGTACTGAAGCCTTCTTCCCTCGCCTTGGCCAGTAAGAGTAGTACCTGAGGAATAGCTTATACTTTGTAAGATTAAAAAGATCAAAAGGGCTAGGGAGTAACATGCACACCTTGCTAACTACTTTGTAAAAATGTGCATCTGACAAATTGAAAAAAAAAAAAAAACACTAGAAAGAAATCCTCTAAAATAATAGTAACGGTTATTAATATTTTTCTTTCTTCTCTTTTCCAGAGTTTAATTTTTATTTTTATAAGGGTTATATAAAAATCCCTACTTGAAAAAAGCTGGATGAAGGCAGGGGTGGAGGGAAGCTGAAACTGACCATGAAAATAGGAATTATAGAATATCTCAGTGACTTCAGTTTATAGTTTTATGTTCAACACGTTACAAATAAACATAAAAAGTACTAAACTGTGGTAGCCAGCCTCCACGAGGGTCCCCAGTGATCCCTGCCTCCTGATATACTCTTGTATAGTCCCCTCCCTCATTATGTCTGGGTTAGTCTGTGTGACAGAACATGGCAGAAGTGATGAAATGTCACTTCCAAGGTTTAGGTCATAAAAGACCATGTGCTTCTGCCACCTTCTCCTCGATCTGTCTTGGGGGAGGTCAGCTACCATGTCATGAGCAACCCTATGGAAAGGCCCCACATGGCAAGGAATTGAGGCCTGTAAGGAATTGAGGCCCACGGCCAATAGCCATGTGAGTGCACCCATCTTGTAAGTGGACCCTTCAGTGCCAGTTAAGCCTTCAGCGACTGCAGCCCTGACCAACATCTTGACTGCGCTTTCATGAGAGACCTTGAGCTAGAACCACCCAGCTAAGCCACTCCTGGAATCCTGACCAACAGAAATAGTGAGGTAGTAAACATTTGCTAATTTAAGCTAAGTTTTGGGGTAATTTGTTACACAGCAATAGATAATACATTTTTTTGTTAGGTGCCATCAAGTCGGTTCTGACTCATAGTGACCCTATGTACAACACAACAAAACACTGCCCAGCTCTGTGCCATTCTCACACTTGGTTATGTTTGAGCCCACTGTTGCAGCCATCGTGTCAGTCCATCTTATTGAGGGTCTTCCTCTTTTTTGCTGATCCTCTACTTTACCAAACATGATGTCCTTCTACAGGGACTGGTCCCTTCTAATAACATGTCCAAAGTACGTGAGATAAAGTCTTGTCATACTGGCTTCTAAGGAGCATTCTGGCTATACTTTTCCCAAGACAGATTTGTTTATTCTTCCGGCAGTCCATTGTATACTCAATATTCTTTGCCAACATCATAATCCAAATGCAATTCTTCTTCAGTCTTCCTTATTCATTGTCCAGCTTTTGCATGCATATGAGGTGACTGAAAAGACCATGGCTTGGGTCAGGTGCACCCTAGTCCTCAAAGTGACATCTTTGCTTTTTAACACTTAAAAGAGGTCTTTTGCAGCAGATCTGCTCAAGGTAATGCGTTGTTTGATTTCCTGACTGCTGCTTCCATGGGCATTGATTGGGGATCCAAGTAAAATGAAATCGTTGACAACTTCCATCTTTTCTCTGTTTGTCATGATGTTGCTTATTGGACCAGCTGTGAGGATTTTTGTTTTCTTTATGTTGAGGTGCAATCCATACTGATCTTCAGCAGTAAGTGCTTCAAGTCTTCTTCACTTTCAGCAAGCAAGGTTGTGTCATCTGCATATCGCAGGTTCATAATGAGACTTTCTCCAATGCTGACGTCAGGTTCTTCTTCATATAGTCCAGCTTCTCGGATTATTTGCTCAGCATACAGACTGAATGAATATGGTGAAAGGATACAACCCTTGACACACACCTTTCCTGACTTTAAACCATGCAGTATCCCCTTGTTCTGTTCAAACAACTACCTCTTGGTCTATGTACAGGTTCCTCACGAGCACAATTAAGTGTTCTGGAACTCCCATTCTTCAATCTTCATGAATTCCATTTCATTTTTGATGATTTCCAATTTTCCTAGATTAATACTTCATACATTCCATGTTCTGGTCATTAATGGATGTTTGCAGCTGTTTCTTCTCGTTTTGAGTCGTGCCACAACAGCAAACAAAGGTCCTGAAAGCTCTACTCCATCCATGTCATTAAAGTCGACTCTTTTTGAGGAGGCAGCTCTTTCCCAGTCATATTTTGAGTGCCTTCCAACCTGAGTGGCTCATCTCCCAGCACTATATCAGACAGTGTTCTGCTGTTATTCATAAGGTTTTCACTGGCCAATTTTTTCAGAAGTAGACCACCAGGTCCTTTTTCTTAGTCTGTCTTAGTGTGGAAGCACTCCTGAAACCTGTCTACCTTGAGCGACCCTGCTGGTATTTGAAACACCAGTGGCATAGCTTCCAGTATCACAGCAAGACACAAGCTACGACAGTTCAACAAACTGACAGATGAGTGGTGGAACTAATACATAAGATATAAAATAAATTATGTAAACTATATAAAATGAATAAAAAAATTATACTTCACAAAAAATGTATTTTAAATTTGTTGTTCTTTAAGATATAAAATTGTTAAATTCTTAAATTAAAAGCCACTGATGGAATCTCAATCACTTATGCCCTTAATTTGGGGGAGAAAAACAAAAACGAGACAAAAGTACTACTATTTTCAAAATGGTTTCACTCACAAATAAGGTCTTGAAAATATGCTTAGGAAGAAATTAATTTGAAGGTTCATCAAAGAAGTCACACACCGTCTACCATGTTTCAACTATTACCAATTCCAAATCTACCCAATTTAGTGAAGTTCTACAGTGTTCAAGAGAATTCTTTAAATCATGCACTTCAGAGAATAAGCAAGGACATAAAGATCAGAAAAGGACTTTTTAAAAAGGACTCTTTCCCCTTAGCTACAATATCAGAAACCTGCTTCCCGTTTCACAACAGGTGTGGCATACCTGGGATGAGCTCACCATCCTCCTCTTATCTTTGCACCAGTCCATGCACAGGACTTTGTTCCCGTGGCCTTTGAGGGTCCTTCTGGTCTTCATGACAAACTGCCCCAGGGCCTCCACCCGCTCTGCCACCTGGTGCACTGGAAGGACAATGGTGACAATCAGTCTTGCTGCCAGGCCCAGGTGCTGAGCCACCCGCTGGCACCGTAGACACTTATACGGAGGCAACTCCATATGCTTTCTGTGGCCGCAGCCTGATGCTCCTGTTCTTTACTATTATGTCCTCATAGCACTCTTTCTTTGAAGATTCGCACAGGGCAGAGACAACACAGTCATTTTCTCTCTGTGTTTAAGGCCCATATTTTCAAAGCTCTTCCATATATACCTGGTAAGTGATTAACACAAACACCAACCAGTTGCCATTGAGTTGACTCAGACTCGTGATGATCCAAGGTGTGTCAGAGTAGAACTGTGTTCCTTAGGGTTTTCACTGGTTGGGTTTTTTTTGGAAGCAGATTGCCATGCCTTTCTTTCAAGGTGCCTCTGGGTAGACTTAAACCCCTAACCTTTCAGTTAGCAGCTCAGCATGTTAACCGTTTGTACCACCGAGGAACTCCTACCAACAATACTACTTCATATTTATAAAGCACTCTAAAGAATTTTTCTGTTTGAAGGCCACAGCTCTGTCAGGTGGCCAGGGCAGGCAGGAGTGCGAGATCACTATCTTCATTAACAGGTGAGGAAACTGATACGACTTCATATAACTGACTGGGGCCTTGAGCTCTTTCACCTACTACTTTCTAGTCACAAGGAAAAGTGACTTTATGAGGAACTGTCCTGCCCAGGAAGGAGTTTCCAAATATCAGTCTCTCAGTGGCAGGGACCACAAGCTCATTTCTGAGGTTAAGGAAGGAGCTTACAGAGAGGCTGTCACTGATAAGTCTAAGAGAGAAGAGTTCACAGGAAGTAGCCGGAAAGGCCTTAGAGACCATCTCATTCAATTCCCTACTGTGTAGATGAGGAAGCTAAGGTTTGGAGGGATCACATGGATTCTCCCCTGTGGGCTCTCTAGTTAGTGGATGAGCCAGCAGGAGAAGCCTAGGCTTTCAACTCCCATCCACTTCTCTGTCCTATAAGCCTCTCAGGTGGGCCTTTCTCCAGACAGATGGAGAGGAAAGGAAAAGGCATTACAGCAAGGGGAACAGACTGAGGAAAGGTGTGCTGTCTTCGTAGACAGACGTATGAGGATCAAGGCCGCTGACCCACAATCCTTCTCGGAGCTGTGGAAGTTTGATGGGAAGTGGCTCACCTCCCATCAACTGGAACCCTGTGGTTCAAGGTGTATGATATAATGCTCCTTTTCAGGAAATCCTGCCTTCTTTCCCTTTTTTTCCTCCCTTCCTCCCTCTCTTCATTCTTTCCTTCCTCCTAAATACTTTAGTGTGTACTCTCAAAAAACAAAGAAACGCTCTTAATTAATCACGGGACAATGACCGAAATCAGGAAATTAATGTTGAAACAATACTACTGTTTCATCTACAAACTTTACTGAGATAGTGTCAACTGTCCCAGTAATATCGCTTATAGCAAAAAAAAAAAAAAAAAAAAATCCAAAATCACGTGCAGCAGTCAGTTGTCAAGTTTCTTTAAAACCTCATAGCGACCATAGAGGACACAGTAGAACTGCCCTACAGGGTTTCCAAGGCTTTAACCTTTTTTTGTATATGTGTGTGTTTTATGTGAAAGTTTACAGCCCAAATTAGTTTTTCATTCAAAAATTGTATACACAAATTGTTTTGTGACATTGGTTGCAATCCCCGCAGTGTGTCAGCGCTCTCCCCTTTCCCTGGTTCTCAGTGTCTATTCATTCTGTTTTCCTGCCCCTTCCCGTCTTCTTGTCTTTGCTTTTGGGCAGGAGTTGCCCATTTGGTCCAGTATACTTCACTGAACTAAGTAAGAAGCACGTTCCTCACGTGTGTTATTGTTTGTTTTATACGCCTGTCTAATCTTTGGCTCAAAGGTGGACTTTGGGAGTGGCTTCAGTTCTGAGTTAGCAAGGTATCTGGAGAACATACTCTCGGGGGTTCCTCCAGAGACTCTGTCAGATCAGTAAGTCTGGTCTTTTTTTTTTTTTATTGTGAATTTGAATTTTGTTCCAGTTTTTTCTCTCCTTCTGTCTGGGACCCTCTATTGTGATTCCTGTCAGCGATCAGCGGTGGTAGCTGGGCACCATCTAGGTCTTCTGGGCTCAGGGTGGTAGAGGCTGTGGTTCATGTGGTCCATTAGTTCTTTGGACTAATAATTTCCTGTGTCTTTGGTTTTCTTCATTCTCCTTTGCCCCGAATGTGCTGGGACTAGTAGATGTATCTTAGATGGCCAATCATAAGCTTTTAAGACGCCAGGAGCTACTCACCAAAGTAGGTAGGATGTAGAACACTTTCTTTATGAACTATGTTATGCCAACTGACCTAGATGTCCCCTGAGAAAATGGTCCCCAGCCCTCAGCCCCAGTAACTCAGTCCCTCAAGGTATTTGGATGTATCCAGGAAATTTCAATGACTTTGCCTTGGTCAAGCTGCGCTGACGTCCCCTGGATTGTGTGTTGTCTTTCCATTCGCCAAAGTTAACACTTGTCCTCTCTCTACTTAGTGATTTCCCCTCTCAGCCACTCCCCTCCCTCATAACCATCAAAGATTATTTTTTTTTCTGTATATAAACCTTTTACTGAGTTTTAAAAATAGTGGTAACATATTTGTTCTTTTGTGATTGACTTACTTCACTCAGCATAATGTCCTCCAGTTTCATCCATGGTGTGAGATGTTTCATGGATTCATCACTGTGGTATTCCATTGTGTATATATATCATAATTTGTTTATCCATTCATCTACTGATAGAATTTGTTTACCATTCATCTGTTGATAGGCCATTAGGTTGTTTCCATCTTTTTGCTATTGCGAATAATGCTGCAATGAACTTGGGTGTGCATATGTCTATTTGTGTGATGGCTTGTCTCTCTGCCATATGTTCCTAGGAGTGGGATTGGTAAATAATATGGAATTTTTATTTCTAGTTTTTAAGATGGCACCAAGACTGTAATCTTTATGGAAGCAGACTGCCATATATTTCTCCCTTGTAGTGGCTGGTAGGTTAGCAGCTGAGCTCTTAACCACCATGCCACAAGAGCTTCATGTTTCTTTAGTCACCAGCTATTTTGTTCCCCAACTTGAGTTTGATGAAATCTGGGTTTGTCTGATGTCTCCTCAAGGATAAGGAGCCCTGGTGGCACAAATGGTTAAGTGCTTACCTCCTAACTGAAAGGCTGGTGGTTCAACCCCACCTACTGGCTCTGCAGGAGAAAGACCTGGTGATCTGTTTCCGTAAAAGTTACAGTCAAGAAGACCCTATGGCCCAAAGCGATCTACAGATGCGAGGCAATCCTAATCCAAATACCAGCAGCATTCTTTAATGTGATGGAAAAACTAATCATCAACTTTATATGGAAAAGAAGGAGTTCCCAGATAAGCAAAACATTATGGAAAAAAAGAACAAAGTAAGATGCCTCACACTACCTGATGTTAGAACCTACTATACAGCCAGAGAAGTCAAAATAGCCTGGTACTAATACAACAGACACATAGACCAATGGAACAGAATTGAGAACCCAGATGTAAATCCATCCACCTATGGTCAACTGATATTTGACAAAGGACCAAAGTCGGTTAAATGGGGAAATGACAGTCTTTTTAACAAATGGTGTTGGCAAAACTGGATGTTCATCTGTAAAAAAATGACACAGGACACATACCTTACAGCATACACAGAAACTCAAAATGCATGAAAGACATAAAAATAAAACCAAAAATGATAAAGATCATGGAAGAAAAATAGGGATAATGCTAGGGGCCCTAATAGATGGTAGAAATAGACTACGAACCATAAGAAACAACGCACAAACACCAGAAGATAAGCTAGTTAACGAGGAGCTCCTAAAAATTAAACACTTATGCTCACAAGAGACTTCACCAAAAGAGTAAAAAGAGAACCTAGAGACTGGGGAAAAGTTTTTGGCTATGACATATCTGACAAAGGTCTAATTTCTAAAATCAATTAAGATATGGCAACACCCTAACAACAAAAAGACAAATAATCCAATCAAAAAATGGGCAAAGGATATGAACAGACACTTCACCAAAGAAGACATTCAGGAAGTTAAAAGACACATGAGGAAATGCTCGCGATCATTAGCCACTGTTGTTGTTAGATGCCATCGAGTTGGTTCCAACTCATAGAGACCCTATGTACAACAGAACGAAACACTGCCTGGTCCTGTGCCATCCTTACGATTGTTGTTATGCTTCAGCCTATTGTTGGCAGCCACTGTGTCAATCCATCTTGTTGAGTGTCTTCCCCTTTTTGCTGACCCTCTACTTTACCAAGCATGATGGCCTTCTCCCGGGACTGGTACCTCCTGATAACATGCCCGAAGTATGTGAGACAAAGTATTGCCATCCTTGCTTCTAAGGAGCATTTTAGCTGTACTTCCTCCAAGATAGATTTGTTAATTCTTTTGGCAGACCATGGTATATTCAGCATTCTTCGCCAACACCATTAGAGAAATGCATATCAAAACTACAGTGAGACACCATCTCACTCCAACATTACTGGCACTAATTAAAAAAAAAAAGACAACAAATCTTGGAGAGTTTGCAGGGAGATTGAAACTCTTATACACTGCTGATGGATGTGTAAAATGGTACAACTGCTGTGGAAAACATTATGGTGCCTCTTTAAAAAGCTAGCAATGGAAATATAATATGATCCAGTAATCCTATGCCTAGGAACATGTCCTAGAGAAATAAGAGCCATCACACGAACAGACATAATGCACACTCATGTTCAGTGCAGCATTATTCACAATAGCAAAGAGATGGAAACAACCTAAATACCCATAAACAGATGAATGAATAAGCAAATTATGGTACATATACATGATGGGATACTATGAAATGATAATGAATCCATAGAACATCTCACAACATGGATGAACCTGGAGGGCAGGCATTATTCTGAGTGAAATAAGTCAATCACAAAAGGACAAATATTGTATGAGACCACTATTACAAAAATGAAGAAAAGGTTTCACACACAAAAAAACAATCTTTGATGGTTACGAAAGAGGAGGTAGGAAGGGGAGATCACTAACTAGAGAGTAGTCTCAAGGGACATCTAGGTCAACTGGCATAACACAGTTCATAAAGAAAATGTTCCACATCCTACCTATTTTGGTGAGTAGTGTCTAGGGTCTTAAAAGCTTGTGAGCAAGCTATCTAAGAAACATCTATTGCTCCCAGCACACTTGGACCAAAGGAGGATAAAGAAAATCAAAGACACAGGAAAATACTAGTCCAAAGGCCTAATGGACAACATGAACCACAGCCTCCACCACCTTGAGCCCTGAACTAGATGGTGCCCAGCTACCATTGCTGATCGCTGACAGGAAGCACAATAGAGGGTCCCAGAGAAGGAGAAAAACGTAGAACAAAATTCAAATTCACACATGCATGCGTGCGTGCACAAACACGCACACAAAACAGACCTACTGGTCTGACAGAGACTAGAAGAACCCTGAGAGTATGGCCCCCAGACACCCTGCTAACTCAGAACTGAAGCCACTCCCAAAGTCCACCTTTCAGCCAAAGATTAGACAGGCATATAAAACAAACAATAACACATGTGAGAAACATGCTTCTTAATTCAATCAAGTATACAAAACCAAATGGGCAATACCTGCCTAAAAGCAAAGACAAGGAAGGGAAGGGACAGGAAAACTAGATGAACAGACACTGAGAACACAGGGTAGAAAGGAAAAGGGGGAGAGTGCTGACACATTGCAGGGAGTGCAATCAGTGTCACAAAATAATTTGTGTATGAATCTTTGAATGAGAAATTAACTTGTGCTGTGAACTTTCACCTAAAACCAAAAAAACCCATTGCCACTGAGTCGATTCTGACTCATAATGACCCTATAGGACACAGTAGAACTGCCCCATAGGTTTTCCAAGAAGCAGCTGGTAAATTTGAGCTGCTGACCTTTTGATTAGCAGCCAAATGCTTAACCACTGTACCACCGGGGCTCCAAACTTTCACTTAAAGTGCAATAAAATTAAAAAAAAAAAAAAAGAAAGAAAGAATACTCTATGAGGCAGTTCTATTCTGTGTCATGGGGTTGCTATCATTTGGAGTTGACTCAAAGGCACCCAACAACAACTCCTGAAGTTTAGGTTCAGATAACGTACTTTTGGCAGGATTTTGAGAGAAATGATGCTGAGTCATTGTCAGCTCATCACATGAGGAGGCATCTGCTGTGCGCGCATCACATTATTGGTGATATCAACTTTGATGGTCTGATTAAAGTGGCATCAGCCAGGTTTTTCCACTTTAGGGTTACCATTTTACCTTTTGTAATTGTAATTAAAAATCTGTCTTGGTTATCTTGAGCTGGTATAACAGAAATACCACAAGATGATGGTTTAAATAAAGAGAAATTTATTTTTTCACAGGCAGGGGGAAACCCTGGTGGCATAGTGGTTAAGTGCTACAGCTGCTAACCAAGAGGTTGGCAGTTCAAATCCACCAGGCGCTCCTTGGAAACTCTATGGTGCAGTTCTACTCTGTCCTGTAGGGTCACTATGAGTCGGAATCGACTCGACGGCAGCGGGTTTTAGTAGGTAGGGAGTCCAAATTCAGGGTGTCAGCTCCAGGAGAAGGCTTTCTTTCTGTCACCTCTGGAGAAAGGTCCTTGTCATCAATCTTTCCCTACACTAGGAGCTTCACCATGCAGGAACCCCAGGTCCAAAGGATGGGCTCTGCTCCCAGCACTGCTTTCTTGGTGGTATGAGGTCTCCCTGTCTCTCTGCTCACTTCTCTCTTTCATATCTCAAAAGAGATTGGCTCAAGACAATCCAATCTTGTAGATTGAGTCCTGCCTCATTAACACAACTGCTGCCTATCCCACCTCATTAGCATCATAGAGGTAGGATTTACAACACATAGGAAAATCACATCTGATGACAAAATGGTGGACAATCACACAATACTGGGAATCATGGCCTAGCCAAATTGATACACATATTTTTGGGGGACACAATTCAATCCATGACACTCTACCCTTTGGCCTCCAAAAATTCACATCCTTGCCACATGTAAAACATACTCACCCCATCATTGTTGTTGTTAGGTGCTGTCGAGTCAGCTCTGAATCATAGCAACCTTATGCACAACAGAACGAAACACTGCCCGGTTGTGCACCATCCTTTCAATTGTTGTTATGCTTGAGCTCATTGTTGCAGCCACTGTGTCAATCCACCTCATTGAGGGTCTTCCTCTTTTCCACTGACCCTGTATTTTGCCAAGCATGATGTCCTTCTCCAGGGACTGAACCCTCCTGACAACAAGTCCAAAGTATGTTAGATGCAGTCTTGCCATCCTTGCTTCTAAGGAGCATTCTGGTTGCCCTTCTTCCAAGACAGATTTGTGCGTTCTTTTGGCAGTCCATGGTATATTCAATATTCTTTGCCAACACCACAATTCAAAGGCGTCAATTCTTCTTCGGTCTTCCTTATTCATTGTCCAGCTTTCACATGCATATGACGCGATTGAAAATACCATGGCTTGGGTCAGGCACACCTTAGTCTTCAAGGTGACATCTTTGCTTTTCAACACTTTGAAGAGGTCCTTTGCAGCAGATTTACCCAATCAATGCAGCACGTCTTTTGATTTCTTGACTGCTGCTTCCATGGCTGTTGATTGTGGATCTAGGTAAAATGAAATCCTTGACAACTTCAATCTTTTCTTGCGTGTTGCTGTGATGCACCCCATCATATCATAGCAAAAGTCTTAAATCAACTCCAAGTCCAAAATGCAAAAATTCCTCTTCATCTGTTAAATCTAGAATACAAGTTATCTGCTTCCAAATTACAATGGTGGAACAGGCACAAACTAGACATTTCCATTACAAATGAAAGAAACTGGAGGGAAAGAAGGGATAACAGGTACCAAGCAAGTCAGCAGAACACATTACATTAGCCCTCAAGGCTTGAAAATAATCTTCTGTTCTCTGAGACCATTTACACAATGGCCCTGCCCTCCAGACCCTAGGTATTGGCCACGGTCTCCGGATTCTGAGTGGAAGCCCCTCAGCCCTGGGCTTCAGTTCTGCCTTCCAGACTCACTGGGACAGCAACTCTGCTCCTTTGACGTTAGGCATACCATTCTCCTAGTCCAGCTGAGTGGTGAGTCCACCCTTAGAAACATGAGAGGCCATGGCTCCACCCCTTGAAATCCCAGAGGTCAAGGCCATACCTTTTTAGACTGGGGCAGCTTGGTTTCCTGTACTCCTTGTCTCTTCAGCTTCTGCTTCCTGGTTCCTTGGCCTCTTGGCCCTCGTGCCTCACACCCACATCTGTCCTGCTGGGGCAACTGTTCCAAAGCTCTGTAGGCCCACCGACAAGTGCGTGGAGGCACCCCACTCCATCAGTAAACTTTGGCTGGAAGGCACTCAGCTCTCTTGCTCCATGGGCCGGCTTCAGCACCATGTTATGTGAGTCTCCTGGTTTTGCTGCTGCCAGTCCTCTGCTGCTGCTGGTCCTCTGCTGCTGTTTCTCACCATCTGCACCTTCTCCTGTGTGAACTATACTCCTCACTTCCTCCTGAGTCCTCTACCCATTCACAGTTTCAAAACTGCTTCCACATTTTAGGTATTGGTTAAAGCAGGACCCCACTCTCGGTACCAAATTCTGTCTTCATTATCCACTGCTGTTATAACAGAAATACAAGTTGATGGCTTTAACAAAGAGAAATTTATTCTCTCACAGTCTAGTAGGGTAGGAGTCCAAATTCAGGGCATCAGCTCCATGGGTAGGCTTTCTCTCTCTCTTGGTTCTGGAGGACAGTCCTTGTCATCAATCTTCCCCTAGACTAGGAGCTTCTCCGTGCAAGAACCCCGGGTCCAAAGGATGGGCTCTGCTCCCGGCACTGCTTTCTTGGTGGTATGAGGTCCCCCAACGTCTCTCTGCTCACTTCTCTCTTTCATATCTCAAGAGATTGGCTCAAGGCACAACCCAATCTTGTAGATTTGAGTCCTGCCTCATCAACATAACTGCTGCCTATCCGTCCTCGTTAACATCATAGAGGTAGGATTTACGACACATAGGAAAATCACAATTGGTGACAAAACGTTGATGATAAATCCTGTGATTTGCCCAAATGTAGTCTGGATTTGTACCTAGAGAAGTTATATATACTTGCTCTGAGTTGCTTTGTTCCTAGAAAGCATCAGAATCTGCCTCAAAGGAGATGGGAATCTGGCTGAAGCTCCCACACAGCCCCAGGAAGCTGTCATATATGTCAGCTGAAACAAACACAGTGTTCTTCTGACTGTGCTTTCAGCCTGTCTTCCAGATAATCCTTCAGTTTAATTTCAGGTTAAGAACTCTTCAGAGTTTGGCTGTTACCCTCCTCTCCTTTTTTTCCTTGATCTTGACTCCAATTCCAATTCTCATTTTTTATTGTATTATTAAAGCAACAAATAGCCCTGGTAGCACAACTGTTGAGCACTCAGCTGCTAAATAAAAGGTTAGCGGTTCAAACCCACCAGCTACTCTGCAGGAGAAAATATGTGGTACTCTGCTCCCATAGAGATGACAGCCTTGCAAACCCTATGGGGCAATTCTATTCTGTCCTATAGGGTCATTATGAGTTGAAATTGACTTGATGGCACACAACAACAGATGCATAGATGGTATAACATGAAAAGTACCTCTGCTTCCCTCTCTACTGCCCCGTACTGCTCTCTAGAGAGCACAAGTTTCCTGTGTTATCTTTCCAGAAACTGCATACATGAACATCTCTTTTTAAAGCTAATGAGATCATCTTATATATATGTTTAGCACTTTGTTTTTTTTTACTTAGTAAATATTGACACCTTTTCATACACGCACACATGGATTTAGTTTTTTTCTTTATGTAAATATCAACTTTCTGAGAGGAGGACTGGCAAGGTGAGAAGGAGAGCTGTCCTAGGAGCCTGAACTGGTTCTACTCCTATTCTACCTTTAAAACCCACTGTCGTCAAGCTGTTTCTGATCCATAGTGACCCTGTAGGACAGAGTAGAACTGCCCCATAGGGTTTCCAAGGCTGTAATTTTTTAAAAATTGTGCTTTAAGTGAAACTTTACAAATCAAGTCAGTCTCTCATACAAAAATTTATATACATCTTGCTATGTACTCCTAGTTGCTCTCCCCCTAGTGAAACAGCACACTCCTTCTCTCCACCCTGTATTCCGTATGTCCATTCAGCCAGCTTCTGTCCCCCTCTGCCTTCGTATCTCCCGTCTAGACAGGAGGTACCCACATACTCTCATGTGTCTACTTGAGCCAAGAAGCCCACTTGTATTATTTTCCAGTATCATTTTCCATCTTATAGTCCAGTCCAATCCCTGTCTGAAGGGCTTTGGGAATGGTTCCAGTCTTGGATTAACAGAAGGTCTAGGGACCATGACCTCTGAGGTCCTTCTAGTCTCAGTCAGACCATTAAGTCTAGTCTTTTTAGGAGAATTTGAGGTCTGCATCCCACTGCTCTCCTGCTGCATTAGGGATTCTCTGTTGTGTTCACCGTCAGGACAGTCATCGGTTGTAGCCGGATACCATCTTGTTATTCTGGTCTCAGGCTGTAGTAGTCTCTGATTTATGTGGCCCTTTCTGTCTTGTGGGCTCATAATTACCTTGTTTCTTTGGTGTTCTTCATTCTCCTTTGCTCCAGGTGGGTTGAGACCAATTGATGCATCTTAGATGGCCGCTTGCTAGCATTTAAGACCACAGATACCACTCACCAAAGTGGGATGAAGCATGTTAATTAATAGATTTTCTTATGCCCATTGACCTAGATGTACCCTGAAACCATGGTCCCCAGACCCCCGCCCCGGCTACTCTGGCCTTTAAAGTGTTCCGTTTAT
The DNA here is from genome assembly GCF_024166365.1 of Elephas maximus indicus. NCBI lineage: Eukaryota > Metazoa > Chordata > Mammalia > Proboscidea > Elephantidae > Elephas > Elephas maximus. The sequence continues at coordinate 53,714,375 of NC_064830.1, forward strand.
TTAGGAAACTTCTTAGCTTTTAGTTTAGTCCAGTTGTGCTGACCTCTCCTGTATTGTGCGTTGTTTTTCCCTTCACCTAAAATAGCTCTTGCCTACTATCTAACCAGTGACTACCCCTCTTCCTCCCTCCCTCCCTCCCTCCCTCTCCACCCTCATAATCATCAAAGAATATTTTCTTCTGTGTTTAAATTATTTCTTGAGTTTGGTAATAGTGGTCTCATAGAATATTTGTCCTTTTGCAACTGACTAATTTCACTCAGCATAATGCCTTCCAGATGCCTCCGTGTTATGAAATGTTCCACAGATTCATCATGGTTCTTCATCAATGCGTTGTATTGTACTGTGTGAATATACCATAATTTATCCATTCATCCATCAACAGGCTCCTTGGTTGCTTCCATCTTTTTGCTATTGTAAACAGTACTGCAATGAACAGGGGTGTGCATATATCTCTTTGTGTAAAGGCTCTTATTTCTCCAGGATATATTCCAAGGAGTGCGATTGCTGGATTGTATGGGAGATCTATTTCCAGCTTTTTTAGGAAGCACCAAATTGATTCCCAAAGTGGTTGTGCCATTTGACATTCCCACCAGCAGTATATAACGTATTCTAGTCTCTCCACAACCTCTCCAACATTTATTATTTTGTGTGCTTTGAATTAATGCCAGTCTTGTTGGAGTGACATGGTATCTCATTGTAGTTTTGATTTGCATTTCTCTAATGGCTAATGATCGTAAACATTTCCTTATGTATCTGTTAGCTGCCTGAATGTCTTCTTTGGTGTAGTGCCTGTTCATATCCTTTGCCCATTTTTTAATTGGGTTATTTATCTTTTTGTTGTTGAGTTTTTGCAGTATCATATAGATTTTAGAGATCAGACGCTGATCAGAAATGTCATAGCTAAAAAATTTTTCCCAGTCTATAGGTAATCTTTTTACTCATTTGGTTAAGTCTTTGGATGAGCATAGGTGTTTAATTTTTAGGAGCTCCCAGTTATCTAGTTTCTCTTCTGGTGTTTGTGCATTGTTAGTAATGTTTTGTATACTGTTCATGCCATGTATTAGGGCTCCTAGCATTGTCCCTATTTTTTCTTCCATGATCTTTATCATTTTAGATTTTATGTTTAGGTCTTTGATCCATTTTGAGTTAGCTTTGGTACATGGTGTGAAGTATGGGTCTTCTTTTATTTTTTTTTGCAGATGGATATCCAGTTATGCCAGCACCATTTGTTAAAGAGACTGTCTTTTCCCCATTTAACTGACTTGGGAACTTCGTCAAATATCAGCTGCTCATATGTGGATGAATTTATGTCTGGATTCTCAATTCTGTTCCATTGGTCTATGTATCTGTTGTTGCACCAATACCAGGCTGTTTTGACTACTGTGGTGGTATAATACGTTCTAAAATCAGGTAGTGTGAGGCTTCCCACTTTGTTCTTCTTCAGTAATGCTTTACTTATCTGGGACCTCTTTCCCTTTCACATGAAGTTGGTGATTTGTTTCTCCCTCTCATTAAAAAATGTTGGAATTTGAATCAGAATTGCATTGTATCTATAGGCCGCTTTCAGTAGAACAGACGTTTTTTACAATACTGAGTCTTCCTATCCATGAGCAAGGCATGTTTTTCCACTTACGTAGTTCTCTTTTGGTTTCTCGCAGTAGTGTCCTGTAGTTTTCTTTGTACAGGTGTTTTACATCTCTGGTAAGATTTACTCCTAAGTATTTTATCTTCTTGGGGGCTACTGTAAATGGTATTGAGTTTGTGATTTCCTCTTCAACATTCTCTTTGTTGATGTAAAGGAATCCAACTGATTTTTGTATGCTTATCTTGTATCCTGACCCTCTCCTGAACTCTTCTATTAGTTTCAGTAGTTTTCTTGAGAATTCTTTAGGGTTTTTTGTATATAAGATTATATCATCTGCAAATAGAGATACTTTTACCTTTCCTTTGCCAATTTGGATGCCCTTTAGTTCTTTATCTAGCCTAACTGCTCTGGCTAGGTCCTCCAGCACAAAGTTGAATAAGAGTGGTGAAAAAGGGCATCCTCTCTGGTTCCCGTTCTCAAGAGGAATGCTTTCAGACTCTCTCCATTTAGGATGATGCTGGCTGTTGGCTTTGTATAAATGTCCTTTATTATGTTGAGGAACTTTCCTTCTATTCCTATTTTGCTGAGCTTTTATCACGAATTGGTGTTGGACTTTGTCAAATGCCTTTTCTGCATCAATTGGTAAAATCATGTGACTCTTGTCTTTTGGTTTATTTATGTGGTGGATTACATTAATTGTTTTTCTAATGTTGAACCATCCCTGCATACCTGGTATGAATGACATTTGGTCATGGTGAATTATTTTTTTTACATACTGTTGAATTCTATTGGCTAGAATTTTGTTGAGGATTTTTGAATCTAAGTTCATGACGGATATAAGTCTGTATTTTCTTTTTTTGTGGTGTCTTTCCCTGGTTTTTGTATCAGGGATATGCTGGCTTCATAGAATGAGTTAGGTAGTATTCCATCCTTTTCTATGCTCTGAAATACCTTTAGCAGTAGTGGTGTTAACTCTTCTCTGACAGTTTGGAAGAACTCTGCAGTGAAGCCGTCAGGGCCAGGGCTTTTTTTTTTTTGTTGGGAGTTTTTAAATTACTTTTTCAATCTCTTCTTTTGTTATGGGTTTACTTTATTGTTCTACCTGTTTGTGTTAAAAAGCTAGGTAGTGTCATCTAGGTTTTCAAATTTGTTGGAGTACAATTTTTCATAGAAATCTGGTATGATTCTTTTAATTTCAGTTGGGTCTGCTGTGATATCACCCATCTCGTTTCCTATTTGTGTTATTTGCTTCCTCTCCTGTTTTTCTTTTGTCAGTTTGGCCAATGTTTTATCAGTTTCGTTAATTTTTTCAAAGAACCAGTTTTTGGTCTTGTTAACTCTTTCAGTTGTTCTTGTGTTCTCTATGTCATTTAAATCTGCTCTAATTTTTATTATTTGCTTTCTTCTGGTGCCTGAGGGCTTCTTTTGTTACTCTCTTTCTATTTGTTCAAGTTGTAGGGATAATTCTTTGATTTTAGCCCTTTCTTCTTTTTAGATGTGTGCATTTATTGCTATAAATTGAACTTTGAGCACCTTTTTAGCTGTGTCACAAAGGGTCTGACAGGAAGTGTGTTCATTCTCATTGGATTCTATGAATTTCCTTATTCCATCCTTACTTTCTTCTATAACCCAGTCATTTTTGACCAGGGTGTTGTTCAGTTTCCAAGTGTTTGATTCCTTTTCCCTGCTTTTCCTGTTATTGATTTCTATTTCTACGGCTTTATAGTCAGAGAAGATGCTTTGTAATATTTCAAAGTTTTGGATTCAGTTAAGCTTGCTTTATGACCTAATATGTGGTCTATTCTAGAGAATGTTCCATGTGCATTGGAAAAGAAAGTTTATTTAGATGCTGTTGGGTGGAGTATTGTGTATATGTCTATGAGGTCAAGTTGGCTGACTGTGGCTTTTAGATCTTCTATGTCTTTATCAAGCTTCTTTCTGGATGTTCTGTCCTTCACGGAAAGTAATGTGTTCAAATATCCTACTATTATTGTAGAGCTGTCTATCTCACTTTTCAATGCCATTAGTTCATTTTATGTATCTTGAAGACTTGTCATTAGGTGTGTAAATATTTAATATGATTATATCCTCCTGGTATATTGTCCTTTTAATCATTATATAGTGTCCTTCCATATCCTTTGTGCTGGATTTTACTTTAAAGTCTATTTTTTCAGAAATTATTGCCATTCCGTTTTTTTTTTTTTTTATTATTGTTGTTGCTTGGTATATTTTTTTCCATTCTTTGAGTTTTAGTTTGTTTCTATCTTTAAGTCTAAGGTGTCTCTCTTGTAGGCAGCATATAGGCAGTTTGTGTATTTTTATCCATTCTGCCACTCTCTGTCTCTTTATTGGTACATTTAGTCTATTTACATTCAGTGTAACTATGGATAGGTATGAGTTTAGTGCTGTCATTTTGATGTCTTTTTTTGTGTGTTTTTGACAGTTTCATTTTCCCACTTAATTTTTTGTGCTGAGTAGTTTATCTTTTTATATTGTCTTTTCCTCTTATTCATTGTTGATTTTGTTTTTGCTGAGTCTTTATATTTTCCGTGTATTTTATTTTGTGTAGGATTGTTAGTCTGCTTTGTGGTTACCTTAATACTTACCCGTATTTTTCTAAGTTTAAACCTAACTCTTATTTCTTTATATCACCATGACTTCCTCTTCATATGAGAGATCTGACTACATTTTTTAGTCTTTCTTTGTTGTCTTAATGTTGTCATATTTATGTAACGGCATTGCTATTTTCCTTTTTTTGAGAGCTTTTTTTCCCTTGATTTGTTTTTGTGATTTCCCTATCTGGGTTGATATCTGGTTGCTCTGTCCTGTGTTGTAGTCTTGGGTTGATATCTGATAGTATTGATTTTCTAGCCAGAGAACTCTTTTAGTATTTCTTGTAGTTTTGGTTTGGTTTTTACAAATGCCTTAAGCCTCGGTTTATCTGGAAATGTTCTAATTTTACCTGTATATTTGAGAGACAGTTTTGCTGAATATATGATTCTTGGCTGGCAATTTTTTTTCCTTCAATGCCTTATATAAGTCACCCCATTGCCTTCTTGCCTGCATGGTTTCTGTTGAGTAGTCTGAGCTTATTCTTATTGACTCTCCTTTGTAGGTGACTTTTTGTTTAACCTTAGCTGCTCTTAAAATTCTCTCTTTATCTTTGGTTTTGGCAAGTTTAATTATAATATGTTTTGGTGATTTAAAGTCTACCTCATGTGGAGTTCAATGAGCATCTTGGATAGATATCTTCTCATCTTTCACGATATCAGGGAAGTTTTCTACCAACAAAACTTCAACAATTCTCTCTGTATTTTCTGATATCCCTCACTGTTCTGGTACTCCAATCACTCGTAGGTTATTTCTCTTGACAGAGTCTCACGTGATTGTTAGGGTTTCTTCACTTTTTAAATTCTTCTGATTTTTCTTTGAATATATTGGTGCCAAGTGTTTTATCTTCAATGTCACTAATTCTGCCTTCCATTCCCTCAATTCTGCTCCTCTGACTTTCTGTTGAGCTGTCTAATTCTGTAATTTTACTGTTAATCCTCTGAATTTGAGATTGCTGTCTCTGTGGATTCTTGCAGCCTATTAAATTTTTCATTATGTTCTTGAATAAGCTTTTTAATTTCTTCAGCTGCTTTATCTGTGTGTTGCTTGGCATGTTCTGCGTTTTGCCTGATCTCCTTCCTGATCTCTTCAAGAGTTGTGAATATTAATCTTTTGTATTCTACAGCTGGTAATTCCAGGAAGACATCTTCATCCAGAAGACTCCTTGATTCTTTGTCTTGAGAGCTTGTTGAAGGGATCGTGGCCTGCTTCTTTATGGGATTTGATATTGACTGTTGTCTCTGAGCCATCTATAAGTTATTGTATTAATTTATTTTGTTTGCTTACTCTATCCTAGTTTTTTGCTTTGTTTTAATTTGATATGCCCAAATAGGCTGGCCATGTGAGCTAACTTGATTATTTGCATCTTGGAAGCTCTAATATCTTGTCACCAGATCGCTAGAGCTGTTACCAGGTATATGAGCCTAGAAGTCCATTCACTTTTCTTATATGGACTCAGCTCAGGTGTCCAGGTAATTGGTCATCAAGTGTGTGGTACAGGTTCTGTCCTACAGTCTTAGAGGGGCATAGGTGATTGGTGTAGGCACAGGTATCTGGTTGCAGCAGGGGATCACGCTCGAAACAAGGCAGGGGGCTGAGAACCATTCCACGAATGTCTGTGAGGAAAGCGCATACCTGTTCCCTACCGTGCACAGGTGGGTGGGTTCTGCAGCCAGAGCATGGACACCCAATGCTTTTGGTTGTAAGGACTGTGAGGCACCCCTTATCCTTGGTCCCCTGTTGTGGGTGGTTAGGTGATGTGGGTGGAGTCTCCAGTCCTCAGGCCCCTCCTGTGGGTTGGTGAGGACCCTGTTTAATAGGCAAAGCAGCTTCAAACATCAAAAACCCACCTCTCCACCACACAGCTGAAACAGTTGAAATTAGATCTCAAGCACATACACTGTTGCAGGAACAAGGGCCTAATCTCCTGAAATGGGCCCACAAAGGTCCATGCAGGGATGAAAGGTATTCAAAGTCCACAGACTTTTTGTGCCTGGACAGGAGCCACTTCTTTCCTGAGCTCCCCAGCTCAGTGGAGCTGGTAGAGTATCTTTTCCCCCAATATTAATTTATTCCTTCTCCAAGGTCTGGAAAATGGCTCAGAATGCACAGCAAGACCTATCTTAGGCCCAGGGAAATCAAGAGCCACTGAAGCCAGCTTGAGGGCTGGGGGCCTAGTGAAAAAAACACAATTACTTTGCTTTTGCTGAGAGTGCTGTTCTCTGGTTCTGGAGGTGTGAGTGGACTGTGTGGCTCGCTGTTTGTCCTTGAAGAAACCACTTCCTGAATGCTACCACCAGCACTGCCGTGGTTGCTCCAGGAGATCATGCCTGAGGGGTGCTGGTTCCTGCTGATTCAGGTCTGGCAATTCCTCACTGCTTCTGAACTGCCTCTCGCTCCCCCTGCCACTCAGTTTGATTTCCTAACTTTGCCTTCAATGTTCAGGGCTCCTAGCTTGACATATATATAATCGTTTCACTCATTGTTTCGAGTCTTTGTTGTAAGAGGGATCACTGGAAGCATCTGACTACTCCACTATCTTGGCCCACCTCCAAACTTGATTTTTCCAAGTCTGTAATTTTTATGGGAGCAGACTGCCACATCTTTCTCCCGAGGAGGAACTAGTGGGTTCAAATCGCTGACCTTTTGGTTAGCAGTCAAGTGCTTAACCACTGCACTGCCAGGCCTCCTTATCCTACCCTATAGTAGCTGCATAACCTTAGGGAAACCCCTTGACACTCCCCCCAGTCTCTGCTACCTCATCATCCATGAAAAAAAGGGGGTGGGGTGGGTGGAGGAGAAAACCTTGTATGCTTGAAGACTGAGGCTAAAGCAGGTGACCTCTCCAGTTGTAAGAGCTTTGTGTTAGGATGATGTCTTAGTTATCTAGTACCACTATAACAGAAATATCACAAGTGGATGGCTTTTACAAAGAGAAATTTATTCTCTCAGTCTAGTAGGGTACGAGTCCAAATTCAGGGCATCGGCTCCAGGGAAAGGCTTTCTCTCTCTGTTGGCTCTGGAGGAAGGTCCTTGTCCTCAATCTTCCCTTGGTCGAGGAGCCTCTCGGGCGCAGGGACCCTGGGTCCAAAGGACACGCTCTACTCCTGGTGCTGCTTTCTTGGTGGTATGAGGTCCTCAATTCTCAGCTTGCTTCCCTTTCCTTCTATCTCTTGAGGGATAAAAAGTGGTGCAGGCCACACCCCAGAGAAACTCCCTTTATCTTGGATCAGGGGGGTGGCCTGAGTAAGGATGGTGTTATAATCCCACCCTAATCCTCTCAACATAAAATTACAATCACAAAATGGATGCCAACCACACAATACTGGGAATCATGGCCTAACCAAGTTGACACATATTTTTGGGCGGACATGGTTCAATCCATGACAGATGAATAATGCCCCCCCCAAAGGTCGTAAAGTAGTAGACAGTCAGCGAAAATGAAGGAAACCCTCAATGAGATGGGTTGACACAATAGTCACAACAATGGACTCAAACATACCAATGATCATGAAGATGGCACAGGACTAGGCAGACATTTTCTTCTGTTATGCACAGGCGACTGTGAGTCACAGCCAAACCAACAGCAACTGACAACAACAAAAGATGAACATGTCCTAATCCCCAAAACCTGTGAATATGTAGTCCTTCCCAGCAAAAGGGACTCTGCTGAAGTAAATTACGGATTTTGAGATGGGGAGAGCATCCTGAACTATTCAATGTAATCACAAGTTAGAGGAGGCGTAATTACGGAAGCAGAAGTCAGTGTGATGAGGGGTCTCAAGCCAAGGAATGCAGGTACCTCTAGAATCTGCAAAAGTCAAGGAAATGGATTCTCCCTTTAAGCCTCCAGAAGGAACGTGGCCCCGCCAACCCATTTTAGACGTCTGATCTCCAGACATGTAAGAGAATAACTTTGTGATGCTTTAAGACACTAAAGTTATGGTAATTTGTACAATAACAAAAGAAACAAATACAATCTGTAATCTCATGATTCTAAAATGCCTTAGGGTCAGGCTAGGGAGCATGCATCTACGGTAGAAGATAAGTGGAAGTGATAGAGAAAAATATCTGGGGAGTGGTAGGAAATTTGGGAAGAGTATGGGGAAAATAGGGCCTCTGGGAGAAAAGAGAAGCCTCAGTGGCACAGTGGTTAAGTGCTTGGCTGCTAATTGAAAGGTCCGTGGTTTAAACCCAATGGCCACTTCACAGGAGAAAGATGTAGCAGTCTGCTTCAATGGAAACCCTGAGGGGTAATTTGAGTCCATCCTACAGGGTCATTATAAGTCAGAATCAACTCAAGGGCAGAAAAGGCCTTGGGTCTGTGGAGTTTGACCTAGGCTGGCTTCCCATTAGGCAACCCACATAAGCCACTCCCTGTATTTACTGTTGGTCAAGAGCCAACTTGGGGATGAGGGCCCACAGACTAGACTTGGTCTGAGGGTCAAAGGGATGGGCGTTGAAGGGCCAAGGGTCCGGAGTCAGGAAAAATTCACTCTTTGCTCAAAGTTTATGTGCTGCAATCTTGCTGTGTTAACTTATTTAAGGCAAGAATTTGGGCAAGTCAGAGGTAATAGCGGGGAGATCAATTATCCTGGTTTGTCCAGGAGTGAAGGCTTTCCCAGGAGACAGGACTTTCCATTTTAAAACCAAGAAGGTCCCAGGCAAACCAGGTGGGTTGGTCGTCCCTAGCCTGTAGCCTGAAGTGGTCTCCCCAAGTAAAGCAAGAGCTGTAAGGCCAACATGCAAAAATGTATCTGCATCTAATACATGTTGCTCTGGGGAATAAACCATGGTGTCTGGCCATGTACCCTAATTGGGCACTATAAATCTCACATGCATGGGCTCTCATTCTCAGTTCCCAGAAAACTGTCCTGGGACTCCACGATGGGAAAATCTGCTTGTGACATCATGGAGTAGACTGGGGCTTGTAATCCCAACTGGGCAAAAAATAAAGCCCGTGTGTGTTCTATCAACTAAGAGGTCACCATATGCTGGTTGATATGGGAGATACAGAAAAGTACAAGACAGAGACTGCTTTGGGGAAGGAGCCCTGTGGCACAGTGGTTAAGCACCAGGCTGTTAACTGAAAGGTCATGGTTCAAACCCATTAGTGGTACCTCAGGAGAAAAGACCTGGTGATCTGCTTCTGTAAAGATTACCTGAAAAATCCCATTACAGTCAAGTCAATTCCAATTCACAGTGACCCTATAGGACAGAGCAGAACTGCCAAATAGGGTTTCCAAGGCTGTAATCTTTACAGAACCAGACTGCTACATCATTCCCCCGAGGAGCAGATGGTGGGTTCTAACTGCCAACCTTTCAGTTAACAGCTGAGTGCTTAACCACTGCACAACCAGGGCTCCTTCCTGTAAAGAATATAGCCCAGAAAATCCTATGGGGCAGTTCTAATCTGGCCTATAGGGTCACTATGATTGGAATGCGAAAGTTGGAACAAGAAGGATTAGTAGTTGGAAAATATGGCCTTGCTGATAGAATGATGCTGGAGATTGCACAAAAGAATTTTGCAAGACCAATGACTTCTTCATTGCAAACACCTTTCTTCAACAACATAAATGATGACTATACACATGGACCTTGCCAGATGAAATACACAGGAATCAAACTGACTACATCTGTGGAAAGAGACAAAGGAAAAGCTCAGTATCATCAATTAGAACAAGGCCAGGGGCTGATGGTGGAACAGACAATCAATTTCTCACATGCAAGTTTAAGCTGAAGTTGACGAAAATTAGAACAATTCCACAAAAGCCAGAGTATGACCTTGAGTATATCCCACCTGAATTTAGAGACCATCTTAAGAACAGATTTGACACCTTGAACACTAATGACCAAAGACCACATGAGTTGTAGAATGACATCAAGAACATCATACATGAAGAAGGCAAGAGGTCATTAAAAAGACAGGAAAGAAAGAAAAGACCAAAATGGATGTCGGAAGAGACTCTAAAACTTGCTCTTGAATGTACAGTAGCTACAGTGAAAGAGAGAAATGATGAAGTAAAAGAGCTGAATAGAAAATTTCAAAGGGTGGCTTGAGAAGACAAAGTACAGTATTATAATGAAATGTGCAAACACTTGGAGTTAGAAAACCAAAAGGAAAGAACACACTTGGCATTTCTCAAGTTGAAAGAATTGAAGAAAAATTTCAAGCCTCAAGTCACAATACCAGAGGATTCTACAGGGAAAATACTAAATGATACAGGAAGCATTAAAAGAAGATGGAAGGAATACATAGAGTCACTGTACCAAAAAGAATTAGTCAGTGTTCAGCTATTTCAGGACGTAGCATATGATCAAGAACCAATTGTACTAAAGGATGAGGTCCAAGCTGCACTGAAGGCATTGGTGAAAAACAGCCAACCAAAACCAGCCACTGCCATCGAGTTGATTCTCACTCACAGCAACTCTATAGGACAGAGTAGAACTGTCCCGCAGAGTTTCCAAGGAGCGCCTGGTGGATTCAAACTGCTGACCTTTTGGTTAGCAGCCGTAGCTCTTAACTACTATGACACCAGGCGTAGTTGCAAAACAAGGCTCCAAGAATTCACGGAATACTAACTGAGATGTTTCAACAAATGGATGCAGCTCTGGAGGCGCTCACTTGCCTATGCCAAGAAATTTGGAAGACAGCTACCACGCCAACTGACTAAAAGAGATCCATATTTGTACTGATTCCAAAGGTGATCTGGAGGTGGGGCCAACATGGCAGAGTAGTCAAGATGCTTCTGGTGGTCCCTCTTATAACAAAGACCCAAAAAAACAAGCGAATCGATTATATATGACAATCTAGGAGCCCTGGACATCAAAGGCAAAGTTGAGGAATTGAGTTGAATGGCAGCAGGAGGGAGAGATTGTTCAGAATCAGCGAGGAGTTACCAGACCTGACCAGACAGGAACCGGCACCCCTCAGGCTGTATCCACTGGCACGAAAGCAGTGAAACAAGCAGTGGTGTTCGGGACTCGTTTTTACACTGGGAGAGACTGAATGGTGGAGATTCCACTCATACCTCCAGGATCAGCAAGTTGCGGCCCTCAATCGGCAAAAGGTAAGTACTTGCGTCTAATCTACTGGGCAGACCACAAAACACCATTTGGAAAAAAACTCTCTTCCATTTAACTGAACCCTCCCCACTCTGCACTGGGTCTTGGGCTGGCTTCAGTGATAGCTGCTTTCCCTGGGTTGGTAATAGGACCTGTCGCATGCCCTGAGCCATCAGCCCAGCCTTGGAGAAGGAACAAATTAAAAAACAGGGAGAAAATAATCTGCCAGCTCCCCTAAGCTGGTAAATTAGGGCAGAAACAGCTCCTTTGCCTAAGCACAGGCATAAGCAGTCCATGGACTTTGAATCCCTTTCACCCCTGCACGGACCTGTGTGGGCCCATTTCAACAGCATAGGCCCTCATTAGCACGGTACAACAGGGTATATACCTGAAGGCTAACTTCAACTGTTTCAGCTATATGGTGGAGAGGCAGGTTTGTGACGTTTGACACCGCTCTGCCTATTAAGCAGGGTTCTTACCTATCCACCTCAGGGGTCTAAGGACTGGTGGCTTTGCCCACGCCACCTGGTTACCCTTAACAGGGGTTCAAGGATCAGTGGTGCCTCCCAGTCATTACAGCCAACAGCACTGGGTGTCCATAATCCGGCTGCAAAACCCACCCATACAGTCACCCTAGGGAACATGGACACACTTTCCTCACAGACACTCGGGCAGTTGTCAGTCCCCTGCCTTGCTCAGTGCGTGACCCCCAAATGCAGCCAGATACCTGTGCCTACACCAATCACCCTGCTTCTCTAAGACTGTAGGTGAGAGCCTGCACCACACACTTGGTGACCGCCTATGTGGACATCTGAGCTGAATCCATACAAGAAAAGTAAATGGACTCCTGGTCTCATATACCTAGTGACAGCTCTGACCACCTGATGACAGGATGTTAGAGCTTCAAAGGCACCACTTGAGCAGCCTATTTGGGCATATCAATACAAAACAAGAAGCTAGGACACAGCAAGCCAACATAAAATTAAAAAATACAATAACTTATTGATGGCTTGGAGACAAGATTCAATCTCAAATCACAAAAAGAGGCAGATTATGATGGCCTCAGGAAGCCCCCAAAATGAATAATCAATAAATCTTCTGGATGAAGAGAACTTCCTGGAACTACAAGAGGTAGAATACAAAAGATTAATATATATAACTCTTCAAGAGATCAGGAAGGTGATCAGGCAAAATGCAGAACAAGCCAAGGAATGAAACAGACATAGCATTAGTGGAAACTAAGGAGATTAGACAAGAGCATCATGACAAATTTAATAGGCCACAAGAACCCATAAAGAGAGACAGCAATCAGAAATTCAGAAGATTAACAATAAAATTTCAGAATTAGACAACTCAATAGAAAGTCACAGGAGTAGAATTGAGGTAATGGAAGTCAGAATTAGTGAGACTGAAGACAAAGCACTTGACACCAAGATATTTGAAGAAGAATCAGATAAAAGAATTAAAAAAAATGAAGAAACACTAACAATTATGTGGGACTCTATCAAGAGAAATAACCTACGAGTGATTGGAGTATGAGAATGGGGTGGCGGGGGAGGAGTAACAGAAAACACAGAGAGAATGTTGAAGATCTGTTGGCAGGAAACTTCCCTGATATCGTGAAAGATGAGAAGATATCTATCCAAGATGCTCATCAAACCCCATACAAGGTAGATCCCAAAAGAAAATCACCAGGACATATTATAACCAAACTTGACAAAACCAGGTAAAAAGAATGTTAAGAGCAGCTAGGGACAAATGAAAAGGCACCTACAAAGGGGAGTCAGTAAGACTAAGCTTGGATTACTCAGCAGAAACCATGCAGGCAGGAAGGCAATGGGATGACATTATATAAAGATTTGACGGAAAAAAATTGCCCACCAAGAATTATATATCTAGCAAAACTGTCTCTCAAATATGAAGGTGAAATTAGGACATTTCCAGATAAACAGAAGTTTAGGAAATTTGCAAAAACCAAACCAAAATTACAAGAAATACTAAAGGGAGTCCTCTGGTTAGAAAATCAATAACATCAGATAACAAGCCAAGACTAGAACTCAGGACAGAGCAACCAGATGAGGAAATCACAAAAATAAAGCTAAAACGCTCAAAACAGGGAAACAGAAACATCATTATGTAAAAGATGATAATATTAAATAAAAAAAGAGGGACTAAAAAATGTAGTCACAGATCTTTCATATGGAGAGGCAGTCAAGGCAATATAAAGATATAAATTTTGGTTTAAACTTAGAAAAATAGGGGTAAATATTAAGGTAACCACAAAAGAAACTAACAATCCTACACGTCAAAATAAAAAACAAGAAAAACATAAAGATTCAGCAAATACAAAAGCAACAACAATGAAAAAGAGGTAAAGACAACATATAAAGAAAAACTATTCAGCACAGAAAATTAAGTGGAAAAAAGAACCTGTCAACAACACATAGAAAAAGACATCAAAATGACAGCACTAAACTCATACATATCAATAACTACACTGAATGTAAATGGACTAAATGCACCAATAAAGAGACAGAGAGTAGCAGAATGGATAAAAAATAGGTCTGTCTATATGCTGCCTACAAGAGACACACCTTAGACTTAATGACACAAACTAAAACTCAAAGAATGGGAAAAAAAATACATCAAGCAAACAACAACGAAAAAAGGGCAGGAGGGGCAATATTAATCTCTGACAAAATAGGCTTTAAAGTAAAATCCACCACAAAAGATAAGGTAGGACACTATATAAACATTAAAGGGTCAGTATAATTTTTTTTTTTAATACCAGGAGGCTATAACCATAATAAACATTTACATACCCCACAACATGGCTCCAAAATACATAAACTCTAACAGCATTTAAAAGAGAGACAGACAGCTCCACAATAATAGTAGAAGTCTTCAACATACCACTTTTGGTGAAGGCCAGAACATCCAGAAAGAAACTCAATAAAGACATGGAAGATCTAAATGCCACAAATAACTGACTTGACCTCATAGACATATACAGAATACTCGACCCAACAGCAGCCAAGTATACTTTCTTTTCCAACGCACATCAAACATTCTCCAGAGTAGACCACATATTAGGTCATAAAGCAAGCCTTAACAGAATCCAAAGCATGGAAATATTACAAAGCATCTTTTCTGACCATAAAGCCATAAAAGTAGAAATCAATAACAGAAAAATCAAGGAAAAAAATCAAACACATGGAAACTACTGGGTTATAGGAGAAATTAAGGACAGAATAAAGAAATTCATAGGATCAAATGAGAATGAAAACACTTCCTACCAGAACTTGGGGGAAATAGCAAAAGGAGTTCTCAGAGGTCAATTTATAGCAATAAATGGACATATCAAAAATGAAGAAAGGGCCAAAATCAAAGAATTATCCCTACAACTCAAACAAACAGAAAGAGAGCAGCAAAAGAAGCCCTTAGGCACCAGAAGAAAGGAGATAATAAATATTAGAGCAGAATTAAATGAAATAGGGAACAGAAAAACTATTTAAGGAGTTAAGACCAAAACCTGTTTCTCTGAAAACATCAACAACATCGCTGAACCACTGGCCAAACTGGCAAAAGAAAAACAGGAGATGAAGCAGAATATGGGAAAAACTATTGAAGGAATCACAGTGACAGTTCACATGCCGAAAGTTGTACTGAACATGAATCTGACACCAACACAAGGCCGCTATACATTTGATCCAGGCACCAAGATACTAACATGGGATGTGGGGAAAATCACTCCACAAAAGCTCCCAAGTCTTAAAAGACTAGTGAATTTACAGTCTGGAGTACTCAAGCCAGAAGAGAATCCAAGCCTCAAGACACAGTTCAAGATCCAGCAGCTTGCTATTTCAGGCTTAAAAGTAAACCGCTTGGATATGTATGGGGAAAAATATAAGCCATTTAAAGGAGTCAAATATGTCACAAAAGCTGGAAAGTTCCAAGTGAGGACATGAGAAGAGGCCAAAATTCTTCAAGATCTGTTTGTTTTCCAAGCGTCATTACAGTGTAAGATGTTTGTTTTCCAAGCGTCATTACAGTGTATTACTACTAGGTACCAAGTGGGTGAGAATACATAGTCTAGTTAAAGCATTTGTGTCAAGCTGCACACCCCTAACAAAGTTGCTTAGTAATCAGTGTAGGGCTCTTAAGGAGCTTTAAGCTAAGGAAACGCTTCTAATGACTCAGCTTATTTTGTACCTTTTCATTAAGGAGGATTTTGGAGGTGATTTTCTCTATAGGGGTTATTAGCTAGATGATGCACATTGGAACAGTAAAGGCAGAAGGCTACAGTGATAACTTCTCTCCAGAAACAAGTGATCTGGTCTCAGCCAGCAGGCGCTGTCTTATCCTGTGTTGTGATGTGTCAGGTGCAGCCAAGTGTCATACCTTCTGATCTTGCCCATCCCAAATCAGCATCTGTCCCATCAGAGGAAGATTCCTCCACCCCCACCCCCCACACCCTAAGAAGTTTACAGAAAATTTGTTTGCCTTATTCAGCTTTTTACTTGTGCCATTAACCAAGCAAGTGCTGTAGCAAAAGCCACTTCCACATGGCCCTGGCAGGAGCACCACTGCTCCATGCTCCACTCTCACTGTACTTGGTAGTGTATTTTTTATAAATAAGATTCTTATGTAAAACTCAGATTTTGATTTACAGGGACCTTGCTGCAGTAAATACCATCTTAGTTTTGTGCCACTGCTTCAGCTGTTAGATAGCATGCTAAAATCATTTGGATCGAAGGGTGAATGCTTTATTAAGGTAATAAAAGGGAACACTACTTCTTTTAGGAAGTTACCGCAAGCACAAGCATTTGAGCTCTTAAGCAAATTAAAACCGTAAAAGAGACTTAAGCTGCAACTTTGCCATCTTCATGTTTTATAAAGCTTATCCAACACCATTTAAACCACATTTAGCCTAAATGCCTCACGCCATAGTTTAGCAAAAGGAGAGAATGTGCCAGCCTCACTGTCCTCAATTTTTTTTTTAAACCTTTTATCTTTTTGGTTATTGTTTTTATGGACTCGAATTTGCCTGCATCCCTTGTCTTTAGGGGGGACTCCTTTTTCACATTATGTGGTTCTCACACAGAGAATGTCAGTAGATTACTATTCAGGTTCTTTCCTGAAACTATTGTTGTAATTGTCACTGTTGCTGTCTCCCTGCCCTGATAAAGTACATGGAAGTGTGTTATACTGAGGCAGAAACAAAATCCTCAGTGACACTGATGACACTATTGCGATCATCGTGGTTCACTAGCCACTCTACAGTCGAAGTATCATGTCGCTCTACCATAATGGCTTGGAAGTCCCTAGCCAGTTATTTTGCCTCTTCAGACACACAGAACCGGAGCAAGGCTGAAAAATAAGTGTTTATTCTTCATGTTTCCTTCTTATTCTTATTCATGCTATTAGGTTTCTTCTCCATGTAGCTCCATTCTTTTCATCCTCTGCCTATGAATCCCTTTCCCTTTTCATGCTAAGGAAGGCCCTTCCTTACACTCTCCCATTTCTCCTGTCAAGGGCTAGTGGTTGGTGCTGGTGCAGAAATCCCACAGTACAGCAGCATTCCTACCTTTACCTACCTAGGCACCCAACTTGTCTTTCATCTTTAGAAGTTTCTGCAACTTCTAAATTTCTAGGGTAGCCAGTCTCAGATTGGTAACTAAAATCACGACGTTGCCAAATACATATTTCCTTTGCCTAAGGTTGTTTACCCAGTTCAACTGCTTCATTTCAGTGTCTTCCTCTTTAGAGTTCTTACTTCAGAAGAGCAATCAGAACATCTGCTTTTCTTTCTACAGACTCCCTAATCTCAACCATCCAACCTGGACTGTTCAGTTTTCCTCTCGTGCTGTTTTCTCTTATACAAGCAGATTGTATGCCAAGAGTCCGTTGTCTCTAGAAGTTTCTGTCCTGAGTTGACTTTTTCCTTTTACAATTAAATTATTGTATTTATTTAATTTGATAGAATCCAGTAAACCCTTTCTCTAGCTCTGGCTATAATGTCAATAAAAAGATGAAAGCAAAAATAAATAAATAAAACAAAACACAAGAACCACATGATCTTATCAATTGATGCAGAAAAGGCATTTGACAACACCCATTCATGATAAAAACTCTCAGCAAAATAGGAATAGAAGGGAAATTCCTCAACATAATACAGGGCATTTATACAAAGCCAACAGCCAAAATTATCCTAAATAGAGACAGTCTGAAAACATTCCCCTTGAGAACGGGAACCAGACAAAGATGCCCTTTATCATCACTCTTATTTAACATTGTGCTGGAGGTCCCAGCCAGAGAAATCAGGCTAGAAAAAGAAATAAAGGGCTTCCAAACTGCTAAGGATGAAGTAAAAGCATCTCTGTTTGCAGAAGATATGATCTTAAACACAGAAAACCCCAAAGAATCCACAAAAAAGCTACGGGAACAAATAGAAAATATCAGCAAAGTATCAGGATATACAGTAAACATATAAAAATTAGTTGGATTCCTCTACACCAACAAAGGGAATGCTGAAGAGGAAATCACCAAATCAATACCATTTACAATAGCCCCCAAGAAGATAAAATACTTAGGAATAAATCTAACTACAGACATAAAAGACCTATACAAAGGAAACTAAAAGACACTACTGCAAGAAACCAAAGGATATCTACATAAGTGGAAAAACATACCTTGCTCATGGATAGGAAGACTCAACGCAGTGAAAATGTCTATTCTACCGAAAGCAATCTACAGATACAATGCAATCCCGATCCAAATTTCAACGACATTTTTTAACAAGAACAAAAAAAACCAAAAACCCAGTGCCGTCGAGTCGATTTGATGGAGGAACAAATCACCAACTTCATTTGGAAAGGGAAGAGGCCCTAGATAAGTAAAGCATTACTGAAGAAGAAGAAGAAAGTGAGAGGCCTCATACTACCTGATTTTAGAAGCTATTATACCACCATGATAGTCAAAACAGTCTGGTACTGGTACAACAACAGATACATAGACCAATGGAACAGAATTGAGAACGCAGACGTAAATTTATCCGCCTGTGAGCAGCTGATACTTGACAATGCCTCAAAGTCCCTTAAATGGGGAAAAGACAGTCTCCTTAACAAATGGTGCTGTCATAACTGGATATCCATCACACCATACCTCACACCATGCACAAAAGCTAATTTAAAATGGATCGAAGACCTAACTATAAAATCTAAAACGATAAAGATCATGGAAGAAAAAATAGGGACAATGCTAGGAGTCCTAATACATGGCATAAGCAGAATACAAAACATTACTAACAACATACAAACACCAGAAAAGAAACTAGATAACTGGGAGCTCCTAAAAATCAAACACCTATGTTCATCAAAAGACTTCATCAGAAAAGTAAAAAGACAATCCACAGACTGGGAAAAAAATTTTGGCTACGACAAATCTGATCGCAGTCTAATCTCTAAAATCTACAAGATACTGCAAAACCTCAACAACAAAAAGACAAATAACCCAACTAAAAAATGGGCAAAGGATACTAACAGGCATTTCACCAAAGAAGACATTCAGGTGGCTAACAGATACATGAGGAAATGCTCATAATTATCAGCCATTAGAGAAATGCAAATCAAAACTACAATGACATATCATCTCACCCCAACAAGGCTGGCATTAATCTGAAACACACAAAATAATAAACGTTGGAGAGGTTGTGCAGAGACTGGAACACTTATACACTGCTGATGGGAATGTCAAATGGTACAACCACTTTGAAAACTGATTTGACGCTTCCTTAAAAAGCTAGAAATGGAAGTACCATACAATCCAGCAATCCCACTCCTTGGAATATATCCTAGAGAAATAAGAGCCCTCACACAAATAGATATATGCATAGCCATGTTCATTGCAGCACTGTTTACAATCACAAAAAGATGGAAACAACCAAGGTGTCCAACAATGGGATGAATGGATAAACAAATTTTGGTATATTCACACAATAGAATACTATGCCACGATAAATAACGATGAATCCGTGAAACATCTCGTAACATGGATGAACCTGGAAGGCGTTATGCTGAGTGAAATTAGTCAGTTAGAAAAGGGCAAACATAGTATAAGACCACTATTATAAGAACTCAAGAAAAGGTTTAAACACAGAAGAAAACATTCTTTGATGGTTAAGAGGGTGGGGAGGGAGAGTAGGAGAGGGGTATTCACTGGTTAGGTAGTAGAGAAGAATTATTTTAGGTGAAGGGAAGGACAACACACAACACAGGGGAAGACAGCACAACTGGACTAAATCAAAAGCTGAGAGTTTTCTGATACAACCAAACACTTCGAGGGACAGAGTAGCTGGGGTGGGGGTCTGGGGGCCATGGTTTCAGGGGACATATAGGTCAATTGGCACAACAAGGTATACTAAGAAAAACGTTCTGCATCCCACTTTGATGAATGGCATCTGTGGTCTTAAAAGCTAGCAAGTGGCCATCTAAGATCCATCAATTTGTCTCAACCTACCCGGAGCAAAGGACAGTGAAGAACACCAAAGACACAAGAAAATATGAGCCCAAGAGACAGAAAGGGCTGCAGAAACCAGAGGCTCTATCAGCCTGAGACTAAAAGAACTCGATGGTGCCCAGGTACCACCAATGTCTGCGCTGACAGGGAACACAACAGAGAATCCCTGATGGAGCAGGAGAAAAGTGGGATGAAGACCTCAAATTCTAGTAAAAAGACCAGACTTAATGGTCTGACTGAGACTGGAAGGATCCCAGAGGTCACAGCCCCCATACTATCTGTCAGCCGAAAACTAAAACCATTCCTGAAGCCAACTCTTCAGACCAAGATTAGACTGGACTATAAGACATAAAATGATACTGGTGAGGAATGTGCTTCTTAGCTCAAGTAAACACATAAAACTATGTGGGCAGCTCCTGTCTGGAGGTGAGATGAAAAGGCAGAGGGGGACAGGAGCTGGTTCAATGGACACAGGAAATACAGGGTAGAGAGAGGGAGTGTGCTGTCACATTGTAGGAAAGCAGCTAGGGTCACATAACAATGTGTATAAGTTTTTGTATGAGAAACTGACTTGAATTGTAAACTTTCACTTAAAGCACAATAAAAAAAAAAAAGAAAAGCGATCCAACAGAATGTGGAAATTATCGAACAATGTCATTAACATCACGTGCAAGTAAAATTTTGCTGAAGAGGTTGCAGCAGTACATCGAGAGGAAACTGCCAGAAATGCAAGCCAGATTGAAGAGGATGTAGAAGGAGGGATGTCACTGTTGATATGACATGAATATTTGCTGAAAGAAGAGAATGCCAGAAATATGTTTACCTGAGTTTTATTGACTATGCAAAGGCATTTGACTGTGTGGATCATAACAAATTATGGATAACAATGTGACGAATGAGAATTCCAGAACACTCAACTGTGCTCATGAGGAATCTGTACATAGACCAAGAGGCAGATGTTCGAACAGAACAAGGGTATACCGCGTGGTTTAAAGTCAAGAAGGGTATGTGTCAGGGTTGTATCCTTTCACCATACTTATTCAATCTGTTTGCTGAGCAAATAATCCGAGAAGGTGGACTATATAAAGAAGAACAGGGTATCAGAAGTGAAGGAAGACTCATTAACAACCTGTGTTATGTGGATAACACAGCCTTGCTTGCTGAAAGTGAAGAGGACTTGAAGCACTTACTGATGAAGATCAAGGACCGTGGCCTTCAGTATGGATTACCCCCCAACATAAAGAAAACAAAAATCCTCACAACTGGACCAATAAATAACATCATAATAAGCAGAGAAACGACTGAAGTTGTAAAGGATTTCATTTACTTGGGTCCGCTATCAATGCCTACGGAAGCAGCTGTCAAGAAATCAAGTCATGGAAAAAGAAAAAAAAGGACAGAAATCAAATAATATATTTCATTGGGCAAACCTGCTGCAAAAGACTTCTATAAAAGTGTTAAAAATCAAAGATACCACTTTAAGGGCTAAGGTCAGCCTGACCCATGCTATGGTGTTTTCAGTGACCTCATATGCATGTGAAAGCTGGGCAATGAATAAGGAAGACTGAAGAATTGACACCTTTGAAGTATGGTGTGAGAGAAGAATATTGAATATACCATCAACTGCCAGAAGAAGGATTTAATCTGTCTTGGAAGAAGTACAACCAGAATGCTGCTTAGAAACGAGGATGGTGAGACTTCATCTCGTGTACTTTGGACATATTTTCTGGAAGGAACAGTCACTGGAGAAGGCCATCATGCTTGGTAAAGTGGAGGGTCAGTGAAAAAGAGGAAGACCCTCAAAGAGATGGATCCACACAATGGCTGCAACAATGGGTTTAAGTATAGCAACTTTTGTAAGGATGGTGCAGGGCCTGGAAGTGTTTTGTTCTGTTGTTCCATCATTATGGGATGGAACTGACTCTAAGGCACCTAACAACACTGATGGCACACAACAACAACAACTGCTTTGGGGAATGAACCAGATTCAGTTCTGATCCTTTCCACATTCACCAAACCCTTCCTACACTATCCCCAGGAGCTTGGTCAATTGCTCAAATGAGAGCCCAGCAAAGAACGCAGCATTATTGCCAAACTAAGTCCAGGCCCAACCACTAACTAGGAGCATGACCCAGGGGCAAATTATTTGACTTCTTCAAGCCTGTTTCTTCACCCACTATATGGGAATATTATGATCTTCCTTCATAAAGGGAAAAATGAGAGCACAATTGTTTGACACAGCAGGTGCTGCTGCATTTTGTTTTTAAAACTACAAGATCATCAGCACCTCCTCCTCTAAATTTCCCACCTATAAGTGTCTCATTTGTGAGCTGGGGGAGTCTGGGGTGGGGTGAGGCAAGAACAGTTAAGTTAAAGGTTAATATGGAACCAAGACAAGCCTCCCACTCCTCCACCTGTAGTTTGAACTTCCAGCATGAATGAGCAAGGAACAAAGGTACTTTAACACTATCTGAGGGTGAGACCCATTTATCAAGAATCCCCATACCCGAGGCCACTTCTATTTCACACTTAATTTCCCTACCTCCAGCCACCTTGACCTAGATACACCCTGCCCCCACCTTCCAGACTTCTAAGCTGTTTTCCCTGCATGGATTGATTTTTCCCTCTTATCTTCGCCTATCAAACCCAATCCACATTTAGAAGTTTGGCTAAGATGTCATTTTTTCCATGAAATCTTTCCAGAGTCCCACAATTGTAATCAGTTATTGTCCTTGCTACAAATACCAACTGGACACCTCTAGAGAAGTCAAGGGACAGAGGGATGGCATGTCATGTGGGTGACTCTGGATTCTGAAATCAGGAGACCTGGATTTTGGTTTAGGCTCTATTGATATTTCAGTAGAAATTCATATGACTTCTGGTCTTTTCAACTCAAAAATCCTTACTTATACACACATATGTCCACTGTGGGTCCAAAGTTTGGCCCTAGCTTCTGAGGACACTACACCTTGGGAAGGGCAGCAGGTTTCCTTTTCTGAATTGACCAACCCCCGCCCCCCGCCATCCCAGAGATTCTCTGCTGAAAAGCTGCATTGTGACCATCTCTCTGCCTTATGGCAATTTACAAATCCATAGACAAGGTGGAAAAATACCCCTGCGGGAACACTGCCACCCATGCAACCTGAACTGCTGAGTGAATTTCTAGAGAATTCCCTTCTGCATAAAGCACAAAGGGGTTTGGCAAAAAAGCTGAAGGGAGCCTGGGCTAGAGCTCTAACTGCTTGGGCTGGAATCCTGGCCCCACCACTGCCAAGCAGGGGTTCTTTAGCAAGTCCTCTAATCTCTCTGTGCCTCAGTTTCCTCATCTGCAGAGAAATAAGATGACCAGCCTGAGGCATGAATGCTGCATCCCTCATTATCATCTGTGCAGTGCAGGAATTTGCAAAGGGGAGGGGACCAACCCTGACCCATGCCCTCCAATGTCCATCCCTCACTTCTGCCCTGGTATCAGAAACCTAACTTGTTTGGGAATGGCAATGCACCCCGCTCAGCTCTCCCTTTCCCACACTCTAGCACTCACCATGTAACCTAGTCTTGGCCAGTGAAGTGCAAGCAGAAATCTGCAGGGGATTCTGGGAAAACTTCTGCTTACCTAATAAGAAGGAACAAACAGAGGCTCTGCCCACATTCCCCCTTCTTCCAGCCTTGAATACAGGAGTGATGTTTGCAGCTGGGGCCATTGTATTATAACCATGGAGGCAAATGCCAGTGCTGGGAGGGTGGTGAGAAGAACAGCCTGAGCCCCTCCCTGATGGCAACACTGGGCAGCTAAGCCAAAGATGGCAATTGGCTACTCTGCTCTTGTTAGATAAGGAAAATAATTCTCAATTTGCTTAACTACTTTATTTGTGGTTTCTGTTATTATAGCTGGACACATTTCTAAATGTAAAGGAGGCCCCTCTGAAAGCACAGCACACTCTAGATTCAGGTCACCCGCTTCCATCAAATAATTTTCAAAAAAGGAGTCAAGTGCTAAAAAGCCTAGCATGAACCCCATTTTGCTTTTCCAAATGGAATTTAAAGGGTGATACCAAATAGGAGTCCCTTGGTGGTGCAAATGGTTAATGCACTTGGCTGCTAACCAAAAGGTTGGAGGTTTGAGTCTACCCAGAGACCCCTCAAAAGAAAGGCCTGGCAATCTACTTCTGAAAAATCAGCCACTGAAAACCTCAAGGAACACAGTTCTGCAATCACACAAACAGGGTTGCTCAGAGACAAAATCGACTTAATAAGGGGTTTGGTCTACCAAACATGGATGATAGAAGCACAATGTATATGTGTGTAACAGCACAGTGGGGAGGCCTTGCTGGGCAAAGGGGAGCAGTCACCCTCAGAGCTAAAGAGTGAGTGGGTAAGACCACTTCCCCAAGCCTGGCCCTCAGCCCAAGCTTTGTTGAGGAGGAAACACCTGACAGGGTAAAGGGCAGCTGACCCACCCAACAGTCATTTAAACTGGCTATTTAATTGCCCACTCAAAAATGACAGAGCAGGTTCTGAACTACGGTGCTAGTCAGAAATGGAAGCTGTTTAGGATTGCTATTGCCCTTTTACACCAATCACACTGCACCTCTCCAGAGCTTCTTAAATAGCCTGAAATGACCTAAATGGTTGGATTTGATAAGCTCCTCTGTTTCCCTTCCCCCACTCGTCCCCCCACCCCAGCACAAGGAGGGGAAGTAAGTGGAAAAATAAGCTTTTAAATCAGAGTCCGTTTCCTTGTAAAAGCAAAACTGAGAAAGGCACAACAATGATGGAGAGAGACAGATGATGATTAAAAAGCAAAACAGGAGTTTACCGTAGGCCTCGCCCCACACGGGCTCGCTGCTCTTGGCACCATTGAGAGCCACCCCACCCCTTCTGGCTCACAAGGACAGGACTGCCATCAGTTAGCATCTTCTGGGCAGGTGATGACGGTAACTGGCCCCAGGACCCTCTGTCGTGAGGACAGAGGCCAGGACCTTCCGCAACCAGGCGCCCCGCCCAGAGGCGGGCCGTCCTTCGCTAGCTGGCGGGTTGGGGCCCTGCAAAGTGCCTGCAGCCTCCGAGGGCTGGCCACGCTAGGGTCAGGATCCGCGCGCCCGGGGTTCTGGCGGCCGCTACACTCTTCACCTGCCCGCAGCTAGGCACCCAGGGTCCCCTCTCCCCGGCAGTGGTGCGGACTTTGCTCCTGCACCAGGCCCAGGTCGCCCCCACGCCGGGGGTCTGTCTTGTTTACTTGGCCTGGCTGCTGCGCCGGCGGCGACCCCTCCCCGCGCCCAGAGGCCTCCGGACCGGCCCGCACTCACACTCCACGTCGTGCAGCTTGGCCCGCTCCTCCTCCAGTTTGCCCTTGAGGCTCTCGGCCTCGCTCTTCAGCGCCGCCAGCGTCTCGTTCTCGTGCAGTCCGTCGGTGGCCATCTTCGCGAGAGTGCGGCGGGGAGGAAAGCAGAGAGCACGGACGCGGTGAGCGGGCGGCGCAAGCCGGGGCAGCAGCTCCAGCCGCCGCCTCCCCAGAGCGTGGTCCCGCCGCCCCGCCCTCCCGGTGATGACGCGGCCTCTGCGAGAGGCTGTTCCCCCGCACCCACCCTCCGCCGCGCCTGCGGGCGGGAGTGCCCCTCCACACCCGTACCCCCCTGCCCCCGGTACCCGCCCAGGTGCAGTGCCCCGCGTGATGCCCGTGTGAGCGCAACTGCGCCCATCACCCTGGGGAAGCGGGGAGTGTCGTGCCCATTTTACAGATGAGGAAACTGAGGCTCCTCAATGACACATAACGTGCCCGAGGACACGCACTTAGTGAAGGCCCACAGAACTGACCCGCTTCTATGGAGCCTGGTGAAGTCCCAGTGACCCAGGCGCCTTCCGTCCCCAAACCCCTCATTGGGACTAGATGCAGGGCCTAGTGGCTTCTGCCTGCAGAGAGCAGATTGGAGAGGAGGGGGCAAGGAGACCCCGCGGAGGCAGCTGATACTCGGCCTCACCCTTGTAGTCGCCCGGCCAGCTCTGCTGTTGACTTAAATATACAAAAATGAAACTATTTTATAGTTTCTGAGCAGCCCTGGGAACCCTAGGCATCAGGAGACCCGCCTTTGGCTTTGCTTTTCCTTTCCTCCCCAGGAATCAGGTTCCTGGTTTTGGGCAGTAATGGGAGGTGGCAAGGGGTGGAGGCCATGAAGGAGACCCAGGGGCCCAGATCCGAGGCTTCTACATCCACATCCAGTGATCTTGGACGTGTCGTTTCTGAGGCAGCTTCCACCCCTTAGGATGAAGGGTGGCTACAGTTCTCTCAAGGGTGCACATCTAGGGACATTATAGTGTACTCAAGCATCCTCCCTCCCCTGTCCCCTTTAGTGCCAGGTACTGTTCTAAGTATTTTACACTAGTAGCCCATTCAGTCCTCACAGCAATCACCCTGAATGTGTACTATTAGCACCCCTATTTTACGATGAGGAAACTGAGGTTAAGCGACTTGTCCAGGGTCGTACTGCCAGAAAGAGGCAGAGGCAGGGTTTGGACCCAGGCAGCCTGGCCTCCTTTGGCAACACCCTACAGACTTCAAGAGTCCACATCTTCTCTCTGACCTTGCCTGAGTGTGTGTCGCTGTATGGAATGCGAAGGCAGATCAAGGTTACAGATTCTAGAATGAACATG
This sequence comes from Elephas maximus indicus, assembly GCF_024166365.1. NCBI lineage: Eukaryota > Metazoa > Chordata > Mammalia > Proboscidea > Elephantidae > Elephas > Elephas maximus. The sequence continues at coordinate 53,740,800 of NC_064830.1, forward strand.
GGCAAATGGAATTTTAGTGCCGTCCCTCCTTCTCTGTCCCCCATCTCTGGGGAACTTGCTGTCCTGGGCACTCTCCATTTGAGAAAAGTTAGAATTAATTTTTTTTTTTTTAATCCACATATGGTTTGGAGATTAGATTTTGAGCTCCTCATTTTCCTTATCTGGAAAATGGGCCTAGTATCTACCTCATGGGGCTGTTAGGAGAATTATGTAAGACAGTGTGAGTGAAACGCTCCATACAGAGCAGATGCTTATTAACTGTCAGTTCTCTTCTCCCTTCCCTGCATATACAGGTTTATTCGTAATGTATCCTCAGCATTTGTTATAACTGGCATATGGTAAGTGCTCAATTAATGTTAGTTTATCAAATGAATATATAAAACAGGATATATAAAATATGTATATACTATACAAATAAAATAAGATAAAATATATCTTTTATATAAACAGACACATTTATGTATGTATAAAAATAAAATAAAAAGTAGTACAGTACATCTGTTTCAGAGTTCATGGAGCAAAAAAATTAAGACACAGATTCTAGATCAGACTGCCCAGGGAAAAATCCTGGCTCTGCTATGGGGCCTTGGGCAATTTACTTAAGTTCTCTGAGTCCCAGGTTCTTTATAACATCTTACTCAAAGGTCCTTATGAAGAGTGAATATGCCAAGCATTCATGCTGTCATTATTAAGGCTGCCTGACACACCCAAGAATTCACAGGAAGTTATTTAATGAGGCATTAAGTCATGGGGACACTCCTCACAAGGACGTCTCAGGAGGCTAAGTCAAGGCAACACCCTCTCATCACATCCTCGGGGCTGGCATCTCCTGGACCATAGTAGCCTGGCTGTGTATGCTTGGCTCAGGGTCTGCCCATCTGTGAAGACATGGGGTGGGTGATGCTTCACACTGATGTGTGCCCTCCTCTGAGGGCTCTCTGTATAAAATAAACCCCAAACCTCCTCCAGTCTGGAGGGTCTCCTGTCTAGAGATGACAAGGCCACATAACTTTTTAATGGCAGGGCAAAGTTTGCAAAGTGCCTTCCTATACTTTGGTATTACCTCTTTTCAATAAGTGAGGAAGCTGGAGATCGAAAGAGTTGAGGTGTGCCACATTTCAGCAGTGGTCAGCGGTCGAGTTAAAGGGTAAACAAATAATTTCTTTTATAAAGATCACACATATCTGGCTCACATGAAGCAGAGGTTAAAGATGTCCCAAATGCCAACTTTTCCAAGCTGCTATACCACTCCATAATCTCTGACATCAACTACTCCCTCTCCCGTCTTTGGGTTCCCTAATTCAATGTAACTTCTCACAGAACTCATGAAATGGCTTATGCAGTTGTGGAGGCTGGCAAGTCCCAAATTCGTGGGTCAGGCGTAGGCTTCTCCCTGCCCGAAAGCACTCAGCTTTCTTGCTCCGTGGGCAGGGAAGCCCATTCCCCTGTCTTTTGCTGGTCTTTTCCTGCTGGTCTGTCCTTCCTTGGTGGTGGTGGGCTCTTCTCTTTCCTGCCTCTGGGGTGGCTCATTTCAAGCCCAGTGGGATGGCAAAACTGACCAATCCCCTTGATGGGCCACAATTACCCTATCACACAGTCCCTCCCAGTCACCTGGGTGGGCGTTACAGGACCATGGCAAAAAAGGCCACATAAAAAGCAACCCATTACACTGCACAGGATCACCCCTGTTCATTAAAATAATCCACTGAGGGCTACATGTACACAACCCAAATGCCCAGCTCCAGGTCATTTACATCGCTCCTCAGCCAAGGCTGCTGTCTGAATATTTGGAAACCCCCAAGTGCTTCTGAAAGGTCACAGCCTTGAAAACCCAATGGAGCAGTTCTGCTCTGCACATGAGGGGTCATCATGAGTTGTAATTGACTCAATGGCAACTAACTACAACAAGTGCTTGTGGTGGAGACAGCCTTTGACAGTTCCCTGGGACAGCATCTTCAGGCAGGACCTGTCACCTGGGGGAATCTACAATGCTACAGAGAATCCCACATCTAGGATTCCACAAACAGGGAGTTGTTTAAAAACAGAACAGCTAGATGAGTAGATAGCACTGCTCGAGAAGGGTAGGGCCACTAGAAAGTAGGCTTGGTTTATGAACTGAAATTTCCTCAGTTTTATAATTTGTAGAGCCAAGTTCAGAACAAAATGTGCTGCTGGTAGCAGCCTGTAACACTAAGCCTGAAGTGACATCAGGATTACTATGGTGCGCCCATACGTTTTATGCCACCCCAGGCTGTTTATTCACCACTGGCTTTATGGGAATTTTTTTTTTTTTTAATGTAATGGCCATGCTGGGTTGCAATGGCACCTGGAGGATAAATACTGACTTTTTATCTTCAGATGGATAAAATATAAACTTTATTTTTCCTCTCTTTAATCAATTTTTAAAAATGTGTTGGTAATGCGGGATTTTCAGGAAAGAGTGCTTTACCACTCTTCACCAGGTGGGGGCTCTGCTCAGCCACACTGCTGAGTGCAGCTTTGTGAATTATCTGAGATAGGACTCAATCCTAGGGCTTCTGAGATGCTGTGGGCATTTTTGCTGCCAACTCATAGCTACCTCTGGTGAGCACTTGATTTTGTGTAGTTTGAAAAATGCCAGGATTTGTGTTCAGTCGCTAGTCCCTGCTAGTCCCAAGGAGCACTTTTTCTTTTGATAGTTATAACCAGATTTACTTCATAGTTAAACAGATACAGCTATTTTTCCTGTGAGTGAACAATGCAAGTGTGATTTGCATATTTAACTACAGATCCCTTCTTATTTAGAGCCTGGTAAGGATGCTCATGGGGATCCCTGGGTGGTGCAAATGGTTAACACTCTTGGCTACTAACCGAAAGGTGAGACATTCTTGTCCACCCAGGGGTGCCTTGGAAGAAAAGTCTGGCGATCTACTTCCAAAAAATCAGCATTGAAAATCTGATGGAACATAGTTCTACTCTGACACACATGGGATCGCCATGAGTCAGGCTCAACTCAATGGCAACTGGTTTTAAGGATGCTTTTGCCTGGAGCATGTCTGGGTCTATTTCCTCTACTTCATTCAGCCAGAATGGCCTCTTTGGAGTTCCTCAGCCAGGCCAAGCGGGCTGTTCCCATGCTAGTGCCTTTGCACTTGTCATTTCTTCCACCTGGGATGCTGTGCCCTGGACCTTGACGTGACTGGCCTCTTCCTATCATCCAGGGCCCAATTCAGGTTCCTCTTCAGAGTAGTCTTCTCCAACGCCAAGTCTAAAGCAGCAATCTGCCCCACCCTCCTTCTTTAATTCTTTGAATACAGGTATCCCTGTGTCAAATGGCCCTACTCATTCATGTGCTTTATTGTTTTCTGATTCTGCCTTCTTGAAGACAACAGTACAAGAGCAGAAACCTATCTGCCCTGTATACCTCTGTGTCATGGATTGAATCGTGTCCCCAAAAAATATGTGTATCAATTTGGCTAGGCTATGATTCCCAGTATTGTGTGATTGTCTACCATTTTGTCATCTGATGTGATTTTCCTATGTGTTGTAAATCCTACCTCTGCGAGGTTAATGAGGTGGAACTGGTGGCAGTTACATTAATGATGCAGGACTCAATCTACAAGATTGGATTGTGTCTTGAGGCCATCTCTTTTAATATATAAAAGACAGAAGTGAGCAGAGAGACAGGGGGACCTCATACCACCAAGAAGCAGCACTGGGAGCAGAGCGCGTCCTTTGGACCTGGGGTTCCTGCGTGGAGAAGCTACTAGTCCAGGGGAAGATTGATGAGAAGGATCTTCCTCCAGAACTGACAAAGAAAGCCTTCCCCTGGAGCTGATGCCCTGAATTTGGACAGCTCGCCTACTAGACTGTGAGAGGATAAATTTCTGTTTGTTAAAGCCACCTACTTGTGATATTTCTGTTACAGCAGCACTAGAGTGCTAAGACACTCTGTGTCTCCAAGCTCCTAAACAGTGACAGGCATACTATAGGTGCTCAGTTAATGTTTGTTGAATGAAGGAACAAATGAATGTATGTATGTATATAGGATGTAGGCTCCCTGCCAACTTGCTCTCTCTCCTTGTTCTATAGCAAACACCTGGCAGCTCTCTCTGTGTTGTCTGCTTTAGTTCCTTCTGTCTTTGAATTTTGAACTCTGTGTGATGACAGGGACTATTTATCTATCCTCAGAAAGCCCTGCTTTTTGGTGGAGGGGGGGTGCTGTCTCCTGGGTGTGACACCAAGAAGTCAGTCTCCACCAGGAGGCAACGCAAACCTTCTCCTTAGGATGCTTCCTGTTTCTTATTTTTAAAGCTCCCCCTTTTCACCAAATCCTTGCCTCAAAGCTGCTGTATTTAAAAGACTTCTACAAAATTCTTTTTCAGTAATGTATAGTGGAGAGCTTCTGGAAACTATTATAATTGAATTCATACACACTGATAGTATGATTCCTTTGAGTAAACCTTAAAGTTATCTTATATAGATTTTTTAATATGAAATATATATATACTGTATAAAAGTTGGAAAATACAGAAAGGGAAAGTATCATCCTTCCCAGAAATAATTATTATTAACATTTTGGGTATATTTTTCCAGAGAGACAGTGCGCCACACATACATCAATATTTGCATATGTGTACATATGCAAAACTAAAAATAGAATCATACTATACATACATTTAGTAATGTGACTTTTTACTTAATGTCATGAATATCTTTTCATGCCACTAAATATTCTCTTACAAGAACACTTGTTTTTAAAAATAATTTTTATTTTGCTTTAAGTGAAAGTTTACGAATCAAGTCAGTCTCTCACCCAAAAACCCATATACACCTTGCTGCACACTCCCAATTACTCTCCCCCTAATGAGACAGCCTGCTCTCTCCCTCCACTCTCTCTTTTCGTGTCCTTTTCGTCAGCTTCTAACCCTCTCCACCCTCTTGTCTCCCCTCCAGGCAGGAGATGCCAACATAGTCTCAAGTGTCCACCTGATCTAAATAGCTCACTCCTCACCAGCATCCCTCTCCAACCCATTGTCCAGTCCAATCCATGTCTGAAGAGTTCGCTTCAGGAATGGTTCCTGTCCTGTGGCAACAGAAGATCTGGGGGCCATGACCACCAGGGTCCTTCTAGTCTCAGTCAGACCATTCAGCCTGGTCTTATGAGAATTTGAGGTCTGCATCCCACTGCTCTCCTGCTCCCTCAGGGGTTCTCTGTCGTGTTCCCTCTCAGGGCTGTCATTGTTGTAGCCGGGCACCATCTAGTTCTTCTGGTCTCAGGATGATGTAGTCTCTGGTTCATGTGGCCCTTTCTGTCTCTTGGGCTTGTAATCACCTTGTGTCTTCGGTGTTCTTCATTCTCCTTTGATCCAGGTGGGTTGAGACCAATTGATGCATCTTAGTTGGCCACTTGATAGTGTTTAAGACCCCAGATGCCACTCTTCAAAGTGGGATGCAGAATGTTTTGTTCATAGATTTTATTATGCCAATTGACTTAGATGTCCCCTGAAACCATGGTCCCCAGGCCCCTGCCCCTGCTACGCTGGCCTTCAAAGCATTCAGTTTATTCAGGAAACTTCGCTTTTGGTTTAGTCCAATTGTACTGACCTCCCCTATACTGTGTCCTGTCTTTCCCTTCACTTAAAGTAGTTACAAGAACACTTTTTTAATAAGTAATTTTTTTATTGTTCTTTAGATGAAGGTTTACCGAAAAAACAAACTTCTTTTAAACAATTAGTACACATGTTGTTTTATAACATTGGTTACCAACCCCATGATATGTCAACACTCTCCCCTTCTTGACCTTGGGTTCTCTATTACCAGGTTTCCTGTTCCCTCCTGCCTCCTTGTCCTTGCCTCTGAACTGATGTGCCCATTTAGTCTCATTTTGTTTTATGGGCCTGTCTAATCTTTGGCTGAAAGGTGAACCTCAGGAGTGACTTCATTACTGAGCTGAAATGATGTCTGGGGGCCATACTCTTGGGGCTTCTCCAGTCTCTGTCATACCAGTCTTTTTTTTTTTTTTTTGTGAGTTAGAATTTTGTTCTACTTTTTTCTCCAGCCCAAAGAGCACTTTTTCTTCAGCTTAATTTTGCTCACTACTGTGGTCCCATCTGGTTCAGTCTTCAACCATACAGCTGTTCCTGGATACTGCAGTGGCAGGGCCCTTGGAAAGGTGCTCCCAGCCTGTTTATTTACCAAATAGTCCTCTTTAGCTTGGTTGCTTGCCAGACAGATTGATAGAAGACAGAAGTTTAAAAAAAATTGGCCCTGAGAAATAATGATAGCTAAAACATTCATCGAGCACTTCCTGTGCTGGGTACTGTTTTAAACACTTTATCAAATTTACTCATTTCTCACAAGCACCTGTGAGATAGAGGCTCTCATTTTCCCTATTTTACAGACTTGAGAGAAGTGAAAGCACACCACCTTCAAGAAACACAATTTGGATTTGAACTCAGGCAGTCAGACACCAGAGTCTACACTGAACCCTAGGGCTGTACTGCCTCACAAAGCTTTGGGGTGCTGACAAAGTTTATGTTGTGTCAGCTGATTCTTGGCAACTCCTTTGTCCTAAAACCCTCACATTAGACATCATTTTAAGATAGGTAACTACTTAAATTTTTAAAAAGTGGCACTTACTATTTCGGCACATATTGAACAGTAGCTGAGTTGTTGAGATTTCTTGAAAACTGGCCTCAGAGCCCTTTGTTTTAAACACTTGTCACAGGAGCCAAATACATTAACTAGAAAGGTCTGGTCACACATCTTCTACCCAAGATGAAGCTGAAAAGGAAAAATAGCTGGGGCATGAACAGCCAACAGGAACTGCTTTCTAAAACCTCATCTTCTTTCATTGTGATCACGCTCAGACCTCCACGTGCGGGACACATAGTATAGGCAGTTCATTTGTTACCATCTGTTTATTACAACATGCTGGGTCAACACCAACTCATTTACTTAATCAGTGAGGAAATACCAGACAAGAGGTTTTCTGAATTTATCACCTCTAAATTAAAAAAAAAAAAAAATTTTACTTTTTTAACCCAGCCTGCTGAAGTCCCGGGTCAGTCCTGGGCTCCCACAACGGCAACTGTAGTGTAATGGGTACTGTAATTTAAAACACTTGTTTGTTTGCTTATTTAATAATATTGTGTTTTCAGTGAAGGTTTACACAGCAATTTAGGTTCCCATTCAACAATTTCGACACAAATTGTTCAGTGACAATTTAAAACATTTAAAAAACATTCTCCTCCCAGTGTGTAAACTTTTGGAGTGTAGACAAGCGTCACCAATTGGTGGATCCTGACCCACCAAAGCCATGAAGCACAGTGTGTTGCTGGTACCCTGCAACGCCTGCACCCTCTCATTAAGCATGCAACAGCCAAAGACCCAGGGTCCCTGATCAGGCCCAGTGCAACAGGTTCACCCAGAAGTGGATGGATGGGGCCAGGACACTGAGGCAGGGCAGCCCTGGGGAGAGGCCAATCCTGACTGGGCCAGCAGGTCAAGAGAGGGCTTATGGGAGGAGATGACCTGGAGCAGAGCCCTGAGGGGGACTTCAGCAGGTAAGTGGTGAAGGGAAGTGGGGTGAGGGGAAAAGTATGCGTCCTCTGTAGAGGGATGGGGATGGGGGGGGTGCTGCAACATTTGGGGGTCCCACCAGCTGGCTGGAATCCCTTGGTGATGCCAATAGGTAATGCGCTCAGCAGCTAACTGAAAGGTGGCAGGTTCACCCACCAAGAAGCACCTTGGAAGAAAGGCCTGGTGATCTACTTCTGAAAAAAATCAGCCATTAAAAACCCTATGGAGCACAGTTGTACTGTGACACACATGGGGTTGCCACGAGTTGGAGTCAATTCAATGGCAATTTTTTTTTCCTTTTACCAAGCATGGCTAGAACCTGAAGTGCTTCTGAGGAAGGGGTAGATGTGACTAGAAAGACAGGCATGGAATAATAACACCACTGCCACTAACCCTTAGGTTGAGTTTATTATGTGCCAGACACTGTTCTAAGCACTGCACGTGTTAGCCTATTGCCTTGTGTGGCACTGAAGGGTTGGGAGGAGTGACATGGTCGGATTGTCATATTAGGAAGAGCATTCTTATAGCAAAAATACCTGGTAGATAAGGGTGCAAGCTCTGGTTGACCAGGTCCCAGCCCCTCTACTTAGGCAAGTACCTGACCTCTCTGAGCCTTTGTCTCATGACCTATCAAATGGGGATCTTAAAATCCACCCTCATGGGGTCACTGGGGGGAATTTATAAGGCAATACATAAAGCACTTAGCACATGGTCAGGCGTATAGTAAGCGCTCAGTGGATGCTCTGTTGCCCTGATGAGTGGCAGCAGCAGCAGCAGGAAGGAAGGATGGGGTGGGAATAAGTCTGGATATGTAGAAAGGAGCCTATGGCAACACTTAGGTAAGACACGAGGGAGGCCTGAATTAAAGCAATGCAGTGGGTTGATTCAGGCCACGCTCAGGAAGAAGGAGTTGGACTTGGTGATGTGTGACAACAAAGAGAGGGAGATGTCTCCCAGGTTTCTGGTTTGGGAAACTGAGGGGGTCGTGGTACCATTGTTGGAGATAGAGGACAAGGAGGTTAAACAGCCATCTTAGCCATGTCAATTCTGCATGTCAATTTAATAGGTGCACCAAAGACTGAGCCACTTTGAGTCAAAGAAATGACTCCCTGAGTCTAAAAGATATTTTGGGATGCTGGTCTTTCAACAGAGCTGAATTTGAGAGGGATGTGTTTGTGGGGAAGGTGGCAATGGGGATACTTCTGAGGTAGAATGTTGGCCATGTAGAAGTCCCCACGGGGCTAGAGAGAGTTTGGCTGAACTCTACGTAACAAAGAAGTAGAGAGATGTGTTCCAGTGTTCACACAGAGGGCAGTCCCTAGGAGTGGGACTGGAAGGTAGTCAGCTACTGACCGCCACAGAGCACTGGGCCCTGTCTTCTCATAAACCCTATGGGGAAGGCAGGACATCCATGTGACAAGTGAGGAAACCTAGAGTGATTAAAGGAGTTCAAGGCCAGTGGTGGGGCCTGAATATTCATTAGTGGATCTCCATACCTTACCATGGTGCTAACTCAGTCAAGCTGCTCTGCTTTATCAGAGTTAAAGACTGTGAAATGGCCTGTCTGCCACCAGAGAGAGCTCTGTAAACGTTGGCTCCCTTCCCCCACACACCCTGCAAAGGCAGCCAGTAACAAGGTCAGGCTGAGCACTCGGAGTAATATCATTAGGTCGGTGAGCCATGGGTTTTTAAGCAAGGGAGTAACGTCATTCAAGTGGATTATTCCAGCATTTGTGCTTCCAGAAGTAGGTCAGAGAGAGAATGGACAGCAGGAAAATCAACTAGGTTAAGAAATATATTCTGGGAAAGAGGAAATGAGCTCTGGACCAGAGTAGGAGCTCAGAAATGGAAGGTAAGAAGATCCAAAAGACCGAGTGGAGAAGGAATAGAAGGCACCTATAATCTCACCACCCAGTGAGACTCCTTTTCACACTTTGGTGTACAAAAGAATAGATTTTAAAGAACATTGGGGTGATACTATTTATATTTTCATATCCTGATGCTTTTTATTTAGTATTTGTATCATCAGCTAAATTTAATACATTCTATTGTATTTATTGTCAATAATCCTTTTTATGATGAAGGAGTTTTTCACAGCTAGAGCAAATGCTTCAAAGAGCAGTTTGACAAGAAAAAGGTAAAAAGGCTCCATTTTTAACAAGTGTTATAGAAGTACAGCCAAAATGTGACATTGAGTATATCCCACCTGAATTTAGAGACCATCTCGGGAGTAGATTTGACACATTCAACATTAATGAGCGAAGACCAGACGAGTTGTGGAATGATGTCAAGGACATCATACATGAAGAAAGCAAGAGGTCATTAAAAAGACAGAAAAGAAAAAAAAAATACCAAAATGGATGTCAGAAGAGACTCTGAAACTTGCTCTTGAACATACAGTAGCTAAAGCAAAAGGAAGAAACGATGAAGTAAAAGAGCTGAACAGAAGATTTCAAAGGGCGGCTCGAGAAGACAAAGTACAGTATTATAATGAACACTTGGAGCTAGAAAACCAAAAGGGAAGAACACGCTCAGCATTTCTCAAGCTGAAAGAACCGAAGAAAAAATTCAAGCCTTGAGTCACAATACTGAAGGATTTGACGGGGGAAAAAATTGGACAGTGCAGGAAACATCAAAAGAAGATGGAATACACAGAATCACTGTCCACCAAAAAGAATTGGTCAACCTTCAGCCATTTCAGGAGGTAGCATATGATCAAGAACCAATGGTACTGAAGGAAGAAGTCCAAACTGCGCTGAAGGCATTGGTGTAAAACAAGGCTTCAGGAATTGACAGATTACCAATTGAGATGTTTCAACAAACGATTGCAGCCCTGGAAGTGCTCACTCATCTATGCCAAGAAATTTGGAAGAGAGCTACCTGGCCAACCAACTGGAAGAGATCCATATTTGTGCCCATTCCAAAGAAATGACACAACCCTGCTTGCTCAAAATGAAGAGGATTGGAAGCACTTACTGGTAAAGATCAAATAGAATGTGGAGATTATTGATATCATTAATATCACAGGCAAGTAAAATTATGCTGAAAAATCATTCAAAAGCAGTTGCAGCAATACGTCTACAGAGAACTGCCAGAAATTCAAGCCAGATTTCAAAGTGAATGTGGAATATAATTGCTGATGTCAGATGGATCTTGACTGAAAGCAGAGAATACCAGAAAGATGTTTACCTGTGTTTTATTGACTATGCAAAGGCATAGTCCACTGTGTGGATCAGAACAAATTATGGATAACATTGGGAATTCCAGAACACTTAATTGTGCTCATAAGGAACCTGTACGTAGACCAAGAGGCAGACGTTCCAACACAATAAGGGGATACTAACCCAACAACAAAAATAAAACCCCAGATATTGCATGGTTTAAAGTCAGGAAAGGTGTGTGTCAGAATTGTATCCTTTCACCATACATATTCAATCTGTATATTGAGCAAATAATCTGAGAAGCTGGAGTACAGGAAGAAGAATGGGGGATCAGGATTGGAGGAAGACTCATAAACAACCTGTGATATGCAGACAACACAATCTTGCTTGCTGAAAGTGAGAGGACTGGAAGCACTTATTGATGAAGACCAAAGACTACAGCCTTCAGTATGGATTGCACCTCAACATAAAGAAAACAAAAACCCTCACAACTGGACCAATGAGCAACATCATGATAAAGGGAGAAAAGACTGAAGTTGCCAGAGACTTCATTTTACTTGGATCCACAATCAATGCCCATGGAAGCAGCAGTCAAGAGATCAAAGTGGAACAGGCTGCTCAGCCATATCTTGAACAGTACCTGTGCCTTTTTTTTTCCCCTTCCCTAGTCTGTCTCTGTCTCCAAGTATGATTTTGCTGTTAGCGCCTCTAAATGTTAAAAGTTAACCAATGTTTCCCCTAGGACTGTGGAAAAATAAGTTATATCAATCTAAGACTGTCAAACAAGATGATGCTCACCAGGATGGTGCCAGTCACCCCCTGGGCTGATGGGATAATAGCAGGAAAAGATCAACTGTTTGAGACGTGACCACCAAAACTACACAAGAAGAGAATGGACATTCTACACGTTCCTAAAATCCATGTCGCCTTTTCCCTATAAAACTCCAGCTGGCCTCTAGTTTCTTGAAACAGACAGGTTTAGGAGGAGATCATTACCCTCTGTCTTCTATATATCGGTATGTAATAAAGCTCTTGCTATCCACCTCACCCCTGTCTCAAGAATTGACGGTGGCAGGCGGCTCTAACTCATGAAATTGTGGTAACAAAATGACATATTGCGTTGGGCAAATCTGCTGCAACCTCTTTAATGCGTTAAAAAGCAAAGACGTTACTTGGAGGACTAAGGTGGCCTGACCCAAGCCATGATGTTTTCAATCAACTCATATGCATGCGAAAGGTGGACCATGAATAAGGAAAACTGAAGAATTGACAACATGGATAAATGATGAAAATATTATTCTAAGTGAAAGGAGCTAGACACAAAAATACTGTATATTGTATGATTCCATTTATATGAAGTGTCCAGAAGAGTCAGATTCATAGAGACAGAAAGTAGTGGTTGCCAGGGGCTAGGAGGAGGAGAAAATTGGGAGTTACTGCTAATGGGTCCAAGATTTCTTTTGGGGATGTTGGAAACGTTCTAGATTTCGCTAGTTGTGATGATTGACTCGGTAACACCAAATGTTGGTAAGGATATGGAGGGCTGGAACACTCTTCCATTGCTAAACCAAAAAAACCACCTCAAACCCATTGTCGTTGAGTCAATTCTGACTCATAGTGACCCTACAGGACAGAGTAGAACTGCCGCATAGGGTTTCCAAGGCTGTGATCTTTACGTAAGCTGACTACCACATCTTTCTCCATGGAGTGGCTGGTGAGTTCCAACCAGGTAGCAGCTGAGCACTTATGCAGGGCTCCTTCTTTTATTGCTAGTGGGAGCATAAACGTGAAAATTATTTGGCAGGGCCTACTAAACATACATATATTCTATGACCTAGTTCTACTCTTGGATATATACTCAACTGAAATGAGTGCTTATGACCTCTAAAAAAAAAAAAAAAACAGAAATCGTGAACAAGAATGTTTACAGCAGGCTTATTCATAATAGCCCCAAACTGGAAAAACCCAAATGCTCACCAGCAGAATAGATAAACTGTGATGTGTTCATTCAGTAGAATACTACATAACAGTAAAAAATGAGCTACTGAGACACACAACAATGTGGATACATCTCACAGACTTGCTATGACTGTAAATGTTCAGTGTTCAAAACCTCTCCCCCACATGCTGTACTCTGAGGTTTATATTAACCTATATAAAAGTGTCACCTGGATCAAGTTTTTAAACTGATTAAATGATTTTAAAGATGCTTAGTTTTTTAAAATATATTTTAAAAACAAATCACTTTTTTTATTATTTCAAAATAAGTGCATGTGATTTGTGGAAAAACTAGCATTTAGAAATTAAGAACAAAAACACAATGTCCTAACTGAGAGGTACGGCACAGAGACCACTGCTAACGCCTCGGTGTAGACACAATGGGAGATTTTCCTAAGCATTTCAGAACATCTGAGTATTCTAATTTAACATTAGCTAATACATACCTTCCCCAAGTCAACAGAAATAGTAGCAGAGAGGCAAGTAGTTGCAGCCGCAGCCGTGAAGGTGGAAAAGGGACTGCACCATATCTAATCTCCTTACCTTGGCATTAGAGATTGGCTTGCTTAATTCCTTCCCACCTGCAGTTAGTTCTGTCACTATTGGGGCCCTCATGGCTGCTTGCATCACATACTCACCCTGGAACCCTCTGCCCATCTACCTCACCAGGTCCCTTCATTACTCCTGTGGACGTTTCTCAGGCCCAGTCATCTGAACACTGTAAGAGGCAGAGTTCTAATTGAGCCTGTGAATCCATGCCCTCTCCATTCACCTGTGACTGAATGTTACCTGCATCTTCTGGCCTCCTCACAGTTCTGATCCCACTCTTCCCACCTTTGGCTTTATAGACGTAGTGGACTGTGGGGTGAGCGCCTCCCTCTCCCTACTTCTCCACTCATGAATTCTTTGGCCTCTACAGGCCCCATCGTCCTCAAACAAGATCTGCTCCTTTTCAAGGCTGACCTCCACTCTGCACTCCAATCCCTGCCACCTCCAATAGGACTTTGCTCCTTCAGTTCAATCCCATCTCACCAGCATCAAGATGAATGCAGAGATGAGAAAGGATGGCCCCTCCCCTCCAGGAACTAGCTGATTGACTAGTAGAGAAAACAAGTGCAAAACACTGGCTTATAGCCCAGGGTAAGTGCTGTAAAAGAGACACAAATCCTGGGTTATGTGATCTGAAATGGTTGGGTGATGGGCTCCTCAGGCGTGGGGGCAGGGGCTTATCTACGGATAATAGCGCCTATGGTAATCAGCTTTAGATTGCTGGTTATGGAAACTGTGGTGGCCAACAGAAACTGCTCATTAGCATCGTCCTCAAGCAGCACCCAGGGCCTGCACCCTACCTGCCATAACTTCATTACACCTCTGCCTGGGGGAGATCTGGAAGGAGCATGGAGAAGGTCATGGTTGAGGATCAGAAACCAGCCAACTCTCTGCCAAGTGGCCCCTCATTGTGATGCAGTCTGGTAGCCCCATGGAGACACTTATGACATTTTAGTTCCTCTCTAAAAATTCTTACATACTTTTTATGGGACATTATGAATCTATAAATATTTTAGCATCTTTAAGAATGACCCTTAAAGAGGCATAAAACTGCACTTAAGAGAAATGCAATGTCCTAGCAATTAAAAGATCTGACCCAATTTATTTGGTAATGTATTTTATTGATTAAAATGGTAAGGAAGTTCTACATGTCATTTCTTCATACACAATGGATTTAAATGAGCTGAGTTAAAGTGATGTTGCTTCATAATCATGTATTATTTTCACTCCTAAGATATGTGTTGGTATCACAAAATCACAGCTATTGCCTGTGGCTCTGTAAGAAATAAAGGGGCATTGGGATTCTTGGGGTGGCTCAGAAAAGTGATGGATCAACAGGCCACAGGCTGAGAGCATGTATCCCATGATGTCTTAGGCTCTAAAAGGAAGGAATGACAGGGTTTAGGGGGAACAAGAAATAGCCAGTTCCTATAAGGCTTGGAATCTCAAGAGGAGGAACTAACATAATTCTTTAGATATTTTTATGAAAAAAAATTAAAAATATGTATATTCAAATGCTGATTAGATAGAGAAAATCACTTAGGTTGCTTTTTTTTAACATAGCTTTTAAAAATTATATGAAAAGATATAACAAAAGTCAATGACAAATATGTTGGCATTATGGTAAAAAAAGGTAAAAGGCATGACAATTAAGTGAAAAACTTCATATTGATTTCAGATTCAATATCTGATATTCTATTAAAAACTAGAGTGGCTTGAAATAGTAAATATTTTTTAGGAAAGAACATTTAGTAGTAATAAAAAAAATTTTTTTTTTTTTAGTAATAAGACTAGTGAATATCACACCCTCACCCCCAGCAGGCATGGGGCAAGAGGATTTTTAGTGGGCTATGGTAGGCTTATGACCAGAGATCACAAGTTGTGGAATGACATCAAGGACATTATACATGAAGAAAGCAAGAGGTCATTAAAAAGACAGGAAAGAAAAGATACAAATGAATGTCAGAAGAGACTCTGAAACTTGCTCTTGAACGTACAGTAGTTAAACTGAACAGAAGAAATGAAGCGCTGAAGAGAAGATTTCAAGAAGTAGCTTGAGAAGACAAAATATTATGAAATGTGCAAAGGCTTGTGGAGTTAGAAAACCAAAAAGGGAGAACATGCTTGGCATTTCTCAAGCTGAAAGAACTGAAGAAAAAATTCAAGCCTTAGGGAAAATATTAAATGACGTAGGAAGCATCAAAAGAAAATGGATAACATTGCGAAGAATGGGAATTCCAGGACTCTTAATTGTGCTCATGAGAAACCTGTACTTAGGCCAAGATGCAGTCTTTTGAACAGAACAAGGGGATACTGCGTGTTTTAAAGTCAGGAAGGAGTGCGAAAGGGTTGTATCCTTTCACCATACTTACTCAATCTGTATGCTGAGCAAATAATCTGAGAAGCTGGATTATATGAAGAAGAATGCTGCTTCAGGATTGGGAGAAGACTCAAACAACCTGCAATACGCAGATGACACAACCCTGCTTGCCGAAAATGAAGAGGACTTGAAGCACTTATTGATGAAGATCAAAGGCCACAGCCTTCAGTATAGATTACACCTCAGTATAAAGAAAACAAAAATCGTCACAGCTGGACCAGTAAGCAACATCATGATAAACAGAGAAAGAGTGAAGTTGTCAAGGAGTTCATTTTACTTGGATCCACAATCAATGCCCATGGAAGCAGGAGACAAGAAATCAGTTGTAGCATTGCATTGGGCAAATCTGCTGCAAAAAAATCTCTTTATCCTATTAAAAGGCAAAAATATCACTTTAAGGACTAAGGTGCACCTGACCCAAGCCTTGTTGTTTTCAATCACCTCATGTGCTTGCAAAAGCTGGACAATGAATAAAAAAAAAAAAAAAGAATAAGGAAGACTGAAAAAGAATTGATGCCTTTGAATTATGGTGCTGGTGAATATTGAATATACCATGGACTGCCTGAAGAAAGAACAAATATGTCTTGGTAAAGTATAGCCAGAATGCTCCTTAGAACCAAGGATGGCAAGACTTCGTGTGACATACTTTGGATATGTTATCAGGAGGGACCAGCCACTGGAGAAGGACATCATGCTTGGTAGAGGGTCAGCGAAAAGAGGAAGACCCTCAATGCGATGGACTGACACAGTGGCTGCAACGATGGGCTGAAGTACAACAGTGATTGTGAGGATGGCGCAGGACCAGGCAGTGTTTTGTTCTGTCGTGCCTAGGGTTGTTATGTGTCGGAACCGACTTGATGGCATCTAACAAGAACATGGTGGCCAAATGGGTGTATTTCCTGTAAGCCTCAGCCTGGAGCCCCCTGTGGTTTCATAAACGTACCTTCGCTTCACATGAGACTTGGGAGATGCTGTGTCCCCAGAATCCCTCCCTCTCAGTGGGGCCCTGTCACAAGACCTATCTGAACCAAGAGGCACCTGGAAGAAAATAGAAGCCTTCCAGGAATTCCAACGAAAGCTGGCTCAGATTCCAAAGCTAAGTGGCCTTTCCAGTCGCAGGTGGTACTTGTTAATTCTTGCAAGTTGTAGCAGCAGCATTGCCACCATGAATGAAGGGAAGGTGTGGCTGGCAAGAAATAGGATGAATAGGTCCATCTGGGAGAGCCTTATTTTCTTCCTTAAATTACATTACAAAGCATTTCCAGTTTTGATTAATAAACATCATGTTTGACCTTCACTTAGTTTTTGAGAGAAAAATGCATTTACTGTGTTTTCTTCTGCTATAATCTATTGAGAAAACCCAGCTTGAAACTGCTGGGGATCTGGATCATTTCTAGAGCATGTAGGGAGGGGGTAAAAGGAAATGTGACTTGAAAAAGATATTTGGTATCCAACATCAGCTGCGATGAATCCTCTCGACTATTTAGGAGAGCCTGAAATTAGAACCAGAGGAAAAATGAATAAAGAAACCAGCGCATTCTACTTTACTATTAAGTGTAGGAGTCAAGCGTAAGGAAAACACAATGACCCCATCTCCAGTGAAAAAGCCCTTTCGAAATCATGGGAGATGACGCACAAGAGGGCTTTTTAAATAGCACAGTTCTAAGGTGAAATTATCTATTGAGGGCTTCCCAGATCAGCTCTCATACTCTCATACCTGCTGTTTCATTTCTGAAATTATTTTCCCATAGGATGGATTGAGTGTAAATCTGTTTTCTCTATCTCATGGCATAATTCTAAGTCCAAGTATGAGTAAATGTCGAATATTAAGTTTTTCTTGAACTCATCTCTCTTCCTTAGTTAAGTGGTTCACAAACTTTTGGTCTCAGGAACCCTTTGTTGTTCTTGGGTATTGTCAAGTCCATTCCGACTCGTAGTGATCCCATGTAACAGGATAGAAATTCACACTCTTGAAAATTATTGAGGATCCCAAATAGCTTTTGTTTTTATGAGTCTAACTATTGCTATTTACTGTGTTCACAATTAAAACAATAATTTAAAATATTTATTGATTGATTCATTAAAATAATAAACTCAATACATGTTAACATATAATATTAAAAAAAGTAACTATTTTCCAAAATTAAAAAAAAGATCAGTGAGAAGAGTGGCATTGTTTGATTTTTTGTCTCTTTAATGACTGGTTTAATATAAGACAGGTGGGGTATCACATCTGCTTCTGTACTCAGTCTGTTTTGGTATCTTATTTTGGTTGAAGTATATGAAGAAAATCCAGCCCCACACAATCTGTGTTTGGAAAAAGACAGACTTTGAAGACCACAGAGAACTTTGAGAATGCTACCCTAGTTCACTGGGGAAGAAACTTTAGGGCTTAAAATAAGAAAAAAAATGGATCAACAAGTCGTTTGTTTCCATTCAGCCTCTGCCCACTTGCAGAGTCCTCGAAGGTCCACAAGAAACAAGACATACCAAGGAACACAGCATAGGAGTCATGGTTTCGGTGTTTTCATTTCATCCCCACCAGGAATAAAGTGGGTTCTGAAAACTGAGGAATATCTGACAGGGAAAATTCCTTTCTGAGCTGGTGCCTTTCATTTGCATGTTTGGTAAAAATGTACTTTAATCCTGGAATTCTACAATATTAATTAAAGGCACACGCTAAGGATCTTACCTGTACTTTGCGAACGAAGGATGGAGTCACCCTTTTCTCAAAGTCGTCTATAGGTGTGTATGAATTAAGGATCTTTATGATCTGCAAAGGTTACATAGCAAGGAGTTAAGCCTTGAAAATGAACAACTCTGTCCATGAAATAATGGTTTCAGTGGTTTGGGAACCATTGGAAACCACAGATCATTCTTCATACTGCAATCTGGCTTTAGGAACCATGTGTTATCTATTTCCAAGAAAGGAGAAAACGTGTGAGGAGAGACGATAGAAAGAGGCAAGATAAATCAATTAGACAGCAGTAAGAGAATAGCCAATTCCAGTCTCCTCCTGCCCGTTCCACCCCACACACATACATACCTGTGAGTTTGGTGGACAGGAAATATGTCATATACATTTTTGTGTTTTTCAGGCCCAGAGTTAAGTATTTAAAAAATGCATATAAATTTTTTTATATAAATAAAAGATACAATATATAAATAAAGTGCTTACAAATAGATAAGGGTAGGCCGTAGGAGATAAGTATGATCCCCAAACAGCCGTCAAGAGCACCCCACAGCTGGCTAAGCCAGGAAAGACAATGCCAATCACACTGATCTGCTGGAGAAGATCTGGGAGATGCTAAGCAAGCCTGGTCACCTGCACAACAGACAGTGAGGTACAGCGTTCGTAGATCTCCTTGGCGTCTCTGTCTGTGGTTTTCTTGACCTGAAGCAGCCAGGCTGCCTGGGAGAGAGGTTCCAAAGTTTCCTTGGCTAAGCTGTTCTGCAAATTCTTATCTTTAAGCCATTCTTCTAAGTAGCTGATATTGCACCTGGAGTGAGAGGCAAAGGAGCAGAGAACAGCAGGTGTTCCATTCAGAACGCTTCATGGCAGGGTGTTGAATGTCCCTGTGTGTCCCCTGAGAGGGTATCAGAGCCCCCTGACAGCCTTAGAACCACAGCCTGCCAATAGGACTCAGTTTCCTCGTTTGTAACATGAGGGGCTGGACCAGATGATCGGTTCTCATGATCTAAGGATCATGGTCTAGGTGAACGGCTGTGTTACAGACTTTGGGGAAAATTTGAGAAGGAACAGTGGTTGCAACAACTTACAAAGTGAAGTTTTAGAACTGCATTAAAGTAAAAACCACCAGGGTGATATTTGAAAAGACAACTTACGTATCTATAAAAAATTGTTTGATTTCTTTTCCTGAACTGGCAGAAAATCTCCAGTTGGTAGAAGGTTTTCTTTCAGCTGACTAGGGTTTTTACTCTCCTTTCTGTCACTAAGTATCACAGGTAATGAGTTGAGGTGTGGTTTTTAGTTCTCAGATGTCACCCATCCATTGTATGAGCTTGAGGAGGTAGTTACTCAACCTCTCTGGGCCTCAACTTCCCATGTGTAAAATGAGTGTTGAGAGCCCTCATACATGGCTAGGAGGAATGTAAAACGGTGCAGACACTTTGGAAAACAGTCTGGCAGTTCCTCCAAATGTTAAACATAGAGTTACCACGTGACCAGCAATCACATTCCCAGGTATCTACCTAAGAGAAATGAAACATACGTCTACACGAAAACCTGTGTATATGGATGTTCATAGCAGCATTACTCATACTAGCCAAAAAGGGGAAATAACACAAGTGTCCATTAACTGATGAACAGATAAAATATGGTACATTTATATAGTGAAATATTATTTAGCCATAAAAAGGAGTGAAGTACTGATACATGTTACAACATGGATGAACCTTGAAAACATTATGCTAAGTGAAAGAAATCAGTCACAAAAGATAAGATATTTTATGATTCCATTCATATGAAATTTCGAGGCATAAAGTAGGCTAGCCTGGGGAGCGGCTGCTACTGGGTACAAGGTTTTTCTTTGGAGTGATAAAAATGTTCAAAAATTAGACTGTGGTGACAGTTGCACAATTCTGCAAATATACTAAAAACCATTGAACTATACACTTTAAATGGGTGAACTTTATGGTATAGAAATTATACATCAATAAAGCTGTTTAAAAAAAAAAAAAAAGAGTGTTGAACTAGGTGAACTCTAGTGTCAGGCCCAGCTCTGACTTTCTGGGTTAGCAGCTCCCTACATGGGTCTTCTCTCAGGTTACAGCACTGGAGTAATAATGCTGAATGAATGTATTCCACTGGGATGTAACGAGTGTGAGAAAACTCCTACACTGGCTATACCCTTTCTTTGTTGTTGATTTGTGACTCATGGCAACCCCATGTGTCACAGGGTAGAACTGCTTCATGGGGTTTTCTTGGCTGTAATCTTTACAGAAGCAGATTGCAAGCCCATTTCTTGTACACTCCCTCTAATCTATCCTACTCATCCTGCCACAGTCCTTTCTAAATGGAAACCTGAGCATTTTAATTCTCCCGCTCAACTATCTGTGGTAGTCTTGGTCACGGAGTAAACACCCTGGCTCTCCCACTGAATGTGGCAATGAATCCTGGGCAGAATGCAAAAATCTAAGGACTCTGAAGAGTAAATAATAGCAGGTGGCTTGTGGAAGAAGACCAGAGTTTGAAAAAAAAAGAGTTTGAAGTACCTTCAAATTAACAGTGAGTTTACCAAATTTTCCCCTCTGGTATTCGCTGGGCTGAATTCAATGCAGCCTGAAACTCAGCCGTGGGTGTTGATGTTGACAAGAGCTCCAGGAGAAGCCCTTTAGTTACGGCTGAAGGAGCAGAAGAGAGGGCTCCTAGTGCTCAGAGAAAGATGTGGCAGTCTGCTTCCATAAAGATTTCAGCCTTGTAAACCCTGTGGGGAAGTTCTACTCTGTCGCTATGAGCAGGAACCAACTCAACGGCAACAGGTTTGGTTTTTGGTAAGACTCAGAGAGAGGGTGAAAATCCCTTGCTTTTCCTTTTTCTTCAGCCCAAACACTTGCCCTGATGTGGTACTAGGTTGCCGCTTCCTAGAGAACTTGGCACCTCATACCTGGCCTGCCTGCTCTGAGAGACCTGAAAAGACATGCCCTGTGCTGCCACCTGATGGCTCCTACTGTTAAGGTGATTCCTTGACACTATTTGGATAGTGTAGAATCTTTCTGCCCTTCAGACATAGTCCACCAGCTATGAAAGTACTTTCAGGAGCCACATTAAGTAGTCTGGGACTCCGACTGTAAGAATGCTAAGGTTTTTTTAATTTAAAACTTTGTAATTTCCTCCTTATTGTTATTTCCCATCTGCTCCCCTGTAGCAATTAGCAGTAAAACTCTAGAAACAAAAAGGGCCAAGGTGTTTGTTTTCAAGGGCAGCAGGGAAGCAGGGAATTGGGGAGACAGCACCCCAGGGTTTGAGGTAAACAACTGCAGAAGATGGAGTGGGTGGAGAGAGCTGAATAGCCAACAGGAGAGAGGGTGTGTGTGTGTGTGTGTGTGTGTGTGTGTCTGTGTGTGTGTGTCTGTGTGTGTGTGTGTGTGTTGGGGGGAGGAGTCAAATTGCATTCTATTTGGAATGAAGGTAATGGTCTTAATAGCACTGTCATCCTTTCCTGTTTTGTTTTTACATGTACGAGTCTGTTTTCTAGCCAGGAAAATGAGGCAAAGGGATAGCTATCAGCTAGTGCTGCAGTTCAGGGACCTTTGCAGCATCTCTGTAGGATTTAAAGGCCCAGAGTCTCATAACACTCAAAATGTCCGGGATATAATTCAAGATTACTTGGCATATGAGGAACTAGGGAAATCTCAACTCACCTTAAACAAGACAGTCGACAGATGCCAATACCAAGATGACACAAATGTTGGAATTATCTGAGAAAGACTTTAAAGTAGCTATCATAAAACTGTTCCAGAAAGTAAGGAGAAATTCTTAAAATGAATGGAAAGATGGGAAGTCTCATAAAAGAAATAGAAGATATAAAGAGGAACCAACCAGACATTTTAGAACCTGGAAAATAAGGGAAATAAAAACTCACTTTTATCAAAGATTACTGGACAAAGAGCCCTAATGAAATTTGCTATAAAAATGCTATTGTGGAGATTGTGAGATGAAGTTCTACACAAGACATCGTTTTTATAATGATGATCCAGACACAGCTATTCACTGTTACAGAGCAGGTGTCCAAACTCAGTTCTACTACCATGCCTTTGCCAGTCTTGTTTCCCTGCCTGGAATGTTCCTCTCCCTTTTCTTTATCTCTCAGTGCACAGCTCTCTTGGTTCCCCAGCTTTCCCATCCACAATAATCTCTCTTCGCAAGTATTTCCTGCACCACTTGTTCGTGACTTAATCACAGTTGCCTTGAGTTGTTATTCACTATTTTGAGCTCCTCAAGGGCAGGAATCATATTGTCTTTTCCTTCATTTCCTGTGTCCTCCACCAGGAAGTGCTATTCACACAGAAGACAGCCCATAAATACTGCTTGATTGTATGATAACCACAGAGGGCCAGAATTTAAAAACTACAACTACCAGTTCTCAGTTACAGTCACTAGCTTCAAGTTTGGTGGTGTAGTTACGGGAGTGGGGGTCAGGCACCAGGTGGCCAACATCTCCAAGGTTCCAGGAGGCCCCTGTACGCGACTCTAGCAGCAGTGCAGCCCACTGGGAGGGTGGCACTGAAGGAGGGAAGGTTCTGGCAGCCTCTCAGGCTGAGTGGCGGTTTGTGGGTCCTACCTTATCTGCATCCCTTTTCTGCAGGAACACATGTCCTTGCGTAGGAAGAGGCTGTTCAGGGTCACTGCCCCAATCAAGAAGAAGAGCTGCTTCACAGCCTGCCTCACGAGCTCGGGGTCTAGGCCATTCTGGCACATGGTGCTGTAGAAGTAGCTTAGCTGCTGCAGGACAGAGGTCATTGTGTAGGCATCTGTGTCATCTATGCTGGATGACCGCTTCCGGAAGCCTGTGGGCTTCAGGCCAGAAATGCCCTGCAGACTCTCATATTCCAGCATGCCTGGCACTGCAGAGAAAGTGGAAGATCTTGTTCTATACCCAGAGAACACTTCCCACTGCTTTCATGGGTCTATTTCAGCAGATACGACATTTTCTGCAAGAGGTAGTGGATACAGTTGTGAAAAAGAAAGCAAAAGAATCTAAGGATTTGGGAGCATGGGGAGAGGTGTGGATGACTGCACAGAGGGAAGTGGAACTTTTCTGAGCTCAGAGAATGTCTTCTTTGCACCTGCTCAAAAAAGAGAGCAGATTAACGTGATAGCTTATGGTCTGGAACCATTTAAAACCAAAGGTATTTAAATTTCAGAAAATTGAGGAAACTGAAGAAAGTATTGTATGACCAAGTATGACCAAAATTTGAGTAGTACTTTAAGATTTCAAAAATCAAAAACAAAAACAAAAAACTGAGCCCCAAGAATAGCCATGTAAGAAGTAACACTTCTCCAAATCTTTCTGTTCAGGATGAATTACATTTACAGAAAGAAAACTATTAACCATGTGCTATTATTCATGGAGTCATTTTAAGTAATCAAAGAATTAAAAGGTAGACATTTATGTAATTAAATTTTCTTGGTCTTTAAAAACTATGTTATTTGTAATCACACATTCCACACGCGATTTATTTTTTAAAAAGTCTCAGTGTTACTGTAAATATTTTTTTTGTCAATTCTTACCTATTATTGGTTGAATGTTATTTTCCATTATGATAATGAACTGGTGATATATTCGTATAGCCACATCACTAAGAATTTGTCTGTATTCTGACAGGTCAAAATTTCTCAAGCAATTCTTATTCTGACATGGACTGTTATGCTTCATGAATTCCTAAAAGTAATTTTGAGGACATAAATGTTACAATAATACAGATAACACCCCAATAATACAGACATGTAGAAAATTAAAACTTTATCTATACAATGATATTATAACTGGCTTCTCCTATAACCCTTGTACTTCAAAACTCAGTGTTTGATTTGTTTCAAATGAGTTCTTGATGTTTGAGGTAGCATTTATTTTCTATAAGAAAAAAAATAGCAATGTTTTCTTGTATGATCTCAGTCCGTCTTACTAACTGGATGTCACTGCCTCCCCAACCCCATCCCTACAAATAGGTGTGTCAGCTCCAATTAGACCGCAGTGGAAAACAACTCCACAGAAGCTCACAGTAGAAAATTCCAAAACATCCAAGGAAACAAACTGCCGTAAGCAGTCAGGAGATATAATAAATGTGGTTCATAATCTTATACTTACAGAGTACAGACCAATCTGAAATATTTCAAAATAAGTATGTTTAACATGTTCAAAGAGATAAAAGAAAAAGAAAATATAAGGCAAGAATAGTATATTATGGTAAGAAGCAGAGGGGAAAAAGAACCATAGAAATTTTAGAACCAAAAAATATAGCAATTGAAAAAAACACTCATTCTAGACATGGCTGAAGGGGGCAAAGGACATGCCTGAAGGGGGCACCATTCAATAAATGGTGTTGAATAATATCCCTTTTCATTGATATCTCACAGATACTAGTTTGTCTTAAATTCACTGGACTGTGTTTTTAAAATTTAAAAAAAAAAAAATTTTTTTTTTCCTCCTGGCAGAAGTTGGTTTTTCTTTGTTTTTCCTTTGTTCTATAGTATTATTAGAATTATTTTTCTATTTTTTAATTTTATTTTCTCTTCAAAGGGAAAATTGACTATCCATATAGAAAAAAAAATATGAGACCATTACCTCATATATCAATTTAAGATAGATAATCACACCAATTTTGGATATATTAAAAATATAACTGTCGTTTATTAAGAAAATGTTCTGCACTCCACTTTGGTGGGTGGCATCTGGGGTCTTAAAAGCTTGGAAGCAGCCATCTAAAATGTATCAATTGGTTCCAACTCACCTGGAGCAAAGGAGAATCAAGAACACCAAAGATACAAGGAAAATGTTAGCCCAAAAGACAAACGGGGCCACATAAACCAGAGACTCCATCAGCCTGAGACCAGAAAAACTAGATGGTGCCTGACTACCACCAATGACTGCCCTAACAGGGAACAGAACAGAGAGTCCTTGACGGAACAGGAGAAAAGTGGGGTACAGTACTCGAATTCACGTAAAAAGACCAGACTTAATGGTCTGACTGAGACTAGAACCCTAGAAGACATGGCCCCTAGACTGTCAACCCAGAACTAAAACCATTCCTGAAGCCAACTCTTCAGACAAAGATTAGATTGGACTATGAAACATAAAATGATACTCCTGAAGAGTGTGCTTCTTAGTTCAAGCAGATACATGAGCCTAAATGGGCAGCTTCTGGCTGGAGGAGCGATGAGAAGGCAGAAAGGGATAGGAACTGGTTGAATGGACATGGAAAATCCCGGTTGGAAAGGAGGAATGTGCAGTCACATTATAGCATCACATAACAGTATGTGTATAAATCTTTATATGAGAGATTAACTTGAGCTGTAAACTTCCACCTAAAGCATAATTTAAAAAAAAAAAAAAACTATATGTATATAACTGGAAGCCCTGGTGGTGTAGTGGATAAGAGCTACGGCTGCTAACCAAAAGGTCAGCAGTTCGAATCCACCAGGTGCTCCTTGGAAACCCTATGGGGCAGTTTTACTCTGTCCTATAGGGTCGCCATGAGTTGGAATCGACTCAACGGCAACGGTTTTGGTTTTTTTAATATATATAACTGTCAACTCTAAATTTGAACTCTAGAAGTTTAGAAGATAATATCTTCATGGTCTCAGTGTAGGGAAGAATTTCTTCAATAAGACACAAAAACACAAATCATAAAAGAACAAGATTGATAAACCCAAGTACATCAAAATTAAAAAATTGTGTATGACAAAGGACTCCATAAGGAAAATTAGAAGACAGGCCACAATCTATCCATAATATGGAGAGCTCTCCTACAAATCAATAAGAAAAAAAATCTAACCCTACAGAAAAATAGAGAAGTTTTGACCAGATAATTTAAAAGGGAAGTCAAATGACTAAAAAGCATAGGAAATGATGCCTGATCTCACTAGTGATCAAGCAAATGTAATTCAATTTAACAAGGTATCATTTTACACATATAAGATTGGTAAATATTAAAATGTCTGTAAATACCAAATGTTGCTGAAGGTACGAGATACTGGAAAATTCATATACTGCTGGTGGGATTATAAAATGGGAAAACCATTTGGAGAACAGTGAAAACCCTAAAAAGCTATTTTCTTATTTTAGTTCAATAAAATTTTGCCCCGCGAGTACTTGAAGGTGGAGAACGTCTTTATAATGTTACCTCACTGGAAATAGAGCTGGGCTGACAAAAGAAATTAGTTTATAGACTACAGGTGACCAGTCAATCTTGTGGAGTCAGCAGTTGTGAGAAAGCAGGCATGCTGGACTAAAAGCTGTATTTTAGAGTCAGAATTTCATTAGCAGATGGACATTTAAAAATCATCAAATCTACCCCACTGATTTAAAAGTTGAGGAAACTGAGGTCTAAGCCTTTTTCCAGAAGCCTCCTGCTTGTGGTGCATGCCCAGGAGTCCAATAGGATGTCCAGTTGGCCTCCTGAGTGAGGAGAAAGCAAGAAAGCCACTTAGAGAAGATGCCATCCCTGAAGTTGGGCATTCCAATGCCTAATCCCTGAGGTGAGTGATGGCCCTTGAGGAGGTAAGAGACCAGCAGTCAGCACAAAACCCAAAGCAGATAGTAGTCCCTACCTCTTCCCCACTGTATTGCTTCAGACAATTGAGAAAATGACAAGTATTGGAGAGCCAAAAGGACAGCATCTCAAAGTCTTCTAGATGTTCCTTAAAAAAGGAAAAAAAAACAAGAGAAAGTTAGACTTGGTGAGGTCAGTTCCTCTGAGCCCTAGAACAAACATATCTTACCTGTTTGGTTAACTGGTGGCTTATGATGAAAATTAATTTTTTATTTTATTCACTAAAACTTTTATTACATTTATACTATGATGATAAGCATTTACATTTATATAGTAGGTTACAGCTTGAAAAGTATTTCTGTACAGGTTATCTTAATTGTTATGAAGCCTGAAGTAGACACTGCAGGAATACACGCAAAACCTAAGTCTCGGCCCTTCACTCCAAAGTTCACATTCTGGGTGGTAAGATAGATATACCATATCTAGGACACAGTTAAATAAGGGTGAAAATTGCCCAAATGACCGACATGGACTGTGTCACAGAAGCTTGGAGGATGGAGAGATGATGGGGAATCAAGGCAGCTGAGAAAGTCTCATGAAAGAGGGAGGATAATCTACTCCTTGACGGAGAGAGGGTTGGCAGACAAGAGTTCAGGATCAAGGACTGTGTTGGGGAGAACATTGCACCTACAGGGCAGGAAGAAGAGGAACAAGCAAAGAAGGCAGAGAAACAGAGATCAGAGAGGTAAGAGGAAAGCCAGGAGAATCCTGGGACTTGAAAGACTAAGTAGGGGAGTTGAAGTGATGATGTTAATGCTTCAGTCAATTTAAGGAGAATAAAAATGAAGGAAATACCATTAGATTTAGTAAGAGGAAATTAACGGTGACCTTTCAGTAGAGTTGTAGGGGTAGAAGCCAGATCACAAGGAGTGAAAAAGCGAATTGGTGTAGACCACTAGTGCAAGCACTCTGCCAGTCAGGGGGCAGAGAAAAATGGGGCAGTGGCTAAGAGGGTATGGGGGCCAAGTGAGGGTTGCTTTAATGTGTCTGTAGGTTGGAGGTGGGCAGGGGAGGGTCCTGGATATACACAGGCAGTGGGAGGGAGCTACTGGAGAATTAGGGCTAGAGATTTTGGTGAGAGAGGGGATTTATACTCCTCAGGTCCAGGCATCTTTTGGTTTATAAATATTTGGTTAAACATTTCCTCCAAAGTTCACAGATAAGCAGCAAGATGAGGCAAATACTTGTGTACAGATGGCCTGGAACACAATGCAAGTTTATCCTGTCTTAAGAAAACCCAATTTATGAAAATATGGACTGGGAAAACATCAATTTATGGGAGCCCCTTCCAAGAACACACCACTGGCTTCTGTGAACAGTGACTATAAAGTACCCAGCACCACAACAAATGCTAACTCTACTCCTGTCCCCTGGCAAATAATGAACTCTGGGTATAATTTTTTTTTTTTTTTTGCTGGCGGAGTGGGGTGGGGAAGAATTCCCCATACTTCGACCTCTCACACATTCACTATTTTTATTCGTCCCTCTTCTTAGTGTATTTAAAATAAGATTTAATTACTCATGACTCTTCTAGAACATTTATTAAAAGTGAGGTAGGCCCTGTCCCCCATTAAAAAGTTCAAACACATCCCATCAAACATTTCTTCTCTTTTGGAGGGGATAGAAGATATTGGATCTCTATTTTGCTGCTCCTTTCCCATGTTTTTTTTTCCCATGTGGACCAGTAAATTATGATACCAGCAACTTGGACTTTTTCGTACAGTTGTAAACTGGATGGTCATTTCCCAGAAAAAAAGTGGAATTCGGTACTAACTGCACTTACTGTGGCCGATGGAACTTCCATACCCAGAACAGCACAAAAAACTGAGCTTTGTGTTGAAAAACCACCCTACCCAACTCAGGCGGCTGGCTATCCCAAGATTCTAGGTTGAGCCAAACATTCCCAGAGAGCTCTTTATACAAAGCAACTCTTCTGCCACCAAGGGCCCAAGCGATGTTTGAAGGAAGATTTAATGCTTAATTAAGCTGTTATCTACTCATTTATCACTTAATGAGTTCCCAGGAAAAGAATCAGTAAGCTAACAATGGTTTTAGGATTCTGCCAAAGCTGGAAAGGAAATTAGCAATGAATTTTCTCTTACTTTTACACCAGCCTTTCCACCACACTGCTCTTTGTCCTAGATACAACACCAATGGCCAATGTCAAAGGCAGTTCCTACCTTAACCACTTGCTTGATGCCATTAATGGTGCTGTTCATGAGGGACTTTAGCATATCGGCGTCATTCAGGGAGTCTGCGTAGCGTACACACATGAACAGGATGTGAGCTGGCAGCCCAGGGATCATGTTCACCACCACACCGCGAGGCTTCAAGTCTGGAGCCGAGAGAGTCATTGAGGGTTACAGGTAACAGGTCAGCTCTCCTCCTAGGGAGCCTCTGAAAGGGCGGCAGGGTTTTTTGTTTGCTTTTCTGTATTTGAGGCAGCACCTGAATTCATAGGGATTTCTTTTCTTTTCTCTTTGAGGAATTTAGTCTGGCTCCTTTCTTGGCAAAAATATACAGGTGCTACCCGTTTCTCTTATCATTTGCAAAGTACTTTCTCCTTTTTAAAAGGCTTAAGAAGAGTAAGCATTTGTACTCTTCCCTGGTATGACATCCCTGGATTTCAGATTCCCAGTGTAGGAAAGGAACCTCAGTTCTACTCCCACCACCTAAGCCTCTCTCTGATGAGGATTGAATACAATCTCAGCAGTCACATGAGCTGCACTGAGGAGGGCAAACAGGTATACAATAACCCCACAGAGACAGCCTCTTTGGCCTTGGATAGAAGAGAATAGCGAGGAGATATAGTGGAGGAGAGCTTGAACAGCAGCCAGTGCCTGGGAGGGGTAGTCCCTTTTCCTCCTCTCTCTTCCTCCATTGCTCTTCCCTAACGAGTGAAAGAAGCAAACAGAGAATCTTTATAACTGCATTGAGACAGAGGGACAAAGAAGAGGCTCCCACAGCTGTGTACCAGTGAAGGTGGAAAAGAAAGTGTAGGGGTGCTTATGTGTTCTGAAAAGGTGAAGGGTGTCACTTAAAAGAAGAGGGAGTATGGCTATGCACTGGCCTCCTGCTTAGAGATCTTGGGACCAGCTGAAAGGGAGACAGCTTTTCCCCCTCCCCCTGTGGGATCATGCAGAAGATGATGGTGAAGACGGTCTAGTAAGACTGGCTCTAAGACCATCAGCCCTTGAGCATGCACATCGGGACACTGCTGTAACTGAGGCATGGCTGGGATGCCCGGTCATGTTGCCTGCAAATAAATGTCTCAACAGAAATCAAATGCAGCACAGAAGCTACAATTACTTTCATCATGGCTATTATGTTGAAACACAGATGAGGAGCTGTGCTTTTATCCCAATCTTACGATTAGACTTGGGAAAAGGCAGTGGCACTCAACTGAGGGTGATTTTGCCCTCTCCCCAAGGGGGACATTTGACAATGCCTGAGGACATTTTTTATTGTCATGACTAGAGGTTGTTACTGGTATCTGGTGGGTATAAGCCAGGGATGCTGCTCAATATCCTACAATGCCAAGGCCCCCACAGCAAAGAATTATCTGGTCAAATAGTGCTGAAGTTGAGAAAACCTGGACTAGGAGAAGAACAATGGAGGAGACAAGAGGAGGAGAAGGGACTGCCCCTCCCAGCACTGTGGTATTGATGTTCAAGTTCTCAAATATAAAGCAAAAATTGGGACTTTCAGGTTTTACTACCGAGAATGAGGTTTTGAATGAGCTTGGCCTCATCTTCCCTCTTGTATTCCAGCATTCCAAGGTACTCTTTGGGTCCAGGGGACAAGTGCACATCATTGGCTGTAGACAGAGGCAAAAAGTCAGCCAAACACACACACAAAACTTTTGCAGGTTTTATAAATAGACTATGTAGTCTCCTCCTACCCAGTTTTGGCTGAGTTGTACACGAACTCCTATGGGTTTTAGATAAATTAAAAATTTATTGTATCCTGAGAAATTTCTCCTGGTAGTGATTCCTATCTGTGAGTATATCTATGAGTGCTGCTGCTTAAAAGACTGAGTTAGCCTTGAAAGAATCCCTATGTATGCCTGCTATGTATCTAACACATTGGGGATATGAAAGAAGTTCAAGATAGTTGCCCTATCTTCAATAGGTTAATGTCACAGTTAAAGAAGCAAGACTTATGAAACATTTGGTGAACAAAATACCTAATTACATGGTCCTGACTAAGAGGACTGTATTAGTTTCCTGTTGTTGCTATGACAAATTATCACAAACATAGTGGCTTAAAACAACAAAAATTTATTATCTAACAATTCCGGAGGCTGGAAGTTCAAAATGGGTCTTATGGGCTAAAATCAAAGTATCAGCAGAGCTGCATTCTTTCTGGAGGTTTTAGGGTAAAATCTATTTCCTTGATTTTCCAGCTTCTAGAGGCCACCTGCATTCCTTGGCTCGTGCCCACATTACTCTGACTCCTGCTTTCTTTAGCACATCTCCTTCTTTCACTCTCTCACTCCTGCCTCCCTCTTTTCAGGTCTCTGTGATTACACTGGGCCTACGTAGATAACCCAGAATAACTTCCCCATCTCAAGAACCTTAACTTAATGACATCTTCAAAGTCTCTTTTGCCATATAAGGTGACATATTCACAAGTTCTAGGAATTAGGATGTGGGCATCTTTGGCCTGGGGAGGGGGCACAATCTGCTGTCTGGGCCTCAAAGTTTCACCTTGATCTCAAGAGGAGATGTGACGGTAGAAGCAGAGAGATTTTGAAGATACTGTACTGTGAATTTTGAAGATGGAAGAAGGGCCCAAGGGATATAGAAAAAGGCAAGGGAATGGGTTCTCCTGAGTTTCCAGAAGGAACATAGCCTGCAGACAGCTTGATTTTAGCCCAGTGGAAGCCATATGGGACTGCTGACATCTAAATTTGTGTTGTTTAGCCACTAAGTTCATGGCAATTTGTTATAGCAGCAACAGAAAACCAATACAGGGAGCATGGGAATTCATGCAAATGGCTGGAACTATTGAAAAAGGCTTCATGGAGGAGGTGCCACTCCAGCTGGACCAAGGAAAGTAAGTAGACTCTGGTGGCATGATGATTTTTCCTTTGGTTAACTTACTAGCTCAGTTCCTCTGGAGACTGTTAAAGGTGGAATGTCAACTGCTTTACTTAGCAACATTGCTCACAATAACAATGACTTCTGATTAGTCAACTGCACCTGGACTGAGAGGAGCAATAAATGAAGCAGAAATACCTGATGGAGACACCATATTTTGTGTATTCTTGAGTGTAGTGACTTGGATCTGGGCATGTTCCTTGCAAGGATCCTTCAAGCTAATGTCTACAGTGTGTTCAGAAGATACTGGCTTCCTGCTGGCAGTCACATGAGTGAGCTTGGAAGCAGATCCTCTAGCCCCAGTTGAGTCTTTTCATGACGGTGTCCCTGGCTGATGACTTGACTGCAGCTCTGAACCAGAACCACCCCTCTAAGCTGCTCCAGATTTCTGACCCTCAGAAACTGTGTGTTGTTAAATGTCTATTGTTTTAAGTTGCTAAGTTTTGGGGTGATTTTTTTATGTATCAATAGATAACTAATACAGAAAAGAAGCTGATGAGTTCAGATTTAGATACCTTGAGTTAGATGATAATAGAAAGGCAAAGGATATAGTCTTAGAGGCAAAAGGGGAGTGAGACTGAGGAAAAGGCGTCAGGATTGGACCGTGGATTTGGTAATCCTAATGTAGAGATAACAGTTCATTCATTTCAATAATAGGGACACGATGAAGAGTGGGAAGTACAGATGTGGTCCCTGCCCTCATAGAGCAGGACTGTATTCATTTATTATTGAAGGAGAAAGATCATTAATTTGGTTTTGGACATTTTAAATTTGAACTGACAGTTGAGTAAAAAAGAATAAAGGAGCTCGACTGGGACACTTATGCACTGCTGGGAGGAATGTAAAATGGCACAACCACTTTGGAAAACAATTTGGCGCTTCCTTAAAAAGCTAGAAATAGAAATACCATATGATCCAGCAATCCCACTCTAGGAATATATCCTAGAGAAATAAGAGCCATTACATGAATAGACATATGCATACCCACATTCATTGCAGCACTGTTCACAATAGCAAAAAGATAGAAACAATCTAGGTGCCCATCAACAGACAAATGGATAAACAAATGATGGTACACACACACAATGGAATACTATGCAATAATAAAAACAATGATGAATCTGCATAACATCCCACAACATGGATGAATCTGGAAAGCATTATGCTGAGTGAAGGAAGTCAATCGCAAAAGGACAAATATTATATGAGATCACTATTAAAAGAACTCAAGAAAAGGTTTAAACACAGAAAAAAGCATTCTTTGTGGTTATGGGGTGGGGAGGGGAATTCACTAACTAGATAGCAGACAAGGACCAACTTCAGTGAAGGGAAGGACAGCACACAATACAGGGGAAGTCAGCACAACTGGACCAAAGCGAAAACTAAGAAGTTTCCTGGACACATCCAAACACTTTGAGGCATAGAGTAGCTGGGGCTGGGGCCTGTGGATCATAGTTTTAGGGAACATCTAGTCAACCGGCATAATAATGTTTATTAAGAAAATATTCTGCATCCCACTTTGGTGAGTGGCACCTAGGGTCTTAAAAGCTTGCAAATGGCCATCTAAGATGCATCAATTGGTCCCATTCCTTGGAGCAAAGGAGAATGAAGAAAACCAAAGTCACAAGGAAAATATCAGCCCAAGGGACTAAAGGACCACATAAACCAGAGACTCCATCAGCCTGAGACCAAATGATAGTATCCAGCCACCACCAATGATTGCCCTGACAGGGGGCACAACAGAGAGTCCCAGACAGAGTGGGAGAAAAGTGTGGAGCAGGACTCAAAATCACATAAAAAGACCAGACTTAATGGTCTAACAGAGACTGGAGGAATTCCTGAAACTATGGCCTCGGGACTCTCTGTTAACACGGAACTAAAACCATTCCCAAAGTCCACACTTCAGACAAAGATTAGACAGGACTGTAAAACAAAAGTAATACTCTTGAGGAGTGTGCTTCTTAGTTCAATCATATACCCGAGACAAAATGAGTGGCTCCTGTCCTAAGGCAGGATGAGAAGGCAGAAAGGCACAGGAATTGGTTGAGTGGACAGAGGGAACCTGGGGTGGAAAGGGAGAGTGTGCTGTCACATTGTGGGGATTGCAACTAATGTCACATAACAGTATGTATATAAATTTTTGTATGAGAAATTAACTTGAGCTATAAACTTTCACCTAAAGCACAATTAAAAAAAAAAAAGAATAAAGGAGCTCTTTAAAGAAGTGAATACAAGAAAAAGGCACAGAGAATTGAAGATAAAGACTTAGTGATAAAGGCTGGGGAGAAGAGGAAGAATAGAGCAAAAGTGAAGAGTGTTAGAAGACATCAGAAGCAGGGAAAAGGTCAGTGACACAGAAGCTAACAAAGGAAAGAAAGGTTGGAGGGTCCATTCACAGAAGCTCATGCAACGAGGAAATTCTAAGTGTGAAGTTCAGTCTGCGTTTAGGACTGTCTGGCTTCTTAGTTCTCTATTCCTTCTAATAGAAATTGGGATGTTGATCCTGTGTAACTGTGACTATACTAAAAACTGCTAAATTGTAGACTTTAAATGGGTGCACTTAAAAGGTACATTTCAAAGCAGTCAATTTTTAAACTCTTTCACAGTTTCATTTTTAAAAAGAGAACTAATAGAGGAAGAGGTTAAAAGTCCCTTGCATTTACTGGTACTATCTGGGGAGTTGTGTTCCTGCCTCCAAAGATCATTCCACTGACTCATCACTGGGCCCAGACATCACCTGTGGAGATCATTTCTTTGGGTTATGGGTTTTGAATCATCCTTTCTTTCCTTTTGGACCATGTCAGAAAATAATAAATGCCTGTTGACTTTAACTGAAAACTCAAAAGAATAAGAAAGTGAATATTATTTCTCCTACTTTTTTCAGTTGTCTTGGTTAGAGTCTTGACTTGATCTTGTAGCTTTTTAATCACTCTGTCCTTCATGTCTAACTCTTCTTCAAGATTCTACAGAAACAAAAAGAAACAAGGACATTAGCTTAGAAGTATCTTAATCTATTTTTTTTTTAGCAACAGCTGTTTTCAGATATAATTTACATATCATACAATTCTTCCATTCAAAGTGTACAATTCAATGGTTTTTAGTACAGGCAGAGTTGTGCAACCATCACCATAATCAATTTTAGATTATTTCCATTGCCCAAAAAGAAACCTGTTACCCTTTAGCTGCCATCTTCTAATCCCTCTATTCCCCTAGCCCTAAATAACCACTAATCTACTTGCCCTCTCCATGGATTTTCCCATTCTGGACATTTTATATAAATAGAATTGCACAATATGTGGTCTTTTGTGTCTGGCTCTTTCACCTAGCATAATGAGTTCAAGATTCATCCATGTTGTAGCATGTATCCATACTTCATTGCTTTTTATGACTGAATAATACTCCATTGTATGGATATACCACATTTATCTTGGCCTATTTTTCCCTTGGAGTCCCTGGGTGGTAGAAACAGTTAACACACTCGGCTGCTAACTGAAAGGTTGGAAGTTCAAGTCTGCTCAGAGGTGCCTCAGAAGAAAGCCCTGGCAATCCACTTCTGAAAACCAGCCATTGAAAACCCTATGGGACACAGTTCTACTCTGACACACATGGGGTCACCATGAGTCATAATCAACTTTAGGCAACATTTTTTTTTGTCCTTACTATAAAGTAATACTTATTACGGAGAATTTGAAAAATCTGAATGTGGAAGATAAGCTCTTTGGATGCTCGGAGCTGGAGGCAGAGAAACAGTTCAGAGGCTTGGGCCCTGACTTTGTTTTTTCTTCCTGGTAAGGAGGTGACCTTGCCAGTGCTGAATATGGCTCAAGAGCTCTGAGAGTCTTAGATGCCTATGAATATTTCCTATAAAGGGCATAGGAGTCCCTGGGGGGGCACAGACTACTAGCACTTAGGTTGGTGGTTTGAACCCACCCAGAGGCACCCTGGAAAACAGGCCTGGTGATATGCTTCCAAAAGATCACAGCCTAGAAAACCTTATGAAGCACAGCTCTCCTCTGCACACATGGGTCACAATGAGTTGAAATTGACTCAATGGCAACAACGACCACATAAAGGGCAAAGAATGTTTAGGTTCTTCCTGAATTCTGAGGGGTCTGTATGCAGGCAGCTATTTATCAACAAGTTTGAAAAATTCTCACTCTGTTTTCCACGGTGAGGCGGGATACTTCCTGCAGGAAACTACTTTTGACTTCGCTCTCAGTTTCAAACTGTTTCTTTAATTGTTCGGTGACCTCCTCCATTTCTTGAATCTTACCGATGAACTTCTCTTTCTCTTTGGTGTGTATTTCACTTTGGACCTCTATGATTCTGAAAAAAGATTAAAGGCACTTTTTATATCAATTTGACCATCATGGAGAAGTCACTCATTGTCACAGCAAGCACCGATATTTCCAAAGATGGAAAAATACTTTGGTCAATTTATATGTAAAACAAATAGTACCTGAATAGGGGAGTCCTTGAAGTGGAAGGGAGAGACACCAGGATTGACTGGGATATAAAATTGTCCATGGACTCCTCCAGTCTCCCTGACCTGCGGAGAGATTCTTACCCTTACCCCACCCCACCCACTTCACTGCTCTCTCACGACATTCACGCCTTTATCACCAATAGCCAAATTATTATGCCTTTAGTGAACAGCCTGGGAACTAGACACTCATAAAGCTAGGGGCTGGAGAGGTGGGAAAAGAGGAGTCCATCAAAATAGTTACAAAATGGTATCTCACCACTCTCCTACTATTTTGGGTCCTCATTTAGTCCTAATACTACAGATGAAGTCACATGATTAAAAATGCTCTCAGAGACGTAGAGTGTCTATTTATTGTTCCATAAAATTAAGTGTCTCTACAAATTGGCAGCAAAATAAAATATTTTTTTTCACAGGGCTCTACCAGGGCACGAGGCCCTTTGCTGGTCAGGATGCAAAGTTGGGAGGGGTAGGTAGTTAGCAGTGAAGATCATCTATCAATGGGGATTTTAAATCTGACCCTAAATGATCTGCTAAGAAAAACTCTTCTCACTCATACAATTTTATTTTACCCATTTTTGGGAATAGATAATTCATGAACATTGGTACAACATTTCAAAAGTGCAAAAGTATATACAATGGAAAGTAAGTCTCCTCCCTCCCCTGTGCCTCAGCCACAGCCACCCTCCCTGGAGCGAACCAAAGTTTTGTTTCTTGTACATTCTCCACAGAACATATTTCTTTTTATCCTCCACTTAAACAAAAAAACAATCCATTGCTATCGAGTCAATTCCGACTCATAGCGACCCTGTAGGACAGAGTAGAACTGCTCCATAGAGTTTCCAAGGAACTGCTGACCTTTTAGTTAGCAGCTATAGCACTTAACCACTACACCACCAGGGTTTCCATCCTCCACTTGAATGGTAATATATCAAGCACATTAATCAGTACCTTGGTTTTTTGGCCTAATACCATGTCTTAGTATCTCCCACAATTTAAGAAAGACATTATACAAGCATGAACTTGAAGAACATACATGTTAACACTTACCTTCTCTGTGTCCCTGCCTCTTCACAACTGCGATTCAACTGATGAGACAATTCCTCCAGTTTTCCTACAGTGGGAAGGAATGTCATACTTTGGGGCCATATGAGTGCATTCTGATTTGGGTTTGGTCTTATTTTCAGTTATCAGAGGTCCTAAACTATCCAGCTAGCAATTAGATTTTGTTTGGGCTGAACAACATGTAAAAAAATTTTTAAACTGATATTCTAAAATTGTGGTATTTCACATAAAAATCTGGACTTACTGCTTTCTTTAAAAATAAGAATATCTAGCTACATTGGGGCCCACATTCCTGGTTGGCAACAGTCAAAGTTCAGAGGCACTTTTAAATGGGGCATACTCTCTCCAGTCCCATACACTTTCCTATTCCCTCCACCTACCCTACTTCTCACATTGATGACACCTGGCCCAGGGGAGAGTCAGAGAATGAGACCCCCTGGGTAAGATGACCTTCCTATGTCATTTCCTGGATACAGGAAACCATTCTCTAAAGGGAGGCTCATGAGGGAGGGCTTCAGTTACCTCTTGTTTTTTCAGTTTGTTCATTCAGGCGGATTTCAAGATCTTGCTTCTGTTTCTCCAGTTCTGCAATTTGCTGTTTAAAGCCTGGAATCATCTTTAGAGTAGAATTAGAAACATTAGAATAGAAAATACTTTCACCTCTGAACTTTAAAACTTTGGAGCTGCTCAGAAGCAAGCTAAACTGTCTAGCTGTTGAGCCCCATGGAATGTATCTGTAGCATAGTTTTATAAGAAGAAAACTTGTCAAGACATTAGACTGGACTGGCTTTATGTTTTTTACCTCAAGATTTATACGGTCACTGGAAATACCAGCCTGCTCAGAGGAAGCAGTTCCCTCTGGTGACTGTGCTGGTGACTGAGTGCATATATGTGCAGTAGAATGCCTGACATCACCAAAGTCTTCTGGGAAAGAAGGAAGTGCACTATGGGAGAAAGTGTATGGAATCCTAGGTTGAGTTGAGGGAGGGGCATGGACATCACTGTGCACTGTGAGCAAGTAGCAGCCAGCCTCTTTGGGTCCAGGCCCAAGACATCATCTTCTCATCCAGGAACAGGAAAAGCAGTCTGAAAGGGATCCCACAGTTCCCTCTGAATTGTGGGTGTAAGCTGCTCTATTAGCAGAGGTCTGGAATCATTCAGTATGTTCCACAGTCCTTCATCCTTGTCTATCTGTATATTTCTTTACATGTCCATCACCTCCTCCTCAGTCAGGCAAAAAGTTTTTTTGTTGTTCAAGTTTATAAATACACCCACACCTCTGAAGTTCAAATGAAGAATATTTGTTTGATTGGGCAATGGATCTCACAGAGAATTCCTTATTCAAAGTTTCATCCAATGAATAAACAAAGACATGATGTCTCTTCACTTGGTGACGCAGCCCTGAGATTTTCTAATGCTTCCAGGTTAGAGCAGAAGAGGAGACAGTAAAGAAGCTGAGGAGGGGCAGCCAGTGAGGCAGGAAGAAAAATCTAGGAGACCATGGTGTCCTGGAAGCCAAGAGAACAGAATGTTCAATAAGGAGGGAGAAGGAGTGATGAACTTCGCCAAGTGCTGCTGAGAGAATGAGTAAGACGAGAAGGAACCCTTGGTGATTAGCTCTGTGGAGGCAGATTCAGTTAGTGGGTGGGGCACAGGGCAGATGGGGTGGCTGCAGAGTAAATGGGTGGTAAGAAAGCAGTTAGGTGGCCTTTGGGAATTCTGGCCACCTCCCCAAAGAAACGGGGTGGTAGCTTCAGGGGATGTGGGATTAAGAAGGGGCGCTTCTTAAGAGGGGGAGATTCTGAAAGCCTTTCTCCATGCCAGTAAGAACGAGTCAGAAGATATGATGAGACAACTGCTATGGGCAAGGATGGGCATTAGAGAAGAAGGAGATGAGACCCAGAGCATGAGCAGGGGGGACTGACCTTCTCAATGCCCTCACCTTTCAAGGGTCACCCTTCTTACCTTCATTTTTTTTTGTTTGTTTGTTTTTGGGTTTTTTTTGGTCACCTTCCAAGGGGCTAGGGCTAAACATACATAATCACCCCCACACACACTCATATATACATACACTCACACATTCACACTCACATTCACACACACACTCTCTCACATATACACATCACAAAATGTGGACACAGTCTATGGTAAACAAACATACTCTCAATCAAAGTGCTCTCCAGTCTGGGGACATTTTATAATTTTACCTTCTGACCCAGTTATTTGACTTCTCGAAAAAATGATGTATACCAATCGTTTTACTTCCAAAAGACTGAATTCTTCTCTACCAACAAATAACGTTTCTAGAAATATGGCCTTAACTGGGGCCCGTGGCCGAGACCATACCATGTTTTCTGATGTTAGCCTGGTAACTTCATGACGGATACTTTCATTGATGTCATTCTCTTCTCTAAAGAATTTTTGCAGGTGGTTGATTTCTTGACTTAGATGCATCACTTTGAAATTCAAAGCTTCAATTTCCTTTTCATAGCAATCCTTCTGGGACTGGAAATGACTCTCCAAAACACTGTTAAAGCAGAGTCAGGGAATGAATCATACAGTCTTCATTCTGCCGTGCTGGTGACTGAGTGCGTATATGTGCAGCAGTTAGAAAACCCACAGATACATTAAATACATAAAATTTACTTATATACACATAGTCATAGGCTATGGGGTTGTTGTTAGGTGTCACTGAGTCAATTTTGACTCCCAGCGACCCCATGTCTTACAGAGTAGAACTGCTCCATAGAATTTTCTAGGCTATAATCTTTATGGGAATAGATCACCAGTTCTTTCTCCCCCAAAGCTGCTGGGTGGGTTCAAACTGACAACCTTTGGGTTAACAGCTGAGCGCTTAACTGTTGTGTCACCAGGGCTCCTGCCATGGAATGAGGAATATAGAATTATAAAATTCTCCTAGCCATTTAGGAAGCATTATACGAGGTTACCATCAAGTAATGATAAGAATTTTTATTTTAGGAGTTATTAAAATTACTTTCTTACTCTCTTAATAATTTAAAAATACACATCAAACTCCTTAAATTTAAATAAACATTAGAGCCCTGGTGGCACAGTGGTTAAGAGCTCAGTTGCTAATCAAAAGGTTTGCAGCTTGAATCCAACAGTTGCTCCTTGGAAACCCTATGGAGCAGTTATACTCTGTCCTATAGAGTCGCTATGAGTTGGAATTCACTTGATGGCAATGAGTTTGTTTTTTTGTTTTTATAGCAATATTGGTCAACTTATTTGATATAATCAAATTTTCACTCTACAGGTCATGGGCTTTATTATTAGGCAGGTTAGCCCATAAAAAGTTTACTCTTCATTACTAATATTACCTATTCTTGGAGAAATATGTCTAGTAGTTAAAGATCACTCTGCTGTATTGAATTTACTTTGTGTGTTAAATATATATAAGATAACCTTTTGACTTTGTAATAGTCTATCTGTGGTTTCTCAGGCCATAAAATCTCTGAAAAATGAAAAAGAGTCCTGAGGGGGATTTCTAACCGGGTTGCTTTCTTTAGGCCTTCATAAGCAAACCAAAGTTCTCCATCTTCATTTAAATGTCCCAAATCCTCCACAGAGAGCCTGGAAAACAAGGAAGGTAAGAAAATAATCTTTCTCATGTTTTACATCTTTTAAATGTGTGATAATGCACGATGGTTGTTAAAGCGAAAAATGGTTACCTGCTTCTTACGCCTTCAATATCATAGCTTTCAAGAAGTTGTTTTGTGATCTCTGACATCTTTTCTATAAGAAAAAGGCAGAGCTTGTATAAATTACATTTTTGCGTGATTTCCTTTCTCCTATTCCCTTTCCAGGGCTCAGTTCTCAGACTTTATACAGAATCTCCAGCTAACCAACACATCAGCTAACTAACCTACCCAGGTAGCCAACAAATCAGGTAACTAACTTAACAGCTATCTAACCAACCAACTAGCTAACCATCCTACCAGCTATCCAACCAACTAGCTATTCAATCTACCAACTAACCAACCTACCAGGTATCCAATCAACCAGCTAACCAACCAACTTCATGTTAATCAAAAGACACATTTCCTTACAGTGACACACCTATGACAAATTCAGTCTGTACCCCAGAGACTAAGTGACTCATGTTTTTTGTTACCTCTCATTTCCCGTTTCTGTGACTGCACATGTTTTTCCACATCTATCTTCTGTGTCTGAAGTAGCTCTATCTCCTTTTCGAGCTCAGAGACTATCTGAATTACAGCAATGTTGAATCAGATGAGGAAAAAAATAGCTGTTATTATTTATATCAGATAAAGGGAACAGTATTATAGTATTGTGTGTTGACATAAGGCATCTTCACTGTAGTTTCTTAATTAAAATAATATAAATCCATCACTGCCCATATAGCTTGGCCTCAAAGCATGATTAACTGCTTAAAATGTTGTTACTTATTCCCAGACTTACCTGGTTATATCAGTAGAATTATCTTTTCTAGTACATGAAGGACAAAAATAACTACTTCCTACAAGTTCTGGGTGGGTTGGAGGGAGGAAGAGCTGAGAAAAGTGAAATCATAGGACTAAAATTCTCTTCCACTGGATAATAAAATCTTAGATGGAAGGATGTGGGCAAAGTTGCCACTTTCATAATTATGGGTCTCAGCTTCAGCCAGGCCTAGAGTGGAACAGCGGCAGAGGCAGGGTGATCTCAGGAGGTCTGGGAGTTAGCTGTGGCCTGTGGGCTGGGGTCCACCGAGGGGTAGCTCTGGTTGTGGGAACGAGATAGTGCCTGCCTTTCATAGGCCTTATCAGCTCAGCCTGAGAGAGGATCACAGGTTTGTGCTTTTTTAGCTAAGGGAGGTAAAAGACTTTCAGAAACAGCAGGGTAATAATTGACTCCTTCTTGATAGTTTCCCAGTTACTCTGAGTGTTGATGAGCTATAGCCCATTTCTACAGAGGGTGAGGAGGGGATCTAATGGACTTACTGAGCACTTTACGTACATGACCTGGTCCTCATGACAGGCCTATATGTGAGTAAGAGCGATCTTTTATGGTAGACCAGGTTGACGGTGGACCAAGGACTATTGAGTCCTAAAGTGCTGCTTTTCTTTACAACGCTTCAGTGAATGCACCAAGTCATATCTGTATTTACTTATGCTTCATAAACTAATCACAACACATAAACTTGATGACTTGTGGGCTTATTTTCTTTGAAAATAAAACTTAAGTCTTTAATATATCACATTAGAGAGTGTGGACCTCGATTTTCACTACAAAAGAGGAAGTGAGTGATATCTACTGGTGACTCACTCCAAATGCAGGTACACAGTTTCCTGAATTTCAGATGCTGACTGTAGCCAGATGACATGACCCTACAGATTGGCATCAGTCTTACATGATTACTAAGAATGAAGTCGTCTGGTAAAAGTGACCCTTCCTGGTTATCTGGTCTAATCCCCTAATTTTAAACAATAGGAAACGAGGGCCCACAGAACATGGTCAGCTCTATTAAGAAATTCAAAGGCTACCTGACGTGATTCCAAAAGCTCTTCTAAAACATGCATGGCTATTACAGAGCATATGTGCATAACCTTAACAAATAATTCTACCATGGGTTTCACATAGTTAGTGGAAGCTTAAAAGTGTTTCACTTTAAACCGAAATGTTTTACATTTTTTCTGGATTGTATTTAAGCAGGTTTGTGCTTTTTGGCAAGGAAGGA
Organism: Elephas maximus indicus; assembly: GCF_024166365.1. NCBI lineage: Eukaryota > Metazoa > Chordata > Mammalia > Proboscidea > Elephantidae > Elephas > Elephas maximus. Next base: position 53,784,094 of record NC_064830.1, read on the forward strand.
ATTCAGTTAAGCATTGATTGTCTAAGCACGGATCAATACTTTGTGGATTTTATGGTAACAGTTTAAATGGAAGATTCAGATAATAAAGTAATTTAATTTGATACAGATATTTATAGATATATCACAACATGATGAACTATATAACAAGGTTCACGTCAATTTATAATTTAATTTGGATGTACTCTGTAGGACAACATATTTCAATAATTATGTAAACATAACCTCAAAAAAAGAGTAGTGAAAATCGAGGTCCACACTCTCTAATGTGATATGTTAAAGACTTAAGTCTTATTTTCAAAGAAAATAAGCCCACAAGTTGTCAAGTTTTATCTGTTGTGATTAGTTTATGAAGCATAAGTAAATACAGATATGACTTGGAGCATTCACTGAAGCATCGTAAAGAAAAGCAGCACTTTAGGACTCAATAGTCCTTTGTCCACCGTCAACCTGGTCCACCATAAAAGATCACTCTACTCACATATAGGCCTGTCATGAGGACCAGGTCATGTATGTAAAGTGCTAAATCAAAGGCAGCTTTGGAGTTCATACTTGGAATGACTAAAGGAGACAGAGCCCTTTCTCTGTGGCCTCTACACAGGTGCTTTAGCTGCCTAATTCTGGGGGAACGTGAAATTGCTTTCGCTCAGGGAGTTAAGTTACAGGTGAGAGGGTTCGTGTAAAAGTAAGAAGGGCTTCTACCTTTGTCTGCTTGCTCAGTTGGGCCACTTCCCCCTTCAAGCCACTAGAGGTGACGCGCTCTTCCTCCAGTTGATGGTGGAGTTGCATCTTCTCGTCCTTGAGAGCTTGAATTTCTCCTTTCAAAGACCAAATCTGCTTCTCATAGTCTTGAGTTTTCAGTTCAAAACTTTTTTCAAGAAGTCTACACCTCAAAGGAAGAGAGTAATTAGTTTAAAATAGTCTTTATCTTGAATTAGAACAATATATCATTTTGAAAATAATCAGAGGAGACTAGGGAAAGGAGACAATTTAATTAGTACCTATGTGACAGTTCCAATAGACAATGACCTTATTTTTAGGAGACTCCTCCCTGTTCTTTTAGGTTAAAGACAGTCTTTTCACCCTCTGATCTGAGAAGGGTGGCTCTACAATGATTATACGCAAGAAACACATCGAGAAGGACTAAATTTAAAGACACAATGGTTGCTGAGGCATTGTATACCAAAGCCTCCCTGGTTTCCTGAAGTCCACTGGAGGGGCTACTTCCCTCAGCAAAAACCTTGGCCCGTTCTCCAAAGTGCTGGCTCCTTCCCAGTTCCAAGGATTTCGAAGGGTCTTGGTTTGATTCTAGGGAAGTTAACATATCCATGGACATGTCCACAGGTCCAGGCCTTCAAATATTCGAAAATAAACTGCAGCAAATCCAGGTGCTCAAAAGTCCATGGAAACTCAATTCATTTGTGAGAAGATGCCTCAATTAAATATGTGATAATTGACTAAGAAAATAACTGAATAGAGATACATGACCAAGACCAGCCCAATGGGGCCCAGTCAGAACTGAAGCAGTACTAGGCCTCTGTGCATGTATTAAGTCACCATTCTACTTGCTAGGCCGTAGCTTCAGTCCTCTCAGCTTTATGGCCTGCTTTTAGAAACCAAAGAGAAAAATCCCCAGAAAGAGAGCCATATTCCCAAAACATTTTTGTTTGATTCCCTTTTATAGATATTAACGATCTTTTTAAAGTTTTTCCCAGGTTTTTCAAAAGCACTTAGTGTTTCTAAGAGGTGGGTAAAATACTTTAAAGAAGCAAATAGTAGCTGGAAGTCTTACGTAAAGAATCTTAGGTTTGTACCCTAAGCTGGCTGGGGGTGCACCCACATACTGCTGCATCTTTGCGCCTCCCACAGGCTGTGGCAGGACCAAGACTTGCCATTCAGCTGGGCAGGGGACAGATGAAGCCACAGGTGAGTGCTGGTGAAGATGAAGAATGAGAGACTAGAAAAACACGGTGCTCCCTTCATCTGCCTGCCCAGTACTGGCTCCAATGGGATTCCAAATAGCACACATGACCTGGCCTCAGCCTGGCTCTCAAGCCCACAGCTTGAAATGACCACTTCTAAGTGGCCAGGGTGAGATGCCAAGAGTTGATTCCTCTTCTAGAGTTAAGAGTTCATTGAAAAATATATTTTTCAAGGCAAATGAGTTAAATATACATATTTAACAACTGATGGAGGATCATGAAACACTTCGTGTGTTTGTTAAGTTGGACATCCAATGACAACCCCTTCCCTCACCTTTCTGGGATCCTGCCCTTACCAGACCCAGGCCGTCCTGCTGACCACACAGGGAAGTTATACACGCTACCACCCCAGGCAGCCCTATGCCTTCTAGTGCACAGCAGAGACTTGCCAAGAATGTTCCTTCTCTCCCCAGAGCCCTGCCATGCACCCTTACTTTGAGATGCAAAAGCCTTTGAGTTGCTTTTCTAAGAGATAAGGGCACAGACTGGAGCCCTTGAGATTAGCAAAGGGTTTGATACTGAGCTAGGAAAGGTGGAACTGGTATATCACAAGCTCATGGAGACCTGCCTCAATTTTTCCAGGTGGGTTACATACATTATTGTCTGGGACAGGAGTCAAATTAACAGGTGCAATAGGTGGGCGAAGGGAGAGAATTTTATTTCCTACACAATAATCTTAATTCTTGGACTTGCTGGAAGCTGACTTACTCTGAACCTCTCATCATTTCAGCAGTAAAGTGAAAGCAAGAAATCCCTAGTGGTCCTGGGTACCTATCCAGCAGGTCCATGGTGCCCATCCAGCAAAAGGCATTTGGTCAACTGTGTAGTGCCCAAGAGGAGCATACCATGAAACGGAGCTTTCACAAATCTCAAAGCCTCTCATCTCCTAAAAACAGTCCACCCTGCTCTTCAGTATCTGTGCTCTGCGCAGAGCTAGCTGCTATCTGCAAGCTGAGAAGCAAAAGATAAAACAGCAGAGACAGAGAAGGTAGTGGTAGCTTTAAGGCAAACTAGATTTCATACATTCTTTGTCGTTCTTCTTTTTGCACATCATCAAAGAGCTGCTTGGTGAGGTTGTCCATTTTCTCTGTGAAAAGAGAAGGTTCTTTGAAACATATCTGCCAAACCAAGGTCTTGATTGCTTCACATCATATTTAAGAAAGTGAGAATGTAAGATCAGTCATGTGACTGAAGGTAATGGTTGTAATGGTTGTTTTTTATAAACTAGGAATATAGATAAGGGGCTTTCAAAAAAACAATTCTTACAAATGTTAGAATCTCTGAATAGTCTCATTTACAATACAGCAAAACCTGTGAAAGCCAGAACATCTATAAGGTGGAAACCTGTTAGAGAAGGAAAACAAAAACATTCTCCACTAATAGACAGCAGTAGAAAAGTGGTAAGACTGCACCTTGTCAGAGGTGGATATCTTGGAAGACCCATAAAAACAAGATAGTCCCATTGAGTTCCAGCTCTCACAGGTTTCACTGTACTTTTATTGGCCTGGACACTTTTATTAAAATATGTAGGCTTTGAGATAATAAATATGTTTATTAAAAATAAACAGGAGAAGGGGGGCCAAGATGGCTGACTAGGTAGACGCTACCTCAGATCCCTCTTGCAACAAAGACTCGGAAAAACAAGTGAATCAATCACATACACGACAATCTACGAACCCTGAACAACAAACACAGATTTAAAGAGTTCACCTGAGTGACAGAGACGGAGAACGAACAACTACGGGGAAGCAGCAACTGTTTTTGGAAACTGGAGCCAGCGTCCCAGTCAGGTAACCTTGGCGCCGGGCTTAGGACTGGGCGCAGGGGAGCTGAACACAACACCTTGTGACGGCGCAAACATGGGGCGCAGCCCTACCCCTCTGAACTGACCCCGGGAGGGGGCCCAGCCAGTCCGCGCGGGTGGAGTGGCAACTCGGCTGGTGGGAGGAGAAGTCCCCGGGAGGTTTTGGAGATAAGGTTTTGGAGCCGGGAGTGCAGCCTCCCAGCCGGGGAACCTTGGCGCTGAGCTTTGGACCGGGCACAGGGAAGCTGAACACGGCATCCAGTCCCAGCGCAAACACGGGGCGCAGCCCTACTCCCCTGAACTAACCCCGGGAGGGGGCCCAGCCGGTCCGCGGGGTGGCACAGCGAAGCGGCTGGCGGGACAAGAAGTCCCCGGGAGGCAGCGACTGATTTTGGAGCTGGGAGTGCAGCGTCCCAGCAGGGGAACCTTGACGCTAGGCTTTGGACTGGCAGTGGAGGATCTGACCATGGCTCCAGCGGGCCAGACCCTCGGGGACAATCTCCACACAGCCAGCACACATAGGCGACACGCCCCTCGGGAATCTCAGATAAAATAGTCATCCCAAGCAAGATAAACAACTTTGGCTATATTCCAGGGTGCTACTCTCTCCTGTTTTTCTGAACCCTTCCCTCCCCTTCCCAGGCGGCTTCATTAACACTGGAATTTCCTGAGCCAGAGGGAGAATGGCTCCTGCTCTGCGGCTTTTCTTTTCCTTTTTTTTTTTTGGGGGGGGGGTCTTTTCCTAACCCATTCTTCCGGCCTGAGAGAAGCAACCACAAAAAACCCAGGGACCAAAAATTCTTCCCTAATTGGACTAAAAACACAGAACCATCTACAGCCAAGCATATATGATCCAAATCTCGGGCTTTCATCCTTACAGGGAACAAGGTGGCTGTTATAATGCAAAGGCAGTTCTAATAAGGATCTGACTGCATTTTTTTTTAGCAGATTTACTGGAAAAACAAGTTTCCCAGGTCTGATATCTCTGCTTATTCAACAGAGCCCTAACTGACCCACAACAGGGAACTGAGGGCTGAAGCTACTCCCAGACCACCTAGCCTCTTGCCTTAGGGGTCTAAGGAGGGTGACACCTACCAATCAGTAGAGGTACTTGCATTGGGTGCCTAAGGTACAGCTGCAGAGCCCTCCTACCAAGGTGCTATAGGAATAGAGACACACCTACCTCACTGACATTTGGGGGAAGCCTGTCAGCATCCTGCCCACCCTGGAGTGTGAACCCCAGCTGCTAATAGAATCTGGTGCACACAACTATCACCACTACTTCTTGAGGTGGATAGGTGTTAGGGTACAGCACACACTTGATGACCCAAAATCAGATTCTACTCAAGAATAGTGAATAGACTCAGGCATATATATCTGGCAACAGCCCAAACCAGCTGGTAATAGGTCATAAGTAAGTCAAGGGCTACAACAAACAAGACAGCACAATCTAGTAGCCCATCCACGTATATTGAAAGAAAACAAAACAAGATAAGACTCAGTGAGCAAATATAGAACAAATCACTACTCTATCTTAGTGATGGCTCGGAGACAGCAGTCGATATCAAACCACATAAAGAAGCAGACCATGACAGCTTCTACAACCCCCAAAACAAAAGAATCAAAATCTTTCCCAAATGAAGATACAATCCTGGAATTATCAGATACAGAATATAAAAAACTAATTTACAGAATGCTTCAAGACATCAGGGATGACCTCAGAAATGAAATACGGCAAACTGCACAAAAAGCCAAGGAAGACACTGATAAAACAGTTGAAGAACTCAAAAAGATTATTCAAGAACATAGTGGAAAAATTAATGAGTTGCAAGAATCCATAGAGAGACAGCATGCAGAAATCCAAAAGATTAACAATAAAATTACAGAATTAGACAACACAATAGGAAGTCAGAGGAGCAGACTCGAGCAATTAGAATGCAGACTGGGAAATCTGGAGGACCAGGGAATTAACACCAACATAGCTGAAAAAAAATCAGATAAAAGAATTAAAAAAAATGAAGAAACCCTAAGAATCATGTGGGACTCTATCAAGAAGGGTAACTTGTGTGTGATTGGAGTCCCAGAACAGGGAGGGAGGACAGAAAACACAGAGAAAATAGTTGAAGATCTGCTGACAGAAAACTTCCCTGACATCATGAAAGATGAAAGGATATCTATCCAAGATGCTCATCGAACCCCATATAAGATTGATCCAAAAAGAAAATCACCAAGACATATTATTATCAAACTTGCCAAAACCAAAGATAAAGAGAAAATTTTAAAAGCAGCCAGGGAGAAAATAAAGGTCTCCTTCAAGGGAGAATCAATAAGAATAAGTTCAGACTACTCAGCAGAAACCATGCAGTCAAGAAGGCAATGGGACGACATATATAGAGCACTGAAGGAGAAAAACTGCCAGCCAAGGATCATATATCCAGCAAAACTCTCTCTGAAATATGAAGGCGAAATTAAGATATTTACAGATAAACACAAGCTTAGAGAATTTGCAAAAACGAAACCAAAGCTACAAGAAATACTAAAGGAAATAGTTTCGTCAGAAAATCAATAATATCAGATACCAGCACAGCACAAGGTCACAAAACAGAACATCCTGATATCAACTCAAATAGGGAAATCACAAAAACAAATTAAGATTAATTAAAAAAAATGCTCAAAACAGGGAATCATTGAAGTCAATATGTAAAAGATCACAATAATCAAAAAGAGGGACTAAATACATGTGGCATAGAACTGCCATATGGAGAGGAATACAAGGCGATACAGGACAATACAAGTTAGCTTTTTACTTAGAAAAATAGGGGTAAATATTAAGGTAACCACAAAGAGGTATAACAACTCCATAACTCAAAATAAAAGCCAAGAAAAACGTAACGACTCAATAAACATAAAGTCAAATACTATGAAAATGAGGATCTCACAATTTACAAAGAAAAACGTCTCAGCACAAAAAAGTAAGTGGAAAAATGAAATTGTCAACAACACACATAAAAAGGCATCAAAATGAGAGCACCAAACACATAAAATACTTGTCTATAATTACGCTGAATGTAAATGGACTAAATGCACCAATAAAGAGACAGAGAGTCTTGGACTGGATAAAGAAACACAATCCGTCTATATGCTGCCTACAAGAGACACACCTTAGACTTAGAGACACAAACAAACTAAAACTCAAAGGATGGAAAAAAATATATCAAGCAAACAATAAGCAAAAAAGAAGAGGAGTAGCAATATTAATTTCTGACAAAATAGACTTTAGACTTAAATCCACCACAAAGGATAAAGAAGGACACTACATAATGATAAAAGGGACAATTGATCAGGAAGATATAACCATATTAAATATTTATGCACCCAATGACAGGGCTGCAAGATACATAAATCAAATTTTAACAGAACTGAAAAGTGAGATAGACACCTCCACAATTATAGTAGGAGACTTCAACACACCACTTTCGGAGAAGGACAGGACATCCAGTAAGAAGCTCAATAGAGACACGGAAGACCTAATTACAACAATCAACCAACTTGACCTCATTGACTCATACAGAACTCTCCACCCAACTGCTGCAAAGTATACTTTTTTTTCTAGCGCACATGGAACATTCTCTAGAATAGACCACATATTAGGTCATAAAACAAACCTTTGCAGAATCCAAAACATCGAAATATTACAAAGCATCTTCTCAGACCACAAGGCCATAAAAGTGGAAATCAATAACAGAAAAACTAGGGAAAAGAAATCAAATACTTGGAAACTGAACAATACCCTCCTGAAAAAGGACTGGGTTATAGAAGACATTAAGGAGGGAATAAGGAAATTCATAGAATGCAATGAGAATGAAAATACTTCCTATCAAAACCTCTGGGACACAGCAAAAGCAGTGCTCAGAGGCCAGTTTATATCGACAAATGCACACATACAAAAAGAAGAAAGAGCCAAAATCAGAGAACTGTCCCTACAACTTGAACAAACAGAAACCGAGCAACAAAAGAATCCATCGGGCACCAGAAGAAAACAAATAATAAAAATTAGAGCCGAACTAAATGAATTAGAGAACAGAAAAACAATTGAAAGAATTAACAAAGCCAAAAGCTGGTTCTTTGAAAAAATTAACAAAATTGATAAACCATTGGCTAGACTGACTAAAGAAATACAGAAAAGGAAACAAATAACCCGAATAAGAAATGAGAAGGGCCACATCACAACAGACCCAACTGAAATTAAAAGAATCATATCAGATTATTACGAAAAATTGTACTCTAACAAATTCGAAAACCTAGAAGAAATGGATGAATTCCTGGAAAAACACTACCTACCTAAACTAACACAATCAGAAGTAGAACAACTAAATAGACACATAACAAAAACAGAGATTGAAACAGTAATCAAAAAACTCCCAACAAAAAAAAGCCCTAGCCCGGATGGCTATACTGCAGAGTTCTACCAAACTTTCAGAGAAGAGATAACACCACTACTAGTAGAGGTATTTCAAAGCATGGAAAATGATGGAATACTACCCAACTCACTCTATGAAGCCACCATCTCCCCGATACCAAAACCAGGTAAAGACATCACAAAAAAAGAAAATTACAGACCTATATCCCTCATGAACATAGATGCAAAAATCCTCAACAAAATTCTAGCCAATAGAATTCAACAACATATGAAAAAAATAATTCACCATGACCAAGTGGGATTTATACCAGGTATGCAAGGCTGGTTTAATATTAGAAAAACCATAAATGTAATCCACCATATAAATAAAACAAAAGACAAAAACCACATGATCTTATCAACTGATGCAGAAAAGGCATTTGACAAAGTCCAACACCCATTTATGATAAAAACTCTCACCAAAATAGCAATTGAAGGAAAATTCCTCAACATAATAAAGGGCATCTATGCAAAGCCAACAGCCAACATCACTCTAAATGGAGAGAGCCTGAAAGCATTTCCCTTGAGAACGGGAACCAGACAAGGATGCCCTTTATCACTGCTCTTATTCAGCATTGTGCTAGAAGTCCTAGCCAGGGCAATTAGGCTAGACAAAGAAATAAAGGGCATCCGGACTGGCAAAGAGGAAGTAAAATTATCTCTATTTGCAGATGACATGATCTTATACACAGAAAACCCTGAGGAATCCTCCAGAAAACTACTGAAACTAATAGAAGAGTTTGGCAGAGTCTCAGGTTATAAGATAAACATACAAAAATCACTTGGATTCCTCTACATCAACAAAAAGAACATCGAAGAGGAAATCACCAAATCAATACCATTCACAGTAGCCCCCAAGAAGATAAAATACTTAGGAATAAATCCTACCAAGGATGTAAAAGACCTATACAAAGAAAACTACAAAGCTCTACTACAAGAAATTAAAAAGGACATACTTAAGTGGAAAAACATACCTTGCTCATGGATAGGAAGACTTAACATAGTAAAAATGTCTATTCTACCAAAAGCCATCTATACATACAATGCACTTCCAATCCAAATTCCAGTGTCATTTTTTAAGGTGATAGAGAAACAAATCACCAACTTCATATGGAAGGGAAAGAAGCCTCGGATAAGCAAAGCATTACTGAAAAAGAAGAAGAAAGTGGGAGGCCTCACTCTACCTGATTTTAGAACATTATACAGCCACAGTAGTCAAAACAGCCTGGTACTGGTACAACAACAGGCATATAGACCAATGGAACAGAATTGAGAACCCAGATATAAATCCATCCACATATGAGCAGCTGATATTTGACAAAGGCCCAGTGTCAGTTAATTGGGGAAAAGGTAGTCTTTTGAACAAATGGTGCTGGCATAACTGGATATCCATTTGCAAAAAAATGAAACAGGACCCATATCTCACACCATGCACAAAAACTAACTCCAAGTGGATCAAAGACCTAAACATAAAGACTAAAACGATAAAGATCATGGAAGAAAAAATAGGGACAACGTTAGGAGCCCTAATACAAGGCATAAACAGAATACAAAACATTACCAAAAATGACGAAGAGAAACCAGATAACTGGGAGCTCCTAAAAATCAAACACCTATGCTCATCTAAAACTTCACCAAAAGAGTAAAAAGACCACCTACAGACTGGGAAAGAATTTTCAGCTATGACATCTCCGACCAGCGCCTGATCTCTAAAATCTATATGATTCTGTTAAAACTCAACGACAAAAAGACAAACAACCCAATCAAGAAGTGGGCAAAGGATATGAACACACACTTCACTAAAGAATATATTCAGGCGGCTAACAGATACATGAGAAAATGCTCTCAATCATTAGCCATTAGAGAAATGCAAATTAAAACTACAATGAGATTCCGTCTCACTCCAACAAGGCTGGCATTAATCCAAAAAATACAAAATAATAAATGTTGGAGAGGCTGCGGAGAGATTGGAACTCTTATACACTGCTGGTGGGAATGTAAAATGGTACAACCACTTTGGAAATCTGTCTGGCGTTATCTTAAACAGTTAGAAATAGAACTACCATTTTTTTTTTTTTTTTTTCTACATCGCGACCATACAACCCAGAAATCCCACTCCTCGGAATACACCCTAGAGAAATAAGAGCCTTCACACAAACAGATATATGCACACCCATGTTTATTGCAGCTCTGTTTACAATAGCAAAAAGCTGGAAGCAACCAAGGTGTCCATCAACGGATGAATGGGTAAATAAATTGTGGTATATTCACACAATGGAATACTACGCATCGATAAAGAACAGTGACGAATCTGTGAAACATTTCATAACATGGAGGAACCTGGAAGGCATTATGCTGAGCGAAATTAGTCAGAGGCAAAAGGACGGTTATTGTATAAGACCACTATTATAAGATCTTGAGAAATAATATAAACTGAGAAGAACACATACTTTTGTGGTTACAAGGAGGGGAGGGAGGGAGGGTGGGAGAGGGTTTTTTACTGATTAGTTAGTAGATAAGAACTGCTTTAGGTGAAGGGAAGGACAATACTCAATACATGGAAGGTCAGCTCAACTGGACTGGACCAAAAGCAAAGAAGTTTCCGGGATAAAATGAATGCTTCAAAGGTCAGCGGAGCAATGGCGGGGGTTTGGGGACCATGGTTTAAGGGGACTTCTAAGTCAATTGGCAAAATAATTCTATTATGAAAACATTCTGCATCCCACTTTGAAATGTGGCGTCTGGGGTCTTAAATGCTAACAAGCCGCCATCTAAGATGCATCAGTTGGTCTCAACCCACATGGAGCAAAGAAGAATGAAGAACACCAAGGTCACACGATAACTAAGAGCCCAAGAGACAGAAAGGGCCACATGAACCAGAGACTTACATCATCCTGAGACTAGAAGAACTAGTTGGTGCCCAGCCACAACCGATGACTGCCCTGACAGGGAGCACAACAGAGAACCCCTGAGAGAGCAGGAGATCAGTGGGACGCAGACCCCAAATTCTCATAAAAAGACCATACTTAATGGTCTGACTGAGACTAGAGGAATCCCAGCGGTCATGGTCCGCAAACCTTCTGTTGGCACAGGACAGGAACCATTCCCGAAGACAACTCATCAGACATGAAAGGGACTGGACAGTGGGTAGGAGAGAGATGCTGATGAAGAGGGAGCTAATTATATCAGGTGGACACTTGAGACTGTGTTGGCATTTCCTGTCTGGAGGGGGGAAGGGAGGATAGAGAGAGTTGGAAACTGGCAAAATTGTCACGAAAGGAGAGACTGGAAGGGCTGACTCATTAGGGGGAGAGCAAGTGGGAGTACGGACTAAGGCGTATATAAACTTATATGTGACAGTCTGACTTGATTTGTAAACGTTCACTTGAAGCTCAATAAAGTTAATAAAAATAAATAAATAAAACAAATAAAATAAAATAAACAGAAACACTTTAGGGGAAAAAATGATCAATTTATGACTGAGTTTCTCAATCTTGGCACCACTGACATCTTGGGCTGGCTAATTCTTTCTCGTAGGGTGCTGTCCTGTGCATTGCAGGATGTTGAGCAGCATCCCTGATCTCTCCCCAGTAGATGCCAGTAACAACCCCCCCCAGTTGGGACAACCCAAAATGTCTCCAGTTAAATATCACCCCTGGGAAAAATCACCCCCTACTGAGAACCAGTGATTTATGAAAACCAAGGAAAGAATAAAATATCTCTCTTCATCCAGGAAGAGTGCACACAAGACAGCAGCTGCTTCGTTTAAAAACAAGAGTCTCAAACACACAATCCGTAGGCTAGGGGGACACTTGACAGCTAGGAAATAACCCCTCTGGTTCAGGACATACCACAGCTATGATGACCCCATTCCCAACGTGTCCCACCAGCATGGGAACAGAGATGGAGGCACGGCCCATCGAAGCCGACATTCATCTTTGCGTTCCACCTCATCTCTGAGCCAGGGGGAGCCCAGACATGAGGCGAAGATAGAGTTTCTCCAAATTACTTGGCTTAAAAAAAAAAAAAGGCAATAGTTTGTCTCGTCCAGTGCCATATGTCACTCTGTGAAAGTAACAGCTTCAGAACACCATGAGTCTGTCAGGAAATCCTGGGGTAAATAGTTGTGCTTTACTTTAGAAATCAGCACATTTGATGTAATTTCAATGACCCATTCACCCACAGCTTTTGCCTTAATTCTGGTGCTTACTGTCTTGGGCCATTCAAATGGGCTAAAGAGGTTGACCAGATGTGACTATCTTCCCAAGGGCAACATGATTGTGTCCATGCTAAGCTGTAATTGCAAAGAGGGAAGTGTCATTTGTTAATATTCCTATCTTAGGAGATAAGAGAAGGCAGGTGCTTTTAACACGATGGTGTTTGCTTTTGTGCCGGGGAGAACTACAGGATAAGCAGTTTATAAATACAAGTTTTAAGGTTTTCACATACTTTTTAGAAGGGTCTATAGAATTATCTACCTAAATGTGGCATTGTCAAATATATAATTCTCAGGTTACATTTGTAGAAACTTAACTTTTCTTATTAGAAATTCCACTGAAAGTAGTTAAAACACACACACACACACACACACACACACACACACACACCTATAAGGAGTGTGTTATAATAAAAAGGTGTGAAGGGCGTAACCCCTTTCCTAATTCAGCTTCAAGGTTTACTCACAGAATTCTTACCTCCTTCTGTTCTTTTTTTTTTTTTTTTTCCTGTTCAACACTGAGATTCACAAGGCTCAAATGCTCACATATTAGTCCTATAGAGACAGGACAGAGGACCCACAGTATCTGGAATGAGAGGTCATGCCTTGCTCCTTGGCATCACCTGAACTGCCTTCCCTGCGTTGCAGACCTGGACTCAGGATGCTTACTTCTTCCTCACTGACACATGCTTCTCCCACATGCTGACCTGCACCCATGGGGCTCTGTGCCCCTTCAGGTCCTGACATGTCCTTTGCCTGCTAGGCCTGTGCTATGTGTGAGAATCCGGATTCTGAACCTTCCTACTCTGCTGCCCCCAGTTGGAGTTTAAGAAAAAGATCCCTGGATAAGATAATGGAACGTGGCGGTTTAAACTATCTGGCCAGGAACCATCAGGGTAGTGTTCCTGTTGCCTCTTTTGGGATTTAACAAGTGCCCTCACTTCGAACTTGGAAAGCTATGGATGAACAAAGCTAGGCCATGGGTGGCTGCTCCTCACACACAAAGAAAAGTGATACCCGTTGGTTCCCAAGGGACCAGTATTTGACAGCCTGAGGGTGATGTGGTTCGAGTGCCAAGCAGGGCCCCTATTTCCTAATGCAGAAGTTCTGGGCTTAAAGCCCAATCATCTGTCCTTTGTAAATGGCCCCGGAGGTTCTGAGGCAGACAGGGTTGAAGATTGCTGTGCTTACGACAAAGAACAAAACAGATGAATCTAGGAATAAATCTAACCAGGGACGTAAAAGGTTTATACAGAGAAAACAAAACACCACTGCAAGAAATCAAGAGACCTACATAAATGGGAAAACATACCATGCTCCTGGATAAGAAGACTCAACATTGTGAAAATGTCAATTCTACCCAAAGCCATCTACAGATACAATGCAATCCTGATCCAAATTTCAACAGCACTTTTTTTTTTATTGTGCTTTAAGTGAAAGTTTACAAATCAAGTCAGTCTTTCATACAGATATTTATATACACCTTGCTATGTACTCCTAGTTGCTCTCCCCCTAATGAGACAGCACACTCCTCACCAGTATCATTTTCTATCTTATAGTCCAGTCCAATCCCTGTCTGAAGAGTTGACTTTGGGAATAGTTCCAGTCTTGGGCTAACAGAGGTCTGGGGACCATGACCTCTGGGGTTCTTCTAGTCTCAGTCAGACCATTAAGTCTGGTCTTTTTATGAGAATTTGAGGTCTGTATCCCACTGTTCTGCTCCACCAGGGATTCTCTGTTGTGTTCCCTGTCAGGACAGTCATCAGTTGTAGCTAGGCACCATCTAGTTCTTCTGGTCTCAGGCTGATGTAGTCTCTGATTTATGTGGCCCTTTCTGACTCTTGGGCTCATAATTACCTTGTATCTTTGGTGTTCTACAATTCTCCTTTGTTCCAGGTGGGTTGAGACCAATTGATGCATCTTAGATGGCCGCTTGCTAGCACTTAAGACTGCCGATACTACTCACCAAAGTGCCAACAGTACTTTTTAATGAGATGGAGAAACAAATCACCAGCTTTATATGGAAAGAGAAGAGGCCCTGGATAAGTAAAGCATTACTGAAGAAGAGCAAAGTAGGAGGCCTCACACTACCTCACTGTAGAATCTATTATATGGCCATGGTAGTCAAAACAGCCTGGTACTGGTACAGCAACAGATACACAGACCAATGGAATAGAACTGAGAATCCAGACAGAAATCCAACCATCTATGAACAGCTGATATTTGACAAAAGGCCAAAGTCCATTAAATAGGGAAAAGACAGTCTCTTTAACAAATGGTGCTGGCATAACTAGATATCCATCTGTAAAAAAATGAAACAGAATCCATACCTCATATCATACACAAAAACTAACTCAAGATGGATCAAAGGTCTACAATGTAAGAGCTAAAACGATTAAGATCATGGAAGAAAAAATAGGGACAACGCTAGGGGCCCTAATATGTGGCATAAATAGTATACAAGCTATAACTTACAATGCACAAATATCAAAAGAGAAATTAGATAATTGGGAGCTCCTAGAAATCAAACACTTAGGATCATCAAGAGACTTCACCAAAAGAGTAAAAAGAGAAACTACAAGCTAGGAAAAAATTTTTGGCTACAACACATCTGATAAGGGTCTAATCTCTAAAATCTATAGGATATTGCAACACCTCAACAACAGAAAGGCAAATAATCCAATTAAAAAATGGGCAAAGAATATGAACAGACACTTCATCAAAGAAGACATTCAGGAAGCTAACAGATGCATGAAGAAATGCTCATGATCATTAGCCATAGCCATTACAGAAATACAAATCAAAACTACAATGAGATATCATCTCGCCCCAACAAGGCTAGCACTAATCTAAAAACACAAAATAACAAATGTTGGAGAGGTGGTGGGAAGATTGGAACTCTTGTGCAATACTGGTGGAAATGTAAAATGGTACAACCATTTTGGAAAGCGGTATAGTACTTCCTTAAAAATCTAGAAATAGAAATATTATAGGATCCAGCAATCCCACTCCTAGGAATATATCCTAGAGAAATAAGAGCCGTCATACAAATAGACATATGCACATTAATGTTCACTGCAGCACTATTCACAGTAGCAAAAAGATGGAAACAACCTAAATGCCCATCAGCAGATGAATGGATAAGCAAATTATGGTACACACAATGGAATACCATGCAATGACAAAGAAAAGCAATGAATCTGTGAAATATCTCACAACATGGTTCAATCTGGAGGGCATTATGCTGAGTGAAATAAGTCAGTCACAAAAGGACAAATATTGTATGAGACCATTATTACAAGAACTCGAGAAAAGTTTTATACACAGAGAAAAACATTCTTTGATGGTTACAAGAGTGGAGAAGGAGAGGGAGAGGAAATCACTAACTAGATAGAAGACAAGTGTCCCTTCGGTGAAGGGAAGGACAACACACAATACAGGGGAAGTCAGCACAACTTGACCAAAGTAAAGGAATGAAAGTGTCCTAGATACATCCAAACACTTTGAGGGACTGAGTAGCTGGGACTGGGGCCTGGGGACGATAATCTCAGGGGACATCTAGGTCAGTTGGCATAACATAGTTCCTAAAGAAAATGTTCTACATCCTACTTTAGTGAGTGGCATCTGGCGTCTTAAAAGGTTGGGAGCAGCCATCTAAGATACTTCTCTTGGTTCCATCTCACCCGGAGCAAAGGAGGATGAAGAAAACAAAGACTTAAGGAAAATACTAGCCCAAAGGACTAAAGGATCACATGAACTAGAGACTCCACTAGCCTGAGACCAGAAGAACTAGATGGTTTCTGGCTACCACCAATGACCATCCTGAGAGGGAATACAAGAGTCCCAGATAGAGCAGGTGAAAAATGGTCTGACAGAGACTGGAGGAACCCCTGAGGCTGTGGCCCCTGGATACTTTGCTAACTCAGAACTGAAACCATTCTCAAAGCTCACTTTTCAGACAAAGATTAGATAAGCCTATACAAAACACACACACACACACACACACACACACGAGGAATGTGCTTCTTAGTTCAATGGGCAGCTCCTGTCCAAAAGCAGGATGAGAAGGCAGGAAGGGGCAGGAACTGGTCGAATGGACACAGGGAACCCAGGGTGGAAAAGGGGAGTATGCTGTCACATTGTGGGGATTGCAACCGATGTCACAAAACAATTTGTGTATAAATTTTTGAATAAGAAATTAACTTGAGCTATAAACTTTCACCTGAAGCACAAAAACAAACAAACAAACAAACAAACATATGAATCTATAGGGTAAAGTTACCACAGTTCAAATATAGATATTCCCTGTGGAAAAGTAAAATTTGCTTGTTACACTAAGTATACATCAGAGAGAGATCCTTGATTCAGCTTAAAACTTGGTTCACACTCATTATTTATTGGATGAATGGATAAGTGAATGCATGAGTTCACCAAGCCCCCTTGAGCTTTACCTTTCAACTCTTCAGTCTCCTCTTGAAGCTTCAATTGTATTTGCTGTTTTTGTATTTCCAGTTCTGAATTATGCTTCTGAAGCTTTGCCAATTTCTAGCAAGGGAAAAAATAAAGAAACTTTTTTGAAAACCTAGCTTCAACTTTTGTCATCACTGTCTTTCTTGGTGGAAAGCTGTCTATTTATATACTGATATTTTTTTCTCTATAGATCACAGCAGGCCCCAGCCCACTTTAAGATGCTGCATTCACTTTCATATGCCAGGACCTGCTGTGACTTTAAGCCAAAACTAGTTCCCAACCTGGTCCAGTAATGGCTGATGCCAAGGAATAAGAACCAAAATCCAACTTCCTCTCAATGTCAAGGAAACTCTATATTCTTGTCTTCGGCATCTTGATAGTTAGGGGAATTTATTTGTATTAATATTGAATGTGAGATGACGCCTTAATTTATGATGTAAAATTGGTTCACATTTTGAGAGTGTTATGATTAAGGACTCATGGCACGCCCATGTGTGTCAGAGTAGAACTGTGCTCTATTGGATTTTTTAAAAAATAATTTTTATTGTGCTTTAAGTGAAAGTTTACAAATCAAGTCAGTCTCTCACACAAAAACTTATATACACCTTGCTACACACTCCCAATTACTCTCCCCCTAATAAGACAGCCCACACTCTCCTGCCACTCTCTCTTTTCGTGTACTTTTCACTAGCTTCTAACCCCCTCCACCCTCTCTTCTCCCCTCCAGGCAGGAGATGCCAACATAGTCTAAAGTGTCCAACTGATCCAAGAAGCTCACTCCTCATCAGCATCCCTCTCCAACCCATTGTCCAGTCCAAACCATGTTTGAAGCGTTGGCTTCGGGAATGGTTCTTGTCCTGGGCCAACAGAGGGTCTGGGGACCATGACCACCAGGGTCCTTCTAGTTTCAGTCAGATCATTAAGTCTGGTCTTAGGAGAATTTGGGGTCTGTATCCCACTGCTCCCCTGCTCCCTCAAGGGTTCTCTGTTGTGTTCCCTGTCAGGGCAATCATCGGTTGTAGCTGGGTACCATCTAGTTCTTCTGGTCTCAGGATGAGGTAGTTGCTGGTTCTTGTGGCCCTTTCTGTCTCTTGGGCTCGTAATCACCTTGTGTCCTTGGTGTTCTTCATTCTCCTTTGATCCAGCTGGGTTGAGACCAATTGATGCATCTTAGGTGGCTGCTTGTTAGCATTTAAGACCCCAGATGCCACTCTTCAAAGTGGGATGCAGAATGTTTTGTTAATAGATTTTATTATGCCAAATGACTTAGATATCCCCTGAAACCATGGTCCCCAGACCCCTGCCCCTGCTACGCTGGCCTTCGAAGCATTCAGTTTATTCAGGAAACTTCTTTGCTTTTGGTTTAGTCCAATTGTGCTGATCTCCCCTGTATTGTGTGCTGTCTTTCCCTTCACCTAAAGTAGTTCTTGCCTACTAATTAGTGGATACCTCTCTCCCACCCTCCCTCCCTCCCTCCCCCGCTCATAACGACAAAAGAATGTTTTCTTCTCAGTTTAAACTATTTCTCAAGTTCTTATAATAGTGGTCTTATACAATATTTGTCCTTTTGCAACTGGCTAATTTCACTCAGCATAATGCCTTCCAGGTTCCTCCATGTTACAAAATGTTTCACAGATCCCTCACTGTTCTTTATCGATGGGTTGTATTCTTTTGTGTGAATATACCATAATTTATGTATCCATTCATCCGTTGATGGACACCTTGGTTGCTTCCATCTTTTTGCTGTTGTAAACAGTGCTGCAATAAACATGGGTGTGCATATATCTGTTTGTGTGAAGGCTCTTATTTCTCTAGGATATATTCCAAGGAGTGGGATTGCTGGGTTGTATGGTAGTTCTATTTCTAGCTTTTAAGGAAGCGCCAAATCGATTTCCAAAGTGGTCGTACCACTTTACAGTCCCACCAGCAGTGTATAAGTGTTCCAGTCTCTCCACAGCCTCTCCAACATTTATTATTTTGTGTTTTTTGGATTAATGCCAGCCTTGTTGGAGTGAGATGAAATCTCATTGTAGTTTTGATCTGCATTTCTCTAATGGCTAGTGATCATGAACATTTCCTCATGTATCTGTTAGCTACCTGAATGTCTTCTTTAGTGAAGTGTCTATTCATATCTTTAGCTCATTTTTTAATTGGGTTATTTGTCTTTTTGCAGTTGAGTTTTTGCAGTATCACGTAGATTTTAGAGATCAGGCACTGATCAGAAATGTCATAGCTAAAAACTTTTTCCCAGTCTGTAGATAGTCGTTTTACTCTTTTGGTGAAGTCTTTGGATGAGCATAAGTGTTTGATTTTTAGGAGCTCCCAGTTATCTAGTTTTTCTTCTGCATTCTTAATAATGTTTTGTATAGTGTTTATGCCATGTATTAGGGCTCCTTACATTGTCCCTATTTTTTCTTCCATGATCTTTATCGTTTTAGATTTTATATTTAGGTCTTGGATCCATTTTGAGTTAGTTTTTGTGCATGGAGTGAGGTATGGGTCTTGTTTCATTTTTTTGCAGATGGATATCCAGTTATACCAGCACCATTTGTTAAAAAGACTGTCTTTTCCCCATTTAACTGTTTTGAGGCCTTTGTCAAATATCGACTGCTCATATGTGGATGGATTTATGTCTGGATTCTCAATTCTGTTCCATTAGTCCATGTATCTGTTGTTGTACCAGTACCAGGCTGTTTTGACTACTGTGGTGGTATAATAGGTTCTAAAATCTCCATCAGATTTTTAATGGCTGATTTTTCAGAAGTAGATCGCCAGGCCTTTCTTCCAAGGTGTATTTGGGTGGACTCAAACCTCCAACCTTTCAGTTAATAGCTGAGTGTGTTAATCATATGAGCCACCCAGGGACTCCATGAAGCAGAATCAACTCGATGGAACTGGCTACTGGCATGATTAAGGAAGGGTGTGTGGTTGTAACACAATTTCTCTTATTTTAGCTTCTCTCTGCTAAGTGCCTGCTGGGCTGGCAGCCAGGAGCCCCTTTGGTGTTGGTGGTAGGTGACTGGTAATGCCGGCACACCTGGGCACCTGGGCTATGGGGAGGGCAAAGGGATGTCCTCTAGGGCTCCAGGAAGCTACCAACCCTGGGCATGTAAGACTTGGCAAGTGCAGGAGACTGGATAGTAAAAAAGACCACCTCTTAGAAAACATTACCTCATGCCTGTGCAGGGCTCTGTGATAGGCCACTGGCTGAATGACTTACCTGAAAACTGTATCTCCTAAAACTCTGTCCATTCCTTTTTGTTATCTCTGTTTTACATACGAGGAAACTAAAGTTCAGAGAGATTAAGTGACCTGCTCAAGGTAGCTCAGCTAGACAGCAGCAGAGATAATATTTGAACCTGGGACATTGCCTTGTTCAGTCTACTGCTCTTTTCACTACACCACAGAGATGAAGACCTCCCAAAGGCTTGCACTGCTCTTCTGGGAAAGATGCTTCTAGGGTGCAGACATTGTGGACAAGCAACCGGGACCAAGGGTATCCTGGAAGCATGGGAAGCAGCCAGCCAGGGGTCCTTCTCAGGCCTTTCAGCTTTTGCAAAAGTTCAAAGGAGAAGGCAATATTTGCTGCACTTCTTTAAGAACTCATCCTCCCCCAGACCGGTCTTCTGATCTCTCTCCTTTGGCAATGGAAGTCAACACCAAAGTCTGATTTGCTCTATAGAAATCTGCTTTAAATCTGTAGAGATGAGCATAGCAACCTCATCTCTCCCCTGGAAAGAGTCACAATGCATTCCCATATTCACAAAACCAGCCCCTGACCTCTTCCACAGTGTCCTTGTATCTCTTCCCCTTCTCCTCATAGTTTTGCCTGTGGGTGGCTGCTCTTTCCAGTTCCAGTTCCAGTTTCTGAATCTTCTCCATGTCACTGGCCCGAAGAGCAGCCAGGCTGGTCAGCTTCTCTACCAACCCATGGCTCTCTTTGTTCTAAAGACAAGAGACGTCAGATGGTTAGAGCTTACTCAAAATAAAGAAGCTGTTCCGTTAACTTCTTAGAATCTTTAACAAGACCTCTAAATATATCAGAGGTTTATTTACACTGATCATGTTTTGGCATTGATTAGCCTCGTCATCAAATAGGGAGGCAGATCTTGTCGGGTAAATGTACTTCTGATAAGATTTTAGTGTGGGGCCAGTCTAAGACTGGGGCTCCAGGACAACCCTAGAATGGAGCTCAGGCATCTAATGCTGCTCTGTAGGAGCTATATAACATGCAGGACTGTTATATACAATAGCACAATTAGGGGAAATTGCTACAAAATCCAAGTTTGTTTGTGGTACATGCATTTATTCATTAAAGCTTGGTAAAGTAGAAGGTCAGCAAAAAATAGGAAGACCTTCAATAAGATGGGCTGACACAGTGGCTGCAACGGTGTGCTCAAACATAGCAATGATTGTGAGGATGGCGCAGGGCTGGGCAGTGTTTTGTTCTGTTGTACATAGGGTCACTATGAGTCAGAACCGACTCAATGGCACCTAACAACAACGACATGGCATAGCTTATGAGGTTCAGTGGTAGAATTTACACCTTCAATGCAGGAGACATGGATTCGATTCCCAGACAACACACCATGAGCAGTCATCTTGTGTCTGTCAGTGGAAGCTTGTGTGTTGCTACGATGCTGAATAAGTTTCAGCAGAGCTTCCAGACAAGGATAGACTAGAAAGAAAGGGCTGGAAATCTACTTCTGAAAAATCAGCCAATGAATACCCTAAGGATCATAATGCTCCAATGTGCAACCAATCATGGGGATGGCGCAGGACTGGGAAACATTCGTTTTGTTGTACATGGGGTCACTGTGAGTCAAGGACCAACTTGACAGCAGCTAACAAAGACATGGCATAGCTCAGATCAAAGTTTAAAGTTAACCTTTAGAGAAGGTTGGTATTATTTGAGGGAGGCCCAGGAGTGAGTTTTATAGGTCTGGACACTGAATATTCTTCTCAGGATTTTAACAGCCCTTCCTACCCGCTGAGAGCACATGGGTTTTCTCTAACCAGTGGGAACTATGTTGGGAATCTTCCCAAATTAGGCAGAGCTGCAGCTAGACTATATGGCCACCTTTGGGCAAATTAAAACATGGCACCGCCCACTGCCCCCACCCCCCACTCCCATCCCCAGCCCTGAGAGAGCATTGCTTGGCATATAGACAAGGTGGCACAGCTCATACCAGGGCACAGGGCTTGGCAAGCAGAGCTCAGGCTGGATCTCAGCCCTCATTTTCCCTCTTGGGCAGGAGCCCTTGTTCAGTTAACAGCTTACACAATCTTATGTGGCAGCCCTTTCCAGTGTGCTTCTGTCTTCTAGCTCCGGTGGTTCATGTGAGCTGTTTAAACCTTTTAACACAGGCACAAATCTTAACAGCACAGCTAAAGAACTAGCCCAGAACAGTATAAACTGTTAGAAAAAGTATATGTAAAAGAAGCATGATTAATGCCTACCTGATCTTCCAACTTTTTCTGCAAACACTGGACCCTATAAGTAAGCTGAATGTTTAGCACAAATCTCCGGATATTCTGGAATCTGCGTCTGGCCAGCCATGCCCGGGCATGTTTCTGAAGGATCACAGCCTTATGTTCCTCAAGCATCTTTAAAACAAGATTTTGTGAACTGAAAATGGGGTCTCCACTGCTCCTCTCATCAACTACTTCAACGCTGGAAGATGCAACTTCCAAAATATTCCCACTGTAAAGTGTGGGATCCTTGTAATTGATCCTATTACACCGGAACTTTTAAAGCAATAACCAAAACATACTTGTATCAGGCATGTACAAACAGACACTCACATACCAGAACTCCCACCTCTCCAGGGAGGTCTTCACGCAGGAAAATCATCTCACCACAGGCAGAAAAAAATAACACGGGAACTGGGAATCCCATGTCCCAAGAAAGCATGTGGTCTTGGCCATACCTTTTGATATTGCTTCCTTGCCAGGAATCCCCGGGTGTAGGCCTGGATCGCAATGATGGCCATACGAATAAGCTGGTACAAATTGCGAACAAGATATCCACGACAGTACTTCTGAATGATGATGGCTGCCCACGCTTCTTTTAAGGCCGTTGCAGTAATAGCTTTCCTTGGTTAAAAATAATACAGAGTGAGTTTGTTATCCTCACAACAACTTCCACTGCAAAATTACAAATGTGAGTAGCATCTTTTTTACTAAGAAATATTCAAGTGTTTGTATGCCTCATATAAAATCCAGTCAGTCGTTTATTTTAATGCCTATTCAAGGCTGATCATCTTTCCTTTACCTGTCCTTTTCACTCTGAATGATATCCACTCCAGCCAAGGGGAGCCACGTGGGAACTGTCAGATTCTTCATATTTGAGCTCACTGATCTACCTTCACTCATATACCCACAGAGATGGTGAAAATAAGACTGTTCATTATCATTGTACTTGTTCATTCATTCAGGTGAGCAATCATGCTGGGGGCTCTAGGTCAAACATTGCCAAACGAAGGCCTGTGGGCCAAATCCAGCCTGCTGTTTTTGTAGATAAAGTTTTATCGGAACACAGCCATACATGTTATTTACATATTGTCCATGGCTACTTTCATGCATCTAATGCAGGAAGATGAGCCCCTCAGGTTGGAAGGTACTCAAAATACGACTGTGGAAGAGCTGCCTCTTCAAAATAGAGCCCACCTTAATGACGTGGATGGATAAAGCTCTTGGGACCTTTGCTGCTGATGCAGCACGACTCAGAATGAGAAGAAACAGTTGCAAACATCCATTAATAATTGGAATGTGGAATTATGAAGAATGAATCTAGGAAAATTAGAAGTCATCAAAAATGAAATGGAATGCATAAAGATCAGTATTCTAGGCATTAGTAAGCTGAAATGGGCGGGTATTGGCCATTTTGAATCAGACAATCATATGGTCTACTATGTTGGGAATGAGGAGGAGGAATGGCGTCATATTCACCATCCACAAGAGCATTTCAAGAGCTATTCTGAAGTACAACACTGTCAGTGATAGGATAATATCTATGTGCCTACAAAGAAGACCAATTAATATGACTGTTATTCAAATTTACACAACAACCACTAATGCCAAAGATGATTTTTTACTAACTGAAGATTTTACCAATTTCTGTGGTCTGAACTTGACCAAACATGTAATCAAAATGCATTGATAATTACTGGTGATTAGAATGCAAAAGCTGAAAACAAAGAAGGATCAGTATTTGAAAAATATGGCCTTGGTCAAGAAAAAGAAATAAAGCGTATCCAAATTAGTAAGGAAGAAGTAAAACTGTCCCTATTTGTGGATGATATGATACTGCACATGGAAAACCCAAAAGACTCCACAAGTAAACTACTGAAACTAATAGATTCAGCAGAGTAGCAGGATATAAGATAAACATACAAAAACCAGTTGGATTCCTATACACCAATAAGGTCAACAACGAAAAGGATATCAGGAAAACAATACCATTTATAATAAAGTGGATAATGGCTCCTAAAAAATAAAATACTTAGGAATAAATCTAACCAGGGATGTAAAAGACCTATACAAAGAAAACTACAAGACACAACTGCATGGAAACCAAAAGAGATCTACATAAATGGAAAAAGATACCATGTTCATGGATAGGTAGACTCAACACTGTGAAAATGTCAAAGCAATCTACAAATACAATGCAATCCTGATCCAAATACCAACAGCATTCTTTAATGAGATAGAAAAACTAACCATTAACTTTATATAGAAAGGAAAGAGACTACAGATAAGTAAAGCACTATAGAAGAAAAAGAATAGAGTAGGAGGCCTTGCACTGCCTGACCTCAGAACCTACCACACAGCTACGGTAGTCAAACCATGCTGGTACTGGCACAACAACAGATACATTGACCAGTGGAACAGAGTTGAGAACCCAGGTATAAATCCACCAACCTACTGTCACCTGATCTTCAACAAGGGTCCAAAGTCCATCAAATGGGGAAGACAGTCTTTTTAAAAAATGGTGTTGGCAAAACTGGATGTCCACCTGCAAAAAAATGAAACAGGACCCGTGCCTCACACCATACACAAAAACTAATTCAAAATGGATCAAAAACCTAAATAGAAAACCAAAAAGTATAAAGATCATAAAAGAAAAAATAGGATCAATGCTAAAGGCCCTAATACATGGCATTAACAGATACAAACCATAAAAACACGCAAACTCCAGAAGATAAGCTAGATAACTGGGATCTTCTAAAAAGTAAACACGCTTATCAAAGGAATCCACCAAAAGAGTATTTAGCTTTGACAAATCTGACGAAGTTTTAATCTCTAAAATCTACAGGAAAAGCCAACACCTCTGCAACAAAAAGACAAATAATCCAATTAAAGAGTGGGAAAAGGAAATGAACAGACACTTTGCCAAAGAAGACATTCAAGCAGCTAACAGACACATGAGGAAATGCTCAAGATCACCAGCCATTAGAGAAATGCAAATCAAAACCACAATGAGATACCACTTCACCACGGCACTACTGGTACGAGTCAAAAAACAGAAAACAACAAATGTTGGAGAGGCTGTGGGGAAACTGGAACTCTTGTGCACTGCTGGTGAGAATGCAAAATAGTACAACCATTTTGGAAAACCATATGGTGCTTCCTTAAAAAGCTAGAAATAGAAATACCATATGATCCAGCAATTTCACTCCTAGGAATACATCTGAGAGAAATCAGAGCTGTCACATGAATAGACATACACACACCCATGTTCACTGCAGCATTGTGCACAATAGCAAAAAGATAGAAACAACCTAGATGCCCATCAACAGATAGATGGATAAACAAACTATGGTACATGCACACAATGGAATATTGCACAACGATAAAGAGCAATGATGAATCTGCGAAGTATCTCACCACATGGATGAATCTAGAGGGCATTAAGTTGAGTGAAATAAGTTAATCATGAAAAGGCAAATAATGTTTTATACACAAAAAGAAATAATCTTTGATGGTTACAAGAGGGGGAGGGGGAGGGGTGGACAGGGAAAAACACTAAATAGACTAAACAGACAATAGAGGAAGACCCTCAACAAGATGGACTGACACAGTCGCTGCAACAATGGGCTCAGGCATAACAAAAATTGCGAGCATGGCACAGGACCTGGGCAGTGTTTCGTTCTGTGGTACATAGGGTCACTGTGAGCCAGAATTGACTCGGCAGCACCTAACAACAACAGACAATAGATAAGTGGTAACTTTGGTGAAGGGTAAGACAGTACATTATATTGGGGGAGCCAGCACAACCTGACGAAGGCAAGGTCATGGAAGCTCTGCAGATATATCCAAACTCCCTGAGGGACCAAACTACAGGGCTGAGGGCTGTGGGGATCATGGTCTCAGGGAATATCTAGTTCAATGGGCATAACATATTTTATAAAGAAAATGTTCTACATTCTACTTCGGTGAGTAGCGTCTGAGGTCTTAAAACCTTCTGAGCGGCCACCTAAGATTCTCCACTGGTGTCACCCCGTCTGGACCGAGGGAGAATGAAGAAAATCAAAGACACAGGGAAAGATTAGTCCAAAGGACAGATGGACTACAACTACCACAGCCTCCAGACTGAGTCCAGCACAATTATATGGTGCCCAGCTACCATCACTGACTACTCTGGCAGGGATCACAATAGAGGGTCCTGGACAGAGCTGGGGAAAAATGTCAAACAAAATTCTAACTCCCCGCCTCCCCCCAAAAAGACCAGACTTACAGGTCTGACAGAGATGGGAGAAACCCTGAGAGTATGGCCCCTGGACACCCTCTTAGCTCAGTAATGAAGTCATGCCTAAGGTTCACCATTCTGCCAAAGATGTAGACAGGCCCATAAAACAAAAAGAGACTAAATGAGCACACGAGCCCAGGGGCAAGGACAAGAAGGCAGGAGGGGACAGGAAAGCTGGTAACGGGAAACCTAAGGTCAAGAAGGGGAGAGGGTTGGCATGTAACGGAGTTGACAACCAGTGTCACAAAGCAGTATGGGTGTTGTTTAATGAGAAACTAGTTTGCTCCATAAAACTTCATCTAAAGTACAATTAAAAAACAAAAGAAACAAAATAGGGCCTTGGTGATAGAAACAATGCTGGAGACCACATGATAGAATTTTGTAAGACCAAAGACTTCTTCATTGCAAATACCTTTTTTTTAAAACAACTTAAAAGGCTACTATATGCATGAACCTCACCAGATGGAATACATAGGAATCAAACTGATTACGTCTGTGGAAAGAGACGATGAAGAAGCTCAATATCATCAGTCAAAACAAGGCCAAGAGCTGACTGCAGAATAGACTATCAACTGCTCATATGCAACTTCAAGTTGAAGCTGGAGAAAATTACAACAAGTCCGTGAGAGCCAAAATATGACCTTGAATATATCCCACCTGAATTTAGAGACCACCTCAAGAACAAATTTGATGCCCTGAACTCTAATGACTGAAGACCAGATGAGTTGTGGGATGATATCACAGACATCACGCACGAAGAAAGCAAAAGGTCATTAAAAAGAAGGAAAGAAAAGACCAAAATTAATGTCAGAAGATACTCTGAAAGTTGCTCTTGGACATAGAGTAGCTAAAGAGAACAGAAGAAATGATGGAGTAAAAGAGCTAAACAGAAGATTTCAAAGAGTGGCTCAAGAAGACAAAGTAAAGTATTACAACGAAATGTGCAAAGACCTGGAATTGGAAAATCAAAAGAGAAGAACATGCTCAGCATTTCTCAAGCTGAAAGGACTAAACAAAAAAAATTCAAACCTCAAGTTGCAATTTTGAAGAATTTTATGGGCAAAATATTGAATGAGGTAAGAAGCATCAAAAGAAGTTGGAAAGGATACAGAGTCACTGTACCTAACAGAATTGGTCAACGCTCAACCATTTCAGGAGGCAATGATATTACCAATGACTGCCCTGACAGGAAACACAACAGAGAGTCCCTGATGGAGCAGGAGAAAAGTGGGGTGCAGAACCCAAATTCTTGTAAAAAGACCAGACTTAATGGTCTGACTGAGTCTAGAAGGACCCTGGAAGACATGGCCCCTGGACTCTCTGTTAGCCCAATACTAAAACCATTCCCAAAGCCAACTCTTCAGAGAAAGATTAGACTGAACTACAAGACACAAAATGATACTTCTGAAGAGTGTGCATCTTAGCTCAAGTAGATACATGAGACTAAATGGGCAGCTCCTGTCCGGAGGTAAGATGAGAAGGCAGGAAGGGACAGGAGCTGGTTGAATGGACAGAGTAAATCTGGGGTGGAAAGGAGGAGTGTGCTGTCACACACAGGGAGAGCAACTTGAGTCACATAACAATATGTGTATAAGTTTTTATATGAGAAACTTGAACTGTAAACTTTCACTTAAAGCACAAGTAAAAAAAAAAAAAAAGAACCAATAATACTGCAGGAAGAAGTCCAAGCTGCACTCAAGGAATTGGCAAAAAACAAGGTTCCAGGAATGGATGGAACACCAATTGAGACATTTTAACAAACGAATGCACCACGGGAGGTGATCATTCATCTATACCAAGACATTTGGAAGACAGCTAGCTGGCCAATAGACTGGAAGAAATTCATATTTACGGATATTTATGCCAAAGACAGGTGATCCAACAGAATGCAGAAATTATTGAACAATATCATTAATATCATATGCAAGTAAAATTTTGCTGAAAATCGTTCAAAAGCAGTTTCAGAAGTGTATCAACAAGGAACTGCCAGAAACTCAAGCTGGATTCAAAAGAGGACATGGAACAAGGGATATCATTGCTGATGTCAGATGGATCCTGGCTGAAAGCGGAGAATACTAGAAAGATATTTACCTGTGTTTTATTGACTATGCAAAGGCATTCGACTGTGTGGATCATAACAAATTATGGATAACATTGCAAAGAATGGGAATTCTGGAACACTTAATTGTGCTTATGAGGTACCTGTACATAGACCAAGAGGCAGTTGTTCAAAGAGAACAAGGGGATACTGTGTGGTTTAAAGTCAGGAAAGTTGTGTGTCAGGGTTGTATCCTTTCACCATACTTATTCAACCTACATGCTGAGCAAATAATCCAAGAAGCTGGACTATATGAAGAAGAACATGGCATCAGGATAGGAGAAAGACTCATTAACAGCCTGCGTTATACAGATAACACAACCACGCTCGCTGAAAGTGAAGAGGACTTAAAGCACTTACTGATGAAAATCGAAGACTACAGCCTTCAGTATAGATATACCTCAACATAAAGAAAATAAAAATCCTCACAACTGGACCAATAAGCAACAGCATGATAAACAGAGAAAGTATTGAAGTTGTCAAGGATTTCGTTTTGTTTGGATCCACAACCAATGCTCATGAAAGCAGCAGTCAAGAAATCAAACGCAGTATTGCATTGGGCAAATCTGCTGCAAAAGACCTCTTTAAAGTGTTGAAAAGGAAAAATGCCATTTTGAGGACTAAGGTGCACCTGACCCAAGCCATGGTATTTCCAATCACCCCATATGCATGCAAAAGCTGGACAAGGGATAAGGAATATCAAAGAATAATTGATGCCTTTGAATTATGGTGTTGGTAAAGAATATTGAATATACCATGGACTACCAAATCTGTCTTGGAAGAAGTACAGCCAGAATGCTCCTTAGAAGCAAGGGTAGAGAGACTTTGTCTCACCTACTTTGGACATTTTATCAGATGGGACCAGGGCCTGGAAAAGGACATCATGGTTGGTAAAGTAGGGGATCAGTGAAAAAGAGGAAGACCCTCAACGAGATGGACTGACACAGTGGCTGCAACAATGGGCTCAAATATAGCAACAATGGTGAGGGTGGCACAGGAACAGGCAGTGTTTCATTCTGTTGTACACAGGGTCGCTATGAGGCAGAACTGACTTGACAGCACCTAAAGACAACAACTGCCATGACACAGTGGGTAGCTGAGTAGATGCAACAGAGACCATATGTATGTCCCACGTACTTACTATCTGGTCCTTTACAGAAAAAACCTGTTGATCCCTGTCTAGAGGACTGGTGGTGAAGACAAAAGATCTTTTTTTTTTTTTAAATAATTTTTATTGTGCTTTAAGTGAAAGTTTACAAATCAAGTCAGCCTGACACATATACGCTAATATACACCTTACTACATACTCCCATTTACTCTCCCCCTAATGAGCCAGCCCGCTCCCTCCTTCCAGTCTCTCCTTTCGTGACCGTTTTGCCAGTTTCTAACCCTCTCTACCCTCCCATCTCCCCTCCAGACAGGAGATGCCAACACAGTCTCGAGTGTCCACCTGATACAAGTAGCTCACTCTTCATCAGCATCTCTCTCCAACCCATTGTCCAGTCCCTTCCATGTCTGATGAGTTGTCTTCGGGAATGGTTCCTGTCCTGGGCCAACAGAAGGTTTGGGGACCATGACCACAGGGATTCCTCTAGTCTCAGTCAGACCATTAAGTCTGGTCTTTTTATGAGAATTTGGGGTCTGCATCCCACTGTTCTCCTGCTCCCTCAGGAGTTCTCTGTTGTGCTCCCTGTCAGGGCAGTCATCGGTTGTGGCCGGGCACCATCTAGTTCTTCTGGTCTCAGGATGATGTAAGTCTCTAGTTCATGTGGCCCTTTCTGTCTCTTGGGCTCATAGTTATTGCGTGACTTTGGTGTTCTTCATTCTCCTTTGATCCAGGTGGGTTGAGACCAATTGATGCATCTTAGATGGCCAATTGTTAGCATTTAAGACCCCAGACGCCACACTTCAAAGTGGGATGCAGAATGTTTTCATAATAGAATTTATTTTGCCAATTGACTTAGAAGTCCCCTTAAGCCATAGTCCCCAAACCCCCACCCTTGCTCCGCTGACCTTTGAAGCATTCAGTTTATCCTGGAAACTTCTTTGCTTTTGGTCCAGTCCAGTTGAGCTGACCTTCCCTGTATTGAGTATTGTCCTTCCCTTCACCTAAAGTAGTTCTTATCTACTAGCTAATCAGTAAATAACCCTTTCCCACCCCCTCCCTCCCTCCTCTCGTAACCACAGAAGAATGTGTTCTTCTCAGTTTATACTGTTTCTCAAGATCTTATAATCGTGGTCTTATACAATAACTGTTCTTTTGCATCTGACTAACTTCACTCAGCATAATGCCTTCCAGGTTCCTCCATGTTATGAAATGTTCCACAGATTCGGCACTGTTCTTTATCAATGCATAGTATTCCATTGTGTGAATATACCATAATTTATTTACCCATTCATCTGTTGATGGACACTTTGGTTGCTTCCATCTTTTTGCTATCGTAAACAGTGCTGCAGTAAACATGGGTGTGCATATATCTGTTCGTGTAAAGGCTCTTATTTCTCTAGGGTATATTCCGAGCATTGGGATTTCTGGGTTGTATGGCAGTTCTAACTTTTTAAGAAAACGCCAGATAGATTTCCAAAATGGTTGTACCATTTTACATTCCCACCAGCAGTGTATAAGAGTT
The DNA here is from genome assembly GCF_024166365.1 of Elephas maximus indicus. Classification (NCBI taxonomy): domain Eukaryota; kingdom Metazoa; phylum Chordata; class Mammalia; order Proboscidea; family Elephantidae; genus Elephas; species Elephas maximus. Next base: position 53,815,501 of record NC_064830.1, read on the forward strand.
ACAATCTCTCCACAGCCTCTCCAACATTTATTATTTTGTGTTTTTTGGATTAATGCCAGCCTTGTTGGAGTGAGATGGAATCTCATCGTAGGTTTAATTTGCATTTCTCTAATGGCTAATGATCGAGAGCATTTTCTCATGTGTCTGTTAGCTGCCTGAATATCTTCTTTAGTGAAGTGTGTGTTCATATCCTTTGCCCACTTCTTGATTGGGTTGCTTGTCTTTTTGTCATTGAGTTTTAACAGAATTATATAGATTTTAGAGATCAGGCGCTGGTTGGAGATGTCATAGCTGAAAATTTTTTCCCAATCTGTAGGTGGTCTTTTTACTCTTTTGGTGAAGTTTTAGATGAGCATAGGTGTCTGATTTTTAGGAGCTCCCAGTTATTTGGTTTCTCTTCATCATTTTTAGTAATGTTTTGTATTCTGTTTATGCCTTGTATTAGGGCTCCTAATGTTGTCCCTATTTTTTCTTCCATGATCTTTATCATTTTAGTCTTTATGTTTAGGTCTTTGATCCACTTGGAGTTAGTTTTTGTGCATGGTGTGAGGTATGGGTCCTGTTTCATTTTTTGGCAAATGGATATCCAGTTATGCCAGCACCATTTGTTCAAAAGACTATCTTTTCCCCAATTAACTGACACTGGGCCTTTGTCAAATATCAGCTGCTCATATGTGGATGGATTTATATCTGGGTTCTCAATTCTGTTCCATTGGTCTATATGCCTGTTGTTGTACCAGTACCAGGCTGTTTTGACTACTGTGGCTGTATAATGTTCTAAAATCAGGTAGAGTGAGGCCTCCCACTTTCTTCTTCTTTTTCAGTAATGCTTTGCTTATCCGAGGCTTCTTTCCCTTCCATATGAAGTTGGTGATTTGTTTCTCCATCACATTAAAAAATGACATTGGAATTTGGATCGGAAGTGCATTGTATGTATAGATGGCTTTTGGTAGAATAGACATTTTTACTATGTTAAGTCTTCCTATCCATGAGCAAGGTATGTTTTTCCACTTATGTAGGTCCCTTTTAGTTTCTTGTACTAGTACTTTGTAGTTTTCTTCGTATAGCTCTTTTACATCTTTAGTAAGATTTATTCCTAAGTATTTTATCTTCTTGGGGGCTACTGTGAATGGTATTGATTTGGTGATTTCCTCTTCGATGTTCTTTTTGTTGATGTAGAGGAATCCAAGTGATTTTTGTATGTTTATCTTATAACCTGAGACTCTGCCAAACTCTTCTATTAGTTTCAGTAGTTTTCTGGAGGATTCCTTAGGGTTTTCTGTGTATAAGGTCATCTCATCTGCAAATAGAGATAATTTTACTTCTTCCTTGCCAATCTGAATGCCCTTTATTTCTTTGTCTAGCCTAATTGCTCTGGCTAGGACCTCTAGCACAATGTTGAATAAAAAAAAAAAAAAATATTTTTTTTTTTTATTCAATGTTGAATAAGAGCGGTGATAAAGGGCATCCGCATCGTTGTCTGGTTCCCGTTCTCAAGGGAAATGCTTTCAGGCTCTCTCCATTTAGAATGATGTTGGCTGTTGGCTTTGTATAGATGCCCTTGATTATGTTGAGGAATTTTCCTTCAGTTCCTGTTTTGCTGAGAGTTTTTATCATGAATGGGTGTTGGACTTTGTCAAATGTCTTTTCTGCATCAATTGATAAGATCATGTGGTTTTTGTCTTTTGTTTTATTTATATGGTGGATTACATTAATGGTTTTTCTAATATTAAACCAACCTTGCATACCAGGTATAAATCCCACTTGGTCGTGGTGGATTATTTTTTTGATATGTTGTTGAATTCTATTGGCTAGAATTTTGTTGAGGATTTTCGCATCTATGTTCATGAGGGACATAGGTCTGTAATTTTTTTTTGTGGTGTCTTTACTTGGTTTTGGTATCAGGGATATGGTGGCTTCACAGAATGAGTTAGGTAGTATTCCATCATTTTCTATGCTTTGAAATACCTTTAGTAGTAGTGGTGTTAACTCTTCTCTGAAAGTTTGGTAGAACTCTGCAGTGAAGCTGTCCGGGCCAGGGCTTTTTTTTTTTGTTGGGAGTTTTTCAATTACCTTTTCAATCTCTTTTTTTGTTATGGGTCTATTTAGTTGTTCTACTTCTGATTGTGTTAGTTTAGGTAGGTAGTGTTTTTCCAGGAATTCATCCATTTCTTCTAGGTTTGCAAATTTTTTAGAGTATAATTTTTCATAATAATCCAATATGATTCTTTTAATTTCATTTGGGTCTGTTGTGATCTGGCCCATCTCGTTTCTTATTCGGGTTATTTGTTTCCTTTCCTATATTTCTTTAGTCAGTCTGACCAATGGTTTATCAATTTTGTTAATTTTTTCAAAGAACCAGCTTTTGGCTTTGTTAATTCTTCCAATTGTTTTTCTGTTCTCCAATTCATTTAGTTCAGCTCTAATTTTTATTATTTGTTTTCTTCTGGTGCCTGATGGATTCTTTTGTTGCTCGGTTTCCGTTTGTTCAAGTTGTAGGGACAGTTCTCTGATTTTGGCTCTTTCTTCTTTATGTATGTGTGCATTTATCAATAGAAATTGACCTCTGAGCACTGCTTTTGCTGTGTCCCAGAGGTTTTGATAGGAAGTGTTTTCATTCTCATTGATTCTATGAATTTCTTTATTACCTCCTTAATGTTTTCTATAATCCAGTCTTTTCTGAGCAGGGTGTTGTTCCGTTTCCAAGTATTTGATTTCTTTTCCCTGATTTTTCTGTTATTGATTTCCACTTTTATGGCCTTGTGGTCTGAGAAGATGCTTTGTAATATTTCGATGTTTTGGATTCTGCAAAGGTTTGTTTTATGACCTAATATGTGGTCTATTCTAGAGAATGTCCCATGTGCGCTAGAAAAAGAAAGTATGCTTTGCAGCTGTTGGGTGGAGTGTTCTGTATAAGTCAATGAGGTCAAGTTGGTTGATTGTAGCAATTAGGTCTTCCGTGTCTTTATTGAGCTTCTTACTGGATGTCCTGTCCTTCTCCGAAAGTGGTGTGTTGAAGTCTCCTACTATAATTGTGGAGGTGTCTATCTCACTTTTCTGTTCTGTTAAAGTTTGTTTTATGTATCTTGCAGCGCTGTCATTGGGTGCATAAATATTTAATACGGTTATATCTTCCTGGTCTCTTGTCCCTTTAATCATTATGCAGTGTCCTTTATTCTTTGTGGTGGATTTAACTTTAAAGTCTATTTTGTCAGAAATTAATATTGCTACTTCTGCTCTTTTTTGCTTGTTGTTTGCTTGATATATTTTTTTTCCATCCTTTGAGTTTTAGTTTGTTTGTGTCTCTAAGTCTAAGGTGTGTCTCTTGTAGGCAGCATATAGACGGATTGTGTTTCTTTATCCAGTCTGAGACTCTCTGTCTCTATTGGTGCATTTAGTCCATTTACATTCAGTGTAATTATAGACAAGTATTTTATGTGTTTGGTGCTCTCATTTTGATGCCTTTTTTGTGTGTTGTTGACAATTTCATTTTTCCACTTACTTTTTTGTGCTGAGACTTTTTCTTTGTAAATTGTGTGTTCCTCACTTTCATAGTAGTTGAATTTATGTTTGCTGAGTCGTTATGTTTTTCTTGGTTTTGATTTTGAGTTATGGAGTTGTTATACCTCTTTGTGGTTACCTTAGTATTTACCCCTATTTTTCTGAGTAAAAACCTAACTTGTATCGTCGTATATCGCCTTGTTTCCCTCTCCATATGGAAGTTCTATGCCTCCTGTATTTAGTCCCTCTTTTTGATTACTGTGGTCTTTTACATATTGACTTCAATGATTCCCTGTTTTGAGCATTGTTTTCTTTCTAAAATTAATCTTAATTTGTTTTTATGATTTCCCTATTTGAGTTGATATCAGGATGTTCTGTTCGGTGACCTTGTGTTGCGCTGGTATCTGATATTATTGATTTTCTGACCAAACAATTTCCTTTAATATTTCTTGTGGCTTTGGTTTGGTTTTTACAAATTCTCTAAGCTTGTGTTTATCTGTAAATGGTTTAATTTCACCTTCATATTTGAGAGAGAGTTTTGCTGGATATATGATCCTTGGCTGGCAGTTTTTCTCCTTCAGTGCTCTATATATGTCATTCCATTGCCTTCTTGACTGCATGATTTCTGCTGAGTAGTCTGAACTTATTCTTATTGGTTCTCCTTTGTAGGAGACCTTTCTTTTATCCCTGGCTGCTTTTAAAATTTTCTCTTTATATTTGGTTTTGGCAAGTTTGATGATAATATGTCTTGGTGATTTTCTTTTTGGATCAATCTTAATATGGGTTCGAGGAGCATCTTGGATATCCTTTCGTCTTTCACGATGAAGACAAAGTTCTTACCTTCAGAGTTTATGATCTCATGGAGTAAAAAGACTTATAAACAGCCATCTAGGTTAAAGGGAAAAATAACTACTAAATAGGTCTGCAAGCAAGAGCACAGGGAGAAGAACAATCCTCCTGCTTGGGAAGAACTGACGTGTGAGTGCCCCTTGATGAGGAAGTAGGATTTGTGTAGACAGTGAAGCCTGGAAAAGACATTTCAGGATGAAGGAATAGCAGGAGCAAAGACATGGAGACCTAGTAGTGACATAAATATTCAGAAAAAGGGAAACTGTCTGGAATTGGTAGAGTTTAGGAGACATGGAGAAAATTAGAGGCCAAAGAGTTTAGAAAAATAGACAAGTACCATTTTATATTCAAAGAAAAAATATTTAAGGGACACATACGAAGTGACAGCTGCTGTGCTAAGTGCTAGGTTTAGATGCAGTGGGGAACAAAACAAATATGGTCCCTGTCCTCATGGAGCTTCTACGTATATGAGTGCATCTATGCCACAGAAGGCCTTGAATGCCATGGGATGGAATACTTTTTGTAGGAAACAGGGAGAATTAAAGGCATGAGCAGAGCAGGAGCTCGGTCAGGGCCCTGCTTAGGAAGACAGGAGAGAAAGGCACAGGAGAAAGGCTATGGTGATGAAGGCCTAAACAAGGGCATGCATGGGCCAGTGGGACATGGCTGTGTTCCAATAAAACTTTATCTACAATGAAATGAATAGGACAGATACAAGTGCAGGTAGAATCAACCACCAAGCCTTGGTGATTCCCAAAGAAAAGGGAGGCATGGGCTTCAGGCAGAAGATAACTCTAGAGTTTCCTGCCCTAAAAAAAAAAAAATTTCTAGAGACGCTTTATTAACTGAACCCAGAAGCATGAGGGGGCAAGCAAGCCTTGGGACGTGCTGAGATGAAGATTGTGGTGCTCTGGCCACATGAAGCCCAGTCATCACCAGAGGTCAGGGCTTAAGCCCAGGGAAAGGCCAGGCTCAGAGACATAGCCTGACCCTTCAAACCTGCCATCCTGACCTACCCTTATACACCCTGAGGATGGAGGCAAGGCAGATATATAGAAACAAGTCCTTCATCTGGAAGAATGCCTGCCTCACTGGCCAGCCTAGAAAGGCTTCTTCAGCAACTCTGGCCCTCACACTCTCCCACTGGCACACTGAAGCTGCAGAGAGCTGTGCAGTGCATAAGGCCCTTCAGTGGCTTCAGCGTGGTGTGGGCTCTCAGGACCCCTCGGTGAGGGTGGCTCTGCTCCTGGTGGAGTGGATGCAGCTGATACAACACACTCCACCTAGCCATGCCCTTTGCTCAGGCTGCTCCAGTGCAGCACAGTTTTTCCACCCAGGGTTTTCTGTGATTCCTTTGCTGGCAGGGCCTTGCCACAGATCCCTTCTGGCACGGTCTGCCTCTATGTATGCAGGCAACTTCTCTTCCATTGGGAAGAGGCCCAGTCCCTCTACCTGGTCACATCAAGGATTCTAACCCTCTTTGGCAATACCCTGATAGGGGCTTGCTACTTTCAGGGTCCTGCTTGTTTCTTCTGCACACACAGGCTCACCAGGCAGAGTCAGCACTTCCTGTCCCCAAGGAGCACACCTCATCTCAAGGCTTGTGGCCACTGGAGGGGACCTACACACCCATCTGTGCCTCAGGTCTCAGAGGGAAAGGCTGTTTGTCCTTGAGAGGCCCTTTCCCTTGGAGATGGTCAGTACAGAAAGCCCTATAATTCCACACATCTACCTTAATTTCAAAGAAGCCCTGGTGGTGCAGTGGTTAAGAGTACAGCTGCTAACCAAAAGGTCGGCAGTTTGAGTCCACCAACCACTCCATGGAAACCCTATGGGGCAGTTCTACTTTGTCCTATATGGTTGGTATGAGTCAGAATCAATTCAACGGCAACAGGTTTCCTCAATTCCAGCATACCTCACAGTTTGCTGACCCCGGAAGTACTGCTGGATTATTAGGGCAGCTTGTCTCTCTCGAAGGAACTTTTTCCTCTGGAGCCAGCCACGGATATGCTTTTGTATCACAACACAACCCTGCCTCAGTTTATCCAATCGGAGTTTCTCTAAGTAAGCCACTTGTCCTGCTCTGAAGAAAATTTTGGTTTTACCAAACTGGTACTGATTGGAATCCTGGAAGAAAAAAAATGATACAATCAGAAATAAAATCTTTCAGATTCTCTGTAGTATTTGCAAAAGATGTTTAGAGATTTGAAGATGCCAAAAACCTTGTTATTTTGATATATCAGGTCATAACAATTCTGATTATGATCTAGTATTTGATATGCTGACTTGTATGTTTAAGGCACTTTTTCAGGTCTCCATCTGTGGGAAAGAGGAGTATGTGTGGTCAGTGACTCTCAGCTGGGCTGCTGGAGCACTTCGGCCTCTTTCACGTGGCTTCCACATACAGTAGAAGAACCTGGGAAAGTTTTTTTTTTGTCTTTATTTTGGGTTCTCTTCACCAGCCCCTCTTCCTGGCCATTATAATTTCCCATCTCTTTTTCTACCATCACTCATCACTTCAGCAAAAATGAAAGCCCACATGAGTACTACAAGTGCAGCCACCCTTGCATTGGTAATTGTGTAACACTGACAGCACTGCTGGCTGTGTTCACTAGATTCTGGGAGAAAAAAGCAGCGGGAGGCCACTGGGGGCCAGGGTTCAAGTTTGGGTGCTGAAAGGAGCCTCTTGCTGCAGAAGCTCACGCCCCAGTGAGGTGTCTGTTCTGACCACCTTCGCACACAGATGCTGGGGGCACAATTCAGGACAGTTACATTCCTGACACTAAATAAAGATGAAGAAACGTATTTGGGAGATTGCAGAAGGGCATGTAGACTGACCTGGATGAGCCTGTGTAAAACCACTTTGCACACCTCTTTTTTATCACTGAAGGAAAGCTCCTGCTTGGTCATGAGGATACCATAGCGACTATAGAACTCAATGTATGTCCACCTGGAAAACCAAAAACATGAACGGGAGTCTACAAAGGGATTTAAGTGAGGCGTGCCAAAGAGGAAGCTCTTCACATCTGTGGACTCCCACACCCTGTCAGCCACTGCTGCCTGGTGGTGATCGTGGTGGGGTCTGTTCTGCTGCTGATGGTCCTGACCTTTGGCCCACACCCTCCTGTGACACCACCAAAACCACCCCCTGAGCACACCTGTCTGCTTACTGGATTGTCTTTGTTAATGCTCTGCCCAGCAACTGTCCTCTTCCCCGCCACTAGCTCGCTTTCCTGGGAGCACTGTGGAGGCAACGGGCAGCCATCACTAGCCCCTGAAGTGCGGTGTGGGGTGGTGCTGATTGCGGCCTATCTCTGCATATGGCCTGTGTTTCACCCTCTTCTTACCTTCACACATGAGAGTGGGACAAATCCTGGGGCCATCAGAAATGTGTGACAAAAAGGCATGGCAGTCACACTCATAGAGCTCAGCACAGACCTGAAGTTGGAGACTCTGTCCCCAAAATAAGGACTGGCAACATACCTGGAAGGGTAGCTCTGGGCACCAATGCGAATCGTCTCCAGAATACCACAGGCTCGCAGCTGCTGAACAATTCTTTTGGAGTTAAAGCTTAAAAAAGACAACTTTATGTTGTTAAGCCGTTAGAGTAATGAATATGCCATAAGCAGAACTGACACACCTGTGTGGACTCTGAGCTCCCAGAGAAGAGGCAGTTGCTGGGCACATAGCAAATACTTAAATAACTGCTGATGTCAGGTGAAAAACCTCCTGTGAAACAGCTCAGAAAGCTGCAGTGGGGATATGGAGACAAGCAACTGATTCTGATGGAGGTGACTAGGAAAAGACTTGTGGGGGAGCTGCTGTTTGGGCTGAGCTTCAAACAACCATGGTGGAAAGAAATGTTCATCATGCTCATTATCCAAGCACCTACTTGATGCTTGGATTTTCTTTATAAAACACCCAGCAGGCAGCCCCCTGGCCTAGGTCTGATCCAGACACACTCACCACTGCATGGGCAGCTCTTCCCCTTCAGAAAGCTCTAGTGAGCCAACAGAGACCCTCTTCAACTTCCTCATGGGTGTTGGACCTCGGGGACCCAGGGAACAGACTAACTCCTCAGACAATGTCTGAGGACAAATCTTTGCTCCCTTTCAGCCTTTCTTCCACAAGCAAACACAGAGTCTTCCTATAAACCATGTTCTGGTTTCTCCAGATGCATAACCTTTAGTTGTAAACTATTTTCTTAAATCTAGTCCCTTGGTCTGACACTGAGGGTAAGGTGACTCAGCCAAAGGAGTTGTGCTAATGTTATTTGTAAGGGCAAGGTTGTTTTAAATTATTAAAAAGAAAAGAAAAAAACAGAGACTAAATTCAAGACAATTGTAAGCAAACTCTACAACATCATAATGGATATTGTTTTCTCCATGTTTTCCTTTGCTGCTGCATAAGAATACTTACTCAAAGGATAATTTCTCATCGTTCGGCTTGATGCACCGGACGTAGTGGGGTGTGGTCACATTGAGGGTCTCCATAAGTAAGTTCAGAGAGCTGCGGAACTAGGAAACAAGGCCAGAGACCCAAATGTTTTGAGATAATTTAATGTTTAGATCAAGGTAATTGCTATGGATTGAATTGTGTCCCCCAAAGTATGTGTTAAGTCCTAACCCCTGTACCTGTAAATATGACCTTGTTTTGAAATAGGGGATTTCTTTTGTGATGTTAATGAGGTCATATCAGTGTGGTGTGGATCACTTCTGAGTTATAAAAGACCAGAACAGAGACACACTCACACTGGGGAAGACAGATGTCACATGAGGATCAATTACAAGCAAAGAAACACCAAAGAACCAAGAAGCACCTGGGACTACTGACAAGGAAGGAATCAACAAGGCTGAGACCCTGATTTGGACTTTTAGCCTCCAGAACTGTGAGAAAATAAACATCTGTTCTCAAAAGCCCCCCACTTGTATTACTGCACAGTAGCACTAGGGAACTGAGACAGTAACCAAATGTCCAGCCCTGGTGTGTCACTCAAGAAGAGAAAGATCAAGACGTAAATCCATCCACCTGTGAGCAGCTGATATTTGACAAAGGCCCAAAGTCAGTTAAATGGGGAAAAGTCAGTCTCTTTAACAAATGGTGCTGGCATAACTGGATATCCATCTGCAAAAAAATGAAACAAGACCCATACCTTACACCATGCACAAAAGCTAACTCAAAATGAATCAAAGACCTAAATATAAAATCTAAAACGATAAAGATCATGGAAGAAAAAATAGGGACAATGCTAGGAGCCCTAATGCATGCATAAACAATATACGAAACATTACTAACAATGCACAAACACCAGAAGGGAAACTAGATAACTGGGAGCTCCTAAAAATCAAGTATTTATGCTCATCCAAAGATTTCACCAAAAGAGTAAAAAGATTACCTATAGACTGGGAAAAAATTTTTGGCTATGAAAAATCTGATCAGCATCTAATCTCTAAAATCTACAAGATAGTGCAAAACCTCAACAACAAAAAGATAACCCAATTAAAAAATGGGCAAAGGATATAAACAGGCATTTCATTGAAGAAGACATTCAGGTGGCTAACAGATACGTGAGGAAATGCTCATGCTCATTAGCCATTAGAGAAATGCAAATCAAGACTGCAATGAGATTCCATCTCAATCCAACAAGGCTGGAATTAATCCAAAAAAACACAAAATGATAAATGTTGCAGAGGTTCTGGAGCGACTGGAACATGTATACACTGCTGGTGGGAATGTAAAATGGTACAACCACTTTAGAAATTGATTTGGTGCTTCCTTAAAAAGCTAGAAATAGAACTACCATACGATCCTGCAACCCCACTCCTTGGAATATCGCCTAGAGAAATAAGAGCCTTCACAAGAATAGATATATGTACACCCATGTTCATTGCAGCACTGTTTACAATAGCAAAAAGTTGGAAGCAACCAAGGTGCCCATCAATGGATGAATGGATAACTTACGGTATAGTCACACGATGGAATACTACCTAAAGATAAAGAACAATGAAGAAGCTGTGAAACATCTCATAACATGGAGGAATCTGGAAGGCATTATATGCTAAGTGAAATCAGTCACAAAAGGATAAATATTGTATGAGACCACTATTATAAGAATTCAAGAAAAGGTTTAAACATAGAAGAAAACATTTTTTATGGTTACGAGGGTGGGGAGGGAAGGAGGTAGAGGAGTGTTCACTAAATGGATAATAGACAAGGATTATTTTAGGCAAAGGGAAGGACAGCACAGAATGCAGGTGAAGTCAGTGCTGGACTAATCAAAAAGCTAACAAGTTTCCTGAATACAACAAACACTTCCAGAGACAGAGTAACAGGGGTGGGCGTCTGGGGATTGTGATTTCAGGGGACATCTAGGTCAACTGGCATAACAAAGTGTATTAAGAAAATGTTCTGCATCTCACTTTGGTGAGTGGTGTCTGGGGTCTTAAAAGTTAGCAAGCGGCCATCTAAGATGCACCAATTGGTCTCAACCCACCTGGAGCAAAAGAGAATGAAGAACACCAAAGACACAAGGAAAATATGAGCCCAAGAGAAAGAAAGGGCCACATAAACCAGAGACTCCATTAGCCTGAGACTGGAAGAACTAGATGATGCCTGGCTACCACCAATGACTGCCCTGACAGGAAACACAGCAGAGAATACCTGATGGAGCAGGGGAAAAGTGGGATGCAGAAGTCATATTGTTTTTTTAGTTAATTTTTATTGTGCTTTAAGTGAAAGTTTACAAATCAAGTCAGTCTCTCATACAAAAATTTATATACACTTTGCTATACACTCCTAATTTCTCTCCCCCTAATGAGACAGCACACTCCTTCCCTCCACTCTCTCTCCTCATGTCCATTTGGCTAGCTTCTGGCCCCCTCTGTCCTCTCATCCCCTCTCCAGACAGGAGATGCCAACATAGTCTCATGTGTCTACTTGATCCAAAAAGCTCGTTCTTCACCAGGGCTTTCCATAGTCCAGTCCAATCCCTGTCTGAAGAGTTGGCTTTCGGACCATGATGTCTCGGGTTCTTCTAGTCTCAGTCTGACCATTAAGTCTGGTCTTTTTACGAGAATTTGGGGTTTGCATCCCACTGCTCTCCTGCTCCCTCAGCAGTTCTCTGTTGTGTTCCCTGTCAGGGCAGTCATCGGTTTTACCTGGGCCCCATCTAGCTCTTCTGGTCTCAGGCTGATGTAGTCTCTGGTTTATGTAGCCCTTTCTGTCTCTTGGGCTCATATTTACCTTGTGTCTTTGGTGTTCTTCATTCTTCCTTGCTCCAGGTGGGTTGAGACCAATTGATGCATCTTAGATGGCCACTTGATAGCATTTAAGACCCCAGACGCCACTCTTTAAAGTGGGATGCAGAATGTTTTCTTAATAGATTTTATTATTCCAATTGACTTAGATGTCCCCTGAAACCATGGTCCCCAAGCCCCCACCCCTGCTACACTGGTCTTTGAAGCATTCAGTTTATTCAGGAAACTTCTTTGCTTTTGGTTTAGTCCACTTGTATTTACCTCTCCTGTATTGTATGTTGTCCTTCCCGTCACCTAAAATATTTCTTAAAAAAAAAAAAAAAGTTCTTATCTACTGTCTAATTAGTGAAAACCCCTCTCCCTGCCTCCCTCCCTACCTCCCCTCTCTCATAACCATCAAAGAATATTTTCTTCTCCGTTTAAACTCTTTCTCCAGTTGATATAATAGTGGTCTTATACAATATTTGTCCTTTTGCAACTGACTAATTTTCACTCAGCATAATGTCTTCCAGAAACCCTGGTGGCATAGTGGTTAAGTGCTACGGCTGCTAACCAAAGGGTTGGCAGTTTGGATCTGCCTGGCGCTCCTTGGAAACACTCTGGGGCAGTTCCACTCTGTCCTATAAGGTCGTTATAGGTCAGAATTGACTTGACGGCACTGGGTTTGGCTTTTGGTTTTAATGTCTTCCAGATTCCTCCATGTTATGAAAAGTTTCATGGACTCATCATTGTTCTTTATTGATGTGTAGTATTCCATTGTGTGAGTATACCATAATTTATTTATCCATTCATCCATTGATGGGCACCTTGGTTGCTTCCAGCTTTTTGCTATTGTAAACAGTGCTGCAATGAACATGGGTGTACATATATCTATTCTTGTGAAGGCTCTTATTTCTCTAGGCGATATTCCAAGGAGTGGGATTGCTGGATCGTATGGTAGTTCTATTTCTAGCTTTTTAAGGAAGCACCAAATCAATTTCCAAAGTGGTTGTACCATTTTACATTCCCACCAGCAGTGTATAAGTGTTCCAGTCTCTCCGTAACCTCTCCAACATTTGTTATTTTGGATTAATGCCAGCCTTGTTGGATTGAGATGGAATCTCATTGTAGTTTTGATTTGCATTTCTCTAATGGCTAATGATTGTGAGCATTTCCTCATGTATCTGTTAGCTATCTGAATGTCTTCTTTAGTGAAGTGCCTGTTCACATCTTTTGCCCATTTTTCAATTGGGTTGTCTTTTTGTAGTTGAGTTTTTGTAGTATCATGTAGATTTTAGAGATCAGGCGCTGATCAGAAATATCATAGCTAAAAACTTTTCCCCAGTCTGTAGGTAATCTTTTTACTCTTTTGGTGAGGTCTTTGGATGAGTATAGGTGTTTGATTTTTAGGAGCTCCCAGTTATCTGGTTTCTCTTCTGCATTGTTAGTAATGTTTTGTATACTGTTTATGCCATGTATTAGGGCTCCTAGCATTGTCTCTATTTTTTCTTCCATGATCTTTACCATTTTAGATTTTATATTTATGTCTTTGATCCATTTTGAGTTAGCTTTTGTGCATGGTGTGAGGTATGGGTCTTGTTTCATTTTTTTTGCAGATGGATATCCAGTTATGCCAGCGCCATTTGTTAAAGAGACTGTCTTTTCCCCATTTAACTGACTTTGGGCCTTTGTCAAATATCAGCTGCTCATATATGGATGGATTTATGTCTGGATTCTCAATTCTGTTCCATTGGTCTATGTATCTGTTGGCAGAACTCAAATTTTAGTAAAGAGACCACACTTAATGGTCTGACTGAGACTGGAGGGACCACAGAGGTCATGGCCCCCAGACTCTCTGTTAGTCCAAAACTAAAACCATTCTCGAAGCCAATTCTTCAGGCAAAGATTAGGCTGGACTATAAGATATAAAATGATACTGGTGAGGAGTGCACTTCTTAGCTCAAGTAGACACATGAGACTACGTGGACAGCTCCTGTCTAGATGTGAGATGAGAAGGCAGAGGGGGACAGGAGCTGGTTGAATCCACATGGGAAATACAGGGTAGAGAGAAGGAGTGTGCTGTCACATTGCAGGGAGGGAAACTAATGTCACATAACAATGTGTATGTAAGTTTTTGTATGAGAAACTGACTTGAATCGTAAACTTTCACTTAAAGTACAATAAAAAAAAAAGAGGAGGAAGAATGAATTCATGCACAAAAATCTACCAGGAAGGGTTTCAATCCACAACTGTGTTTATTAGGCATGGAGTGAAACTGTCCAATGTTCTAGACAGGATGCTGCTCTGTCTAATGGTCCCAAATAACAGCAAACATTGCAAATCATGTCACTGTGCCAAGGTGCAGTGTGCTCAGGTGTGCACCATCGTGGAGGGTGAGTTATGATCACAGACCTGCTTTTCTCTGCATTAGTGTGTACTTGAGATCTAAAGAAGCCCAGAGCCTGTGTTGTGGCCTGGAATGTAGGTCCCATGAGTGCCTGTTCTCCAGGGCATGGTCTGCACCCTCGGCCCCTCACCCTCAGATGCCTTCTTCATACCTTGGTCCCAACTGTGGTCCGGAAATGCTTGCTGTTTGGCTTGATGACTTGTTTTGCAGATTTAACTGTGATTGTTGAACCAAACAGGGAAGACGGAACTGGATTTTCTTTAAAAAAATTGGCACAGAGGTGAAACTGGAAGGAACAGAGAGGATTTCAATGCCCAAGTGTTTGCCCACAGTCCTCAGCACAAGTCAGATGAATGGTCACAACAACCCCATCTAAATAGTGGAGCAAAGTATTGGCCTCAGCTACTCTCTATGGCCAAATCTCAATTACCCACAAGGGGACCGTCCTCACTAGTGAGGACTCAGGCCTTCTTTCCCAGGAATGGGAACAGACAGGAAAACTGCAAATGACAAAGAGGCAGAAAAGGGGAAACATTTATTATTCCTACCTCCGTGCCTTGGCTCACATCATTTCTCCACCTGGAATCTCCTCTCTGCAGACCCAAACTCTTCCCATCAATCAAGCATCTGTTAAAACGTCCCCCAGCCCCACCCATTCATGACATCTTCCCTGGATCTCCAGCATGAATTTACCCCAACTTCCTCTAAACTGTTGCACTTTATTTGTACCTTTTTTAAGGTTATTTCTTTAAATGTCTTTTCTTCTCTCTTAAAGGAATCTCATCTTTTTTACTTTTAAAATAGACAATGGTAATCTTTATGGCAGAATCCCTGCCTAATGCACCCCTGTGTGCCACAGTGGAATCAGGGAACCTGAAATTCCCACATCTCTATTAGCATGTGCGCTTCATGGAAAGACCCATCTGTACTTCAACACAATCTGCGTTCATCTTCCAGACTAGATCCAGGGCAAGCGTGGGGATGAGTAAATAGCTGGCAAATTAAGTCAAGTAATTTTGTATACGAGATGCAGGGCATTTCTACATTGAATTCCCTGTCATAAATCTGTTGGAATAATTGAAGTTATCACAGCCTGTGGCTGATTTATGATCATTAGCAGAGGTGCCCATGCTCATTTGGAAGCTGTCAAAACACCTGAACATTAGCAAAGGCCTGGTTCTTTTAGAAAGAAACAGACAAATCTAATAAGCAAATCTTCACAGAAGTCAAGGCTTGTTATCATGTATGAAATATTCTTATTCTCAAAATTTAATAAAGAAATGTTTGAAGTGGAAAGGAAAAAGCACGAAATCATTCTTTTGGTAACACAATTCATCATACAGAACAAAAGCTGCACTCCCGTGCCTACGGCCCTCATTCTCTGTCTTGCTTTGTTTTTCCTCACTTGCTTAGCAGTACCTATCATTGCATGTTTATGTGTTTAAGGTTATGTCACTCCTCAAGAGGGCAGGAACCCTGTCTCCCTTGCTTACTTTTGTACCGCCAGAATCTAGGACAGTGCTGGGGATGTGGCAGGTGCTATATAAATATTTGTGAATGAGTGAATAAAATGCAAGTTGTGATTCTTTAAATGGTTGTATTAGCTATCCTTTCCTCTCTGGCACCTGCACATTTGATTTATGATTTTCCATATAGTAGAGATTTACATGCTTTCAGAAGCTAGAAAAATACTTCAATACCAATTCTAAAAATAGTTATTTTTTTGTAGGTATGAACTACAACTTGCCACTCCCCAGAGAGTGAACAAACATATACATATGCATACACACACACATCTGTGCACACCCACACACACGTGCACGTACACACACACACACTTCTTACTCCTTCCTGACACACATCTGGACCTATGCCAGTTACACAGTGAATACCATGAATTACCTCTCAGCACTTTACAAACCTTGCTTGTTCTCAGTATTTCAACCAGCATGTCATAGACGGTGTCTCTGTTCTTCTCAAGGAAACCTTCACATTTATACTCTACCTATGGAAAGAATGGAATAAACTGTTTCAACAGAGGCAGAAGCAGGCAGCATTGAAGTCCCACTAGTTTCTTTTCTTTTCCCCTTTTTAAGAATGACCAATAAAGGGCAATCTTACAATAGGATATTTAGTTTCTGTTTATCCAGCAACTCCAACACACGTGAGTTTAGAGATATGAGAAGAGCCAGCTCCACCTCCCCCGCCTCGCATTTCTCACTGGCCTATCACTTTGAATACAATTTTATTTCTTCAGCTAATTAAACTGAGAATCTGAGCCAATCTTACAGTGTGTGCGGTGTCTTCTCACTAATCCACCAAAAAAAAACAAAACAAAACACCCAAACCCAGTGTCGTCGAGTCGATTCCAACTCATAGGTGTAGTGGTTAAGAGCTACGGCTGTGACACAAAGGCCGGCAGTTCGAATCCAGCAGGCTGCGTCTGTTCCTTCAAGGTCAATCTGATCACATTTGTTGGAAACCCTGGTGGTGTAGCGGTTAAGTGCTATGGCTGCAAACCAAAGGTTCGGCAGTTCAAATCCACCAGGCGCTCCTTGGAAACTCTATGGGGCAGTTCTACTCTGTCCTATAGAGTCGCTATGAGTCACTAATCCACAATCCACTCAAAATGCTGCAGAGTTCTGTTAAGAAGAACTTCTTGGACGTGTAGTTGAAAAGAATTAAGTGTACAGAACTATGTACTATCAAGAGAGGCCCTGGAAATGCTTTTTATGAAGTCTGATTTTTTTTCCTTTTCCCCATGGGACCAGAACCCTGAAATTATAAAGGGTACTAACTAGAAAATATAATTTGACTGGCGCAGTGGCTAAGAGTTATGGATGCAAACCAAAAGATGAGCAGTTTGAAACCACTCAGCCATTCCTTGGAAACCCTATGCGGCAGTTCTACTCTGTACTATAGGGTCACTATGAGTCGCAATTGACTCAACGGCAATGGGTTTTACCATCATTCATTTCATATGCCTCTGTTCTGGAACTTGTCTGTTAACAGTGCTCCTCTTGCCCATTAACGTTAAGAGAGCTTCCCAGGTTGTTGTCCTCTTCCCCTCCCGATACTCAGGCTCTGTCATGTGCGTTCAGACCACCCTGCAGACTATTCGCATGATCTCAGGCACTAGGCTAGGCCACTAGAGCAATGCCCAACTGGGAAACGGCACTGGGGTGAGGGCAGCTGGGGGTAGTAGGAGCTTCCTTATGAAAAAAAATAAGATGAGAACGTATATTTAGGGCAGGTGGTCATGGTGATTTTTGTTTTTTTTCCTCCTATTTTCTAAGCTTTCTGAATAGTAACTTTTAAGACTTTTTTTTCTTTTTATAAAATTGACATTTGCTTTATAAAAAATTGGAGACATATAAGGAAAAAAATAAAGATTCCTAAAAGTTAACTTATGTGACCATTATAATAAATACATTAGTTTGATAAAAAAGGAGAATCCAAAAAAAGATATAGCTTTCATCATAGGAAATAATTACACTGTCTTGACTACTACAATTTCATAGGGAAAAAAAATTAATAAGAAAAAAACCCAAATCTGTTGCCGTCGAGTCGATTCCAACTCATAGCAACCCTGTAGGACAGAGTAGAACTGCTCCCTAGGGTTTCCAAGGAGTGCCTGGTAGATACGAACTGCTGACCTTTTGGTTAGCAGCCAAACTCTTAACCACTATGCCGCTGGGTTTTCCAAATTAATAAGAGACTGATGAATTCTAAAAATTAAAAATGAGGTCAACTAATAGCACACTTACATCTTTAAGGAAGTACAGTTGAAGCTCATGTATTTTGTCATTAAAACACATTAAGAAATGTTAAACACACACACTATCATAGGTGTGATGATTAATTTTATGTGTCACGTTGGCTAGGCTACTGTTCCCAGTGGTATTGCCAAACATTAGACTAGGTGATGTGATGTAATCACCTTCATTAATGTAATTGAATGTAATATAATTAATCAATCAGTTGACAGGGGAGTTCCTTAGGGTGTGGCCTGCCTTTGGACTATAAATAATTTGGCAGATACCTGTCTACTGTGTGTGTGTCTCCCTCTCAACTCTGCACCCTTCCCATTTCCTGACCTATGGATCTTGAGACGTAAGCCTGCAGAAATCTCCAGCCTGCTGCCTGACCTACAGATTTTGGACTTCCCAGCCCCCACAATTGTGTGAGCCAATCCCTTGAAGTAAATTAACCAGTCTCTCTCTTGCTGCATACATACATGTACACACACCTCACTGGCTGTTTCTCTAAAGAATCCTGACTAAGACAGAATGTGTCCTTCCTCACAGCTACATGTGAGTGTGAGTTTGAATCCAACTGCAAAAGTCCATGTCCTGCCTGCTCTTCTTAGGAAACAGCTCTGGCTCTGAGGCAGACAGCATTGGTACCTTATCAGCAAAGTGCTGGATGATGAAAGATGTACTGGACATTCTGGGTTTTTCAAACAAGGTGTTTTTGCTGACAAAATTATTATACAGCTTTTGAAGCCAGTTTTCGTCAGTTCCATGTGGGAGCTGGAAAGCAAAAGCAAACCAAACGGCAAGTAACAAAACTAGAGATGAAAGATTATTAGAGGTAAGGAAACACATTCATTCTAAGAAAACAAGACTACCTGACACTCTGAGTGAACTGTGGTAGACCCACAATCCCTTTTTTAGCAACTCTAGGCATAAATCTTTCCTTGATCTTAACAATCTTTAGGGTGAAATTGAAATGGGTACATTAACGACCTTTTAGAAGAACAAAAAGTTTTAAACTTAAAGAAAATGACCGTAAAATAAATTAAGAATGAAGAATTTTATTTCTCCAAAATTGGCAGTTATTTGCTCTCCAAAGACATCTCAGGGAAATTAAAGCATGGATTCCATTACATGAATATATTCTCATTTGAATGGCAAA
Source organism: Elephas maximus indicus (assembly GCF_024166365.1). Taxonomy (NCBI): domain Eukaryota; kingdom Metazoa; phylum Chordata; class Mammalia; order Proboscidea; family Elephantidae; genus Elephas; species Elephas maximus. Next base: position 53,834,410 of record NC_064830.1, read on the forward strand.
AGACTGGCTCTTAACTGTAGTCCCCAGCACCCATCACCCCCTATCCCTACCACCCCAGATTCCACTTCAGGAGGAGTTTTCTTTTGTTTTACTGCCTATTTAACTACCTCCTTGAACTAGGATCTTACCTCCTCAAATTAAGCTAGCTGCAACACTTATTCTTCGTACTGATGATTTTGAAACTACTGGATTCACTGAGCCCAGACTCAGTGAATCCAATACCCCATTTGTCAGAATAACTCTTGCATTACTTCTTGATGACACCGCTCACCTACGGAACATCTGAGTAGACAAATATTTCCTAGAGGCCACCTCACTGCCTGTAGATCAGAATGCTTGGCCCTGATGCTATTCCTTTGATCTTATACTACTTTGTCAGTTGAAGTTTGGGAGGCACCAGGAAGGTTAAATCATGAAAAGAATCATGGAATTGAAAATTCTAGAAGGAAAAATCCGTAAGTCTTTAACATTATAATCATTTTTATACATTATAAATCTACAGAAAAGAAACAAAATCCATGTTTGAGCCTCAAAATATAACCTTCAGACAAACAAAAAAAAATTAATAATCTCCAAGAGATGATTTTCTCCCATGGCCCCATGAGGGACACTGCCAGCCGACCCACGGCAAAGTTGCTCCTCCCAGAGGGAAATTAAAAGAAACCCCTAGAGCCCTCTTCTCACAAATCATATGATGTTGCTTTTTCAGCTACACCTTCTGATGACTCACAAGGATCAGAAGTAAAAGAAAACTCTATTCTTATTAGTCATAAACAGCCGGAGTGGAGTCACTTGCTGTGTCCACGTCTACTCTACCTACACCTAGGGGCAGCCTCCAAGGGCGCATCCTAGTTGGACATTACTTAAGAGGTTGTGCACATTACCTAAGGGCGGTATAGGCTGGTACATGCTGAGGGGGGTTACAGCTATGGATTACTGTCCTAGCATTAATGTCCAACCAGGTGAGTAACACATTAGGACTTGACATATCCATTGGAAAAAAAAATCCACTTTGCAATATGCTCATCTGGTACTATTCAAAAGCAATTATTTTGAAAATTTACCAAGCATTCTTCATCCAGTAAGTCCAAAATGCCCATTTTTGCTTCAATCAGGTCAATAACTGGTTGGTTGTCATAAAAATCTATCAGCGTCCAAGGGATACCTTCCTTCATATACTCTTCTTGTTCAAGTTTAAAGACGTGCTAGGATTCCACAAGTTAACATGCAAAGTAAAACAGAGCAGTAAAGTGTGCTACCAGAGAGTAAACAAAAGCCGCTGGAAAAAGCAGATAAATTACTGATTTGTGATGTTTCTGTTTAAGCAAGGAGACTGCTGCCTTTCTAGCATGGGCGATGTCAGTGGGCTCCTACACCCCAGTATGAGACCCCAGCCACTTACCCCAGCCTGCATGGCCTCAGCGTGTCCTGCAGCCCCTCCCTACCTGAGGCTTCCTGGTTACAGCATCATCCCACCCAAGAACAGACGTAGCCTCTCTGGCTGGAAGCAGCTTTGCTGGGTGGGGGGCCAGCCCATTTGAGAATGCTGGCTGTGGGGCCATGTGAGAGGACAACTTGGAAATTTTTGTTCATCGCTTGTTCAGCCATAAGGTTATCAGGGATGCTTCCAGAGGCCTGGCTCAGGCTCATCCTGGAGGCTGAATGAATATGCCTGGCAGGTGGGGGGTAGGGGGGGTGGGAGGTGAGGAGAGCAGCCAGGAGCTCAGTGAGTTCAATTAGTGGTTGATAACTGAATGAGGCTGTACAGGTAGAGCACAATTATGACTGGATGGTGATGAGACTGCGCAAGACAGCCACATCTTCCATAGAGAATTCAGCCACTATAGCCTTCTCCTAGGGGCGTGGGGAGGGGGAGTGTGGGGGACCTGGCGAAGGGCGGGGAGCACCCACCAAGGAGGGCAAGCCTGGAGGCAGAGAGACTAGTCAGTGGCAAGCATGTAGGGAGATTTCCTTGCCCAGAAGAGGCAGGGAGGTATCAGGGAAGGCTCGATGGGGAAGCCTTCAAAGGATAAGCAGGAGTTGGCCAGGTGGAGAGAAAGAGATAAAGCAAGGACAGGTGTATTAAGGCAGAGAAAGCAACAGATGCAAAGATACAGAAGTTTCCAGGAATGTGAGCCTTCAGACAACTAAGTAGTTTTGTCTGTCTGCACAGATGCCCTGGATCCAAGGGTGGCAGGTGTGGAACAGAAGCCGAAATTGGCAGGTGGCTCACAAAAGGCACAATGGGGGGACAAGTAGGTACAATTTCAATCCATGGCCACAAAGTGGTGCAGTGACTCAGCGAGTGACTCCCTGAAAAATCGGGTTTTGAAGAAGCCTGACCAAGCCCCTCTTCCCATGCTCTTGTCTCTCGCTTGCTCTCTCTCACACACACATACCCTGAGGGAAGTGGTTTCAAGGAGGCAGAAAGGTCACCTACCAGGTTAAACTGCTGTTGCAATTTTTCATTAGCATAATTGATGCAAAACTGTTCAAAGCTGTTCACATCAAAGGTTTCAAAACTGAAATACAGTTTAAAAAAGTTAAAATATAACTTGAAGAAGGACATATGCATTCATTTACAGGTAAATATTTTTTAGACAAACTTTAGAGGCTTAAAAGTTTGCTATATTTTCTGCAAGTTTTAAATATAACTCAAAGCTTGAGTTATATTTATAATATATGAGCAGTCAGTTTTTAAATTATCCTTTTCCAGGGGGCAGGAAGAAATCTGGTCTGTACAAAACACCTACCACGATCCAAGTGTTTTAATAGGCATGCCACAAAATGGTGTTTCATTTAATTCTACGACCATGCTAAGACCAGTATTTTTACCTTCACTTTATAGATGAGGAAACCAAGACTCTGAGAGGGTAAGGAGCTTACTGAAGTTAGTGTCAGAGCTCAGCTGTGAGCCTGCCTGACTGACATTTGTGCTTTAAATGAAAAAGAAGTACAGTTTTCTGTTCCCCCACTCCTTACACCTTGAAGGAAAGGAGGGAGTTTTGCCTCCTCAGGGGGTGCTTACAAGTTCTTGGAGGAAAAGGCCAAGGGCATCAATGCCCAGTAGATCCCATCCTGCATGAGACAGACATGGCCCTGCCACTGTTCCCAGGCTTCCAAATAGCTGTCTCTAGTTGCCCAGGAGTTACAAACTCAAGAGCCTAGTGAAGCCTCGCAGGTGACTGGCAGGTGACAGAAATGGACAAGAGGCTGGACATAATACAACAGCATGTGGTGTGGGGCCTGTGCCAAATTCTAGTGTCCAAAAGGGCAGCTGCCGCTCAGCTCCAGCCAGCTGTGACCATGGGTTAATGCAGGTCAGGATGTTAGAGCACCCGAGGATTCTCGAGAGAAGGCAGAAATCTGGACTTTGATGGAAACTCTCCAGCTTTGAGAAACATGATGTGGGTCAAACGAAACCTGGCTACCAAACTGTACCACCTGGCCAGACAAGCAGTCCTGCTGAGGGAAAGCTTGCTGTGAGCTAAATTAGCATTTATGTGCATCACCTCACTTCACCCTAAAGCCACCCTATGTAGAGGACTGCTGCGACCCCACTGTTACAGATGATAGTCAGAGAAGAAGGCACTGACCAGCCGCCAGCAAGTGATGCAGGAAATGCTCCGCACATCTCCAAAGCCTTTGTTCCTAATTGCTCCAATCCTGCCATTCTGAGAGGTTCCTGCCATTCTGCCAGTTCCCACCACGGTTCCCTGAGAGTCAGTTTATAATTCTGGGGCAAGAGAAGGGTCTGGGCTGTTCTCTCAACAGCTCCAGGGTGGCTGGGAGCTGGAGAGGAGCCCAAACAGCATTGTCAACTTCATTCTACATGTGACCTCAGGGATCCAGAGGCCTGGCTGGTCATTTTGATGGGCCAGGGCTGGGCTTGGGGAGAGTCAAGGACCTCACAGTGCTCCAAGACCACAGCTGGTCCAAAGGCAGGGCTTTCTGGAGTAGAAATGGAGTATCAAACATCAGTGATTATTTTCCTGTCCCTTGGGCCCCCACTACCTAGGAAAGGGCACACAGAGCTGAAGGTCAAAACCCATAGAAAGACCTAAACCTGTTATTTAAAATGCCAGATACACATTATCTATGACAACACTTCACATTTGAATAGTTTGCATGATGCTTTCACAACTTCTCTCATTTGATCTTCTCATTAACACTGAGAGAGGTCCCATATCACAGATGCAGAAACTAAGGTTTGGAGCAGGAACGCTGCAGTGCTGGAGCTCACACCCAGGGTTCTGACTCCCAGACCCGGGCCTTTTCAACCCTGGTTCCAGAGAAAATAAATACACAACTAGCTGGGAAACCACAAGCCTTCATCTCTCTCAGAGCTTAAACCTTGCAGCTCACAGCTTCAGCTTTAATCTCTTCAACAACAGTGACTTTTTATTTAAGGCTTCATTATTTCTGAGCCAAACTGGGTTCAGTTCTTTCAAAAGCTGAAGGGTAGGCACGGTGAGAGCTCAGTAGCACAGATTACTGTGGATGTGAGGATGATGGAGAAAGGTGTGCCAGGATCCACTCCAGCTGGGAACACTGTCACCTAAGGAGGGGAGCTTACTTTCTTGGTGGGGTAGTATTAATTCATGGAAGGTGGCAAGCATGTTACTTTTATAATTTCTGAAGAAAAATTTAATTTAAAATTTGAAATTTAAAATATGCTGTAACAAGTACTTGTGGATTTACAAGTACTCTTGTCTTAGGTTGGCCCTCTTAGCCAAAAAATTCAAATTCCATATTACCGTGGCCTGCAGGCTCCACTGCTGTCTGCTTGCCATTCTCCTCACTCACTGCTCCTCACCCCAGTTAACCTCCAGAACACCCACACGCTTATTCCCTTCACAGGAATCTTCCCAATTTTGAATTATCTGCCTGTCTCCCCAACTAAAATTTAAACTCCCCAGAGGGCAGGACCCATGTGTCTTTTCTGTTCACCAATCACACCCAGCACAGTGTCTGGCACATAAATATGTGTTGGGAAAATGAAATAATGTACCCTTCAAATGCTGTTGTTTTATGTCGTGCAGTCGATTCCAACTCATAGCGACCTGATAGGACAAAGCAGAACTGCCTCATAGGGTTTCCTAGGCTGTAATTTTTTTTTTTTTTTTATTAATCTTTAAGGGAGCAGATTCCCAGGTCTTTCTCCCGTGATGCTTGCTGGGTGGCTTTGCAAAGCCAACTTTTTGGTTAGCAGCTGAGCACTTAACCATTGTGCCACCAGGGCTCCTTATCCTTAAAATGAAGAGCTATTATTTTTAAAGCCGCTTCAAAAACATAAAACAAGAACAGAGAATAATATAACAATCACATGTTCCTACCACAGTGAAAGAGACAATTGTTAAACAAGACTACTACTTGGTAAAAGTTTACCTGAACTATTTTTACTTGCTGTTCAAATCCTTTTTTGGAACAAGACAAAGTAAATAATTTACTAGACTAGTATTTTATAACTGTTGACATATACTATTTATTGGGAGTCATAAGTATTATCTTAGGATCTAAACTAAACAAAGTAACTTGCTTGAGGTACAGTCTCACATTAAACAGCCAGGGAAAAAGCTGATTCTGGTTACCTGGGTAAAGTTCACCTGTACCTGCAGCCCCTCCTCTGCCCCTTCCTCCTACCTTTCCCCCAGCAGGTGGCAGCAGGGCTTCTTCCCTCCGTATTGGGAGGGGGGTTGAGCTTTTTTTCACCAATACCAGTAGAACAATCTAGGTCACTTTCATGGGACAGTCTTCCTGGTTTCTCACTGAGAAACCAGGATTGGTTTTGAGGAGGAGTTCGGCTTTGAGGCCAGTTGCTAACCAACAACTGTGATGGTGATCCCCTGGGATCCTGTTCACACTGGCCTGTCTCTACTCACTCTGGCTATTCTAGAAACATCTTCAGGACATATGAACTTTACTCAGGACTTAGAAAAGCAGAACTAGGCAAAGAACATTGCTTTTATTTATTTTTATTTTATTTAGCATTTATTTAATGCACTCTAAACGAGGCACACTATAATCTTGGAGACTACCTGTAACACCCACACATACAAACACAGAGCACACTACCTCCCTATCATGCAAAACGGAAAAGAGGAACCGGAATGAAGCAATCTAAAAATAGCAGGGCATTCGATATTTAAATGAGGAAAGGCGGGCTCAATGAAGAGTATCTTACCCATAAATGTCCAAAACACCAATAAAAGTGTGCTTCTTGCCTGAAAACTGCAATGCTTGGTTAATCTTCTCCACAATGAAGTCGAACAGGTGGGTATAGATCTTTTTGGCCAGCGCGTCCCTGGCGTTGACAGCCTGGGACCTGGTCATGGGTTTCACCACCGTCTCAGGGGTGGTGACAATCTTGCGATTGCACAGCCACTGAGCCACTTTGCCCATCTCCAGGTCCAGGAGCTCACAGAACACCTTCAGGTGACAGTCGTCCTCCTTCAAAAATAAGCACAAGCCCTGTCAGGGCCGTCCGAGCATCCAGACAAACCCTGTTGCATCTGACCAGGGCCTCTGGGGCTGAGGAGGCCTTACAAGACAGAGCCAGCCCTGGGGTAAAGAAGGGGAGGCAGCAGCGGCATTTCTCCTGCACCTGGCCAATGACAGCCAGGTGGTCCTTATCATGTCCTGCAGGATGCTCATTCTGGTCAAAGAATACCAGCAGTGATTGAGGCCACCAGAGCATTTCTCTCTGCTCCTGTGCATGTGGACACAGCCTGATGCCTTACCTTCTCCCTCTGCATCCTGCCCAGGCCACCTGTCAGGATGTGCACTCACCCTAGCCCACCTCATATGGTCAGGAGTTTGCCCGGGTTGTCTGGCCCAGGAGGTACTTGGGTGTTATTGTCAGACAGAACCTGGCGGGGCTCCCTCGGCTGAGCAAGCTTCTCAGTCAACATGAGGGCTGTGGTGAGGGACTTTTCCTGGAAACACAGTGGCTCTTGCTTTTCTCCCAAGCCCAGGCATGAGAGCTGTCCCCCTTGGCCAGCAGATGAGGAGAAAGAAGAGCCCCTAACTGTTTGCAGCCAGTGTGGACAAAGGACTGTTTCAGTTGGCAGAGAAGGGGTGTCCCCATGTGACTGGGCACCATCATTCCTCTTGGGGCAGGGGTCTTCCAGGGGGTAGGCTCACCTGCAGCACCACCAGAAACCATGAGATTGCAATTTAAGTATCAGAATATGAGGAAGAAAGCAATTTAAAGTCTTGCCCCTTCCCATCCTCCATTCACACCTTCTGACCAACACCACAATAGTATGAAGTTTGTTTCTGATCACTTGGCCTCGTCATTGCAGAGTGGACTGGCAGAGCTGTTGATTTCCTTCCTTTGGAATTAACTTGACAGAAATTTTTTTTTTAAGAAGGAACTAAATGTTCTGAGGAAAAAAAAAAATCAGCTATGGGTACTGCTACGGAGGAGAATACAAAGCGGCAGCAGTGTTTAGAAATAAGATGGCTCCTCCAAATTTAATTTGCCCAAGATTTCAAGTTCCTGATACAAATGAGTGGTTTATGTGTCCCTAAGCTAGGACCAATAATTATAGGACTGGTAATTTCCTACAGAGATTCTTAGAACCATTTCCAAGGGATTTTTAGCCTATCAATTTCAATCCCTCCTCTAAAATACTACCTTTGTAACAAACTTCATGGGATAGAGTTCACTGTGATGTCATCTGTTGGGTGGAAATCACCTTTTTAGTCTCCAAGAATTAGAGAAGAATAAGGGCAGAAGCCCAGCTTCTCTGAGGTAAATCAGGAAGAAGACAGAGGGAAGAAATGCTGCTTCAAGCACACCATGGTATTACTCCAGGCCCACCCCAGCTCCTCTCTCTAAATGTCCAAGTCTTTACATGAGCTGACAAACCCTGTGGGGGCTGGACACTAAGTGCGGGATGGGAGGGGCACTCACTGTGAGGGTGCAGGGACAGGAAGGAGAATTATTTCCTGGTCACAGGGCAACGGACTGAAGCACTGAGCCAAAAAGCACGTACTCCACTGGCTTCGTGCTCTCCCCAAACTGGAGGTACCAGAGAGCCAAGAAATTACCACCTGTACATAGTGGGTGTTCAATAAATATTTGTTGAATAAAAGAAAACAAAGAATGGATTTTTTCCCCTCTAACACTGCAAAAAAGAGGAAGATCTGCAACAAGATGAATTGACACAGTGAATGCAGCAAGGGGCTCAAGCATAACAATGACTATGAGGATGACACAGAACCGGGCAGTGTTTCGTTCTGTTGTACACACATAGGGTCGCTATGAGTCAGAACTGACTGGATGGCACCTAACCACAACAACCACCGTTGCAAGGGGAAGCAGTTTAACTCCTCCTGAACGCAGCACACCGAAATCCTTGTTCTTCGTTCCTGTTAAACCACTCTCCCCAGTGGGCCCAACTGTGCCCAGTGCTAAAATGCAAAGGCAGGTTGACCAGGAGATGGTCCTACTGATGACTCTTCAAACACAGGAAGGATGACACCTAGAGCAGGCATGTGGACAAACAGCATCTTACATTGACTGAGGACCTCTCGTGGCCCACTGCTGTGATCTGCACATTGCCCAGGTGTAGGATGGCTGCCAGGACCTTAAAAATATCCATCTGAAAATTCTCCTTGAAACCTGAAAACAAAAAAATGTCTTCAAGTTAGGAATTCTGCATTTCTTCTCCTACTTAATTACTAGGAAGATAAGCACCTGAATGATTTCAAGATACTCTAGTATCAACAGTGCAAAGAACTGATACAGAGAGTGTGAAGTGGACCCAGGGAGAATCCGGATAGCGTTCTCCCTAGTTTGACTTCCATAGGCTCACAGACAATGTGTCAACATCCCACTAGGTTTTCCCTTTTGCTGTGGCTACTAGGAAGCCACAAAACTTCATATCTCAGTAACCATTTCATAACAGCTTCCTGGAGAATCAGCTCTCATTTATTCTATGTGTTTTCCTTATTTTTAATGTTTTGGTGGTGGTGTTTTGTTTTTTTCTCACAAGCTCACTGAATTTCTTTTAACGTGAGATGCTGGGTGGATTCCATTTGTCCTTCCAGATCTTCTGCTGTGGCCCAGGAGGCTGACCTGTATGGACCAGGTCATCAGGCTCTCGTGCACTTTGGTTTCTAGTTGTGTTTGACAGGTGGGGCATCCTAGCAGGAGATCGGAGAGAAGGAGGAGAGAGAGGTTTGCGTTTATCTCCCCCTGGTCTCTTTCCCGCAAAGGTGCCTTGGACTAACTATGACGGCTGACAGAGGTCACTGCTCCTGGTCTGCTGGTTGACTTTACCTGACTCTCTCTCTCCTTTTTTAGGCCCAACAGAAAAGAGCTATAAACAGCTCTGTGCTGCTATACTACTCCTGTGCTATCCTAAACAATGCCCTGTCCCCACCCATGACTTTGTAACTGGCCCCTTTGTGAAGAAACCCTCCTCCTCACATCCTAACCTGAGTGCGCCACACATTTCCTATTGGGTCCCTGACTGGCGGAGGTGGAACATAAATTATGAATAAATAAAATATCTTGTCATCACGTAGGGGTCAGCACACGTCGTGGAGCAAAAATAAACTAAGCCAGCTGCTAGGAAGGACTATGATAAAGCTGTAAATCAATACAGAACCTGCCAGCTGTGAGCAAGGCTTTGCTAGGTGAGGACCCTGGCCTCTGCACAGTGGGCAAGCACAGGTGTGGGTCAATGACACTGTCAAGGCAAGATGCCTAGAGACACATGTAGGTGGGTGGGCAGGCAGCGAGGCTCATTGACACACCACCCTGCTAAGATGGCCTGGAGTGGATACTGGAGATCCCACCACTCCCTCCAAGCAGGTGGTAGCTGTCGTCGATTCTGACTCAAGGCAACCCCAAGTGTGCACAGTAGAACTATTCATAGGATTTACAAGGCTGTGACCTTTCGGGAGCAGATTGCCAGGCCTATCTTCCAACGATCCTTTGGGTGGGTTCGAACCAACAACTTTTTGGCCAGTAGTCGAGTGCTTAACTGTTTGTGCCACAGCGGGTCCTAAATGCCAATAAGAGCTGATGTAGCCACCTACTGCTTCTCATCTGAGGAAAACTGAAATATTCAATAGCAGCTATGTCATGTTCTTAAATAATTTCAAAACCTAGAGAACTTTCTCTACTTCAAAGACTACACAAAACCAAAGTCTCAAAAGATTTCAAACCAAAAATCAATGGAACACTCTCACTCAAACCGAGTCCAGGCATTTGCATTTCAATTTGGAGTTAACACCGCCATTTGAAGGACAGGTGCCTCTAACACGACAAAACACCACCGACATGATAAATGTCAGGTGAGTGATGAGGAAAAGCAACTAAAACTGCAAAGTTGGCAAATGTTCTTTTTGGCTCCCCCACCAAATCTCTGTGTGATCTGTAACTAAATCACTTAACTACTTCATGCCTTACGGGATTGATAAAAGCCCTACCTCCGTAGCAATAATGGGACAGAAAGAATCTAAGTCCTCAATTAAGTAATTATCTTCAGTGAAATAAAGCCATGCAAAAACATCACTGGCCCGAACTAGATTTCCACGAGAAGCACAACGGTTGGGTTTCTTGAGCCAAGGTCCAGGCTAGGTTTGACTATTTCCAGGGTGTTCCTTTCTATCAGGGATCAAAGGTAATGACAATAGCTAAATGGCACGAATCAATGGATATATTAAATGAGAATGTCTAGTCTAAAATGAGAAAATGAGTATCTTTCTAAGTGCCGCTTGGTAAACAATCTTCAGAACATGAGCTCTGTGTAGGAAAAGTGAGGTGTGGAAGGCTGGGAACAATTGCCTGCCCTGTGAGGGTTGTCTTTGCCTCACTGGTGTTAGCATTTGACTAAGAGGGTTTAGTCTTCCTAGAAAACCCAGGTGTATTAAGTCCCCAAAGTGCAAATTCCAGTTCTGCTCCATACTTACCATGTGACCTTTGGTAAATCACTTAACCTCTCTGTGCCTTGGTTTCCCTACTGTAAAATGAGGGAATTACCAGTACCTACCCCACAGCGGGGTTGTGTGGCTTAAATGAGTTAATATGGATAATAAAGTGCATAAGATGGCCCATAGTAAGCTCCATATAAAAAAATCAAACTAAACCATTGCTGTAGAGTCAATTCCAACTCATGGAGACCCCATGCACATAAGAGTAGAACCATGCTCCATAAGGTTTTCATGGCTTCGACCTTTCAGAAGCAGGTTGCCAGGCCTTTCCTCTGAGGCACCCTTGGATGGGCCTGAACTGCCAACCTTTCAGTTAGAAGCCCAGTGTTTAACTGCTTATGCCACCCAAGCACTTCTAAGCTCCATTTATTATCATCATCAAGATACCTACGAAGGTCAGGTAGGGTCCACATTACACTTCTGAAGTGAATTGGACCTTTGCTTTCACTTGTTCTCTTTGTAGTCAGTCCAGAAGACCTTACGGATACCCACAGGACTCACAGTCTGTGCCTCTAACAGTAAGCCTGATTTCTAGATCTTTAAGGGAAAAGCAGTCTTGACCACTTTGGGTAACATCCTTTAAAACATCTGGTTTGCTTATCCTAAAATTAGAGTTTATCAGGAGTCTTGAGAAGACAGTAGAGCTGGGTACCTCGTCCCTCCCCTCTTTAAGAGAATTGGCCACAGCTAGGAGAGGATGTTTTCACTCACCCAGCAACGCAAAGGTCTTCTGGGTCTCAGCCATGTCAGCTCTGTCATTCACACCCTCAATGACAGTACTGCCTCCCATTCTTGTATAATTAAATTCTTCTGCACTCCCTGAAATCAAAAAGCAAGATTCACCATATCTGTAATGCAGAGATTAGGACATATATGTTTATCAGAAGCAAGGAGAGACAGTAATGCTTAATATGCTATGTTAAGCACTTTACAAACCTTATCTAGTTTATTTCTCAGAATTCTATATTACAGACAGAGAAGCCGAGGCTCATAAAAGTGACTTGCTCAAGGTCCCACAGCTAACAGTGCCAAAAGAATTTAAACACAGGCCTGTCTGATTCTGAAGCTCGTTGTTTTTGTTCCTACTCCTAAATTAAAAAAAAAAATTGCACTAAAATATATATAACAAAGCATTTACCATTACAACCCTTTCTACGTGTACAATTCAGCAACAGTAATTACATTCCCCATGTTGTGCAGCCATCACTACTATAGCTTTCCAAATTTTATCTACCACCTTAATAGAAACTCAGTGCTCCTTAAGCAACAGCCCCTCACTTCCCCCTCTTACACCTAAATTTTTTTAAAAACTTTTTATTCTGCTTTAAGTGAATGTTTACAAATCAAGTCAGTCTCTCATAAAAAAACTTATATACACCTTGCTATATACTCCTAGTTGCTCTCCCCCTAATGAGACAGCACACTCCTCTCCATCCTGTATTTCCATGTTCATTCAGCCAGCTTCTGTCGCCCTCAGCCTTCACATCTGTCCTCCAGACAGGAGCTGCCCACATAGTCTCATGTGTCTACCTGATCCAGGAGGCTCACTCCTCACTGGTATCATTTTCTATCTTATAGTCCAGTCAATTACTGCCTGAAGAATTGGCTTTGGGAATGGTTCCTGTCTTGGGCTATCAGAAGGTCTGGGGACCATGACCTTTGGGGTCCTTCAAGTCTCAGTCAGACCATTAGGTCTAGCCTTTTTATGAGAAATTGAGGTCTGCATCCCACTGTTCTCCTGCTCCTTCAGGGATTCTCTGTTGTGTTCCCTGTCAGGGCAGTCATAGGTTGTAGCCAGGCACCATCTAGTTCTTCTGGTCTCAGGCTGTAGTCTCTGATTTATGTGGCCCTATCTCTTGGGCTCATAATTACCTTGTATCTTTGGTGTTCTTCATTCTCCTTTGCTCCAGGTGGGTTGAGACCAATTGATGCATCTTAGATGGCCGCTTGATAGCATTTAAGACCCCAGACACCGCTCTCCAAAATGGGATGCAGAATGTTTTCTTAATAGATTTTATTATGCCAATTGACCTAGATGTTCAATTGATGAACCCATGATGAAACCATGGTCCCCAAACCCCTAGCTCTGCTACGCTGGCCTTTGAAGAGTTCGGTTTATTCAGGAACCTTCTTTGCTTTTGGTTTAGTCCAGTTGTACTGACCTCTCCTGTATTGCGTGTTGTCTTTCCCTTCACCTAAAATAGTTCTTGTCCACTATCTAATTAGCAAATCCCCCTCTCCCTCCCTTCCTCTCTCCCCCCTCTCCCAACCATCAAAGAATATTTTCTTCTGTGTTTAAATTATTTCTTGAGTTCTTATAATAGCAGTCTCATACAATATTTGTCCTTTTGCAACTAATTTCACTCTGCATAATGCCTTCCAGATTCCTCCATGTTATGAAAAGTTTCACAGATTCATTGTTGTTCTTTATCGATGATGCGTAGTATTCCATTGTGTGAATATACCATAATTTATTTATCCATTCTTCTGTTGATGGGCACCTTGGTTGCTTCCATCTTTTTGCTATTGTAAACAGTGCTGCAATGAACATGCCTGTGAATGTATCTGTGTAAAGGCTCTTATTTCTCTAGGATATATTCCAAGAAGTGGGATTGCTGGATTGTATGGTACTTCTAGCTTTTAAATGAAGCACCAAATCGATTTCCAAAGTGGTTGTACCATTTTACATTCCCAGTAGCAGTGTATAAGTGTTCCAGGCTCTCCACAACCTCTCCAACGTTTATTATTTTGTGTTGTTTGGATTAATCCCAGCCTTCCTGGACTGAGATGGAATCTCATTGTAGTTTTGACTTGCATTTTTCTAATGGCTAATGATCGTGAGCATTTTCTCACGTATCTGTTAGCTGCCTGAATGTCTTCTATAGTGACGTGCCTGATCATATCCTTTGTCCATTTTTTAACAGGGTTTTTTGTCTTTTTGTTGTTGAGTTTTTGCAGTAATGTGTAGATGTTAGAGATCAGCCACTGATTGGAAATGTCATAGCTAAAAACTTTTTTCCAGTCTGTAGGTAATCTTTTTACTCTTTTGGTGAAGTCTTTGCATGAGCATAGGTGTTTGATTTTTAGGACCTCCCAGTTACCTAGTTTCTCTTCTGGCATTTGTACATTGTTAGTAATGTTTTATATACTGTTTTTGTCATGTGTTAGTGGTCCTAGCATTGCCCCTATTTTTTCTTCAATGACCTTTATTGTTTTAGATTTAATATTTAGGTCTTTGATCCATTTCGAATTAGTTTTTGGGCATGGTGTGAGGTATGGGTCTTGCTTCCCTTTTTTGCAGATGGATATTTTTCTTGGTTATCCAGTTATGCCAGCACTATTTGTTAGACTATCTTTTCCCCCATTTAACTGACTTTGGGCCTTTGTCAAATATCAGCTGCTTATATGTGGATGGATTTATGTCTGGATTCTCAATTCTGTTCCGTTGGTCTATGTATCTGTTGTCGTACCAGTACCAAGCTGTTTTGACTATTGTGGCGGTATAATAGTTTCTAAAGTCAGGTAGAGTGAGGCCTTCCACTTTGTTCTTCTTTTTTCAGTAATACTTTACTTATACGGGGCCTTTTTCCCTTCCATATGAAGTTGGTGATTTGTTTCTCCATCTCATGAAAAAATGTCGTTGGAATTTGGATTGCAATTGCATTGTATCTATAAATTGCTTTTGATAGAATAGTCATTTTTACAATGTTATGTCTTCTGTAATTTTCTTTTTTGTGGAGTCTTTACCTTGATTTTGGTATCAGGGTTATGCTGGCTTCACAGAATGAGTTTGGGAATATTCCATCCTTTTCTATGCTCTGAAATACCTTTAGTCATAGGGGTGTTAACTCTTCCCTGAAAGTTTGGTAGAATTCTCCAGTGAAGCCATCAGGGCCAGAGCATTTCTTTATTGGGAGTTTTTAAATTACTTTTTCAATCTCTTCTTTTGTTGTGGGTTTATTTAGTTGTTCTGCCTCTGTTTGTGTTAGTTTAGGTAGGCAGTGTGTTTCCGGAAATTCGTCCATTTCCTCCAGGCTTTCGAATTTGTTAGAGTACAACTTTTCATAGTACTCTGTTATAATTCTTTTAATTTCAGTTGGGTCTGTTGTGATATCGCCCATCTCATTTCTTATTTGGGTTATTTGTTTCATCTCCCGTTTTTCTTTTGTTAGTTTGGCCAATGGTTTGTCGATTTTGTTAACCTTTTCAAAGTACCAGCTTTTGGTCTTGTTAACTCTTTCAATTGTTTTTCTGTTCTCTATTTCATTTAATTCTGCTCTAATTTTTATTATTTGCTTTCTCCGGGTGCCCGAAGGTTTCTTTTGTTGCTTTCTTTTTACTTGTTCAAGTTTTAGGGACAATTCTTTGATTTTGGCCCTTCTTTTTTTTTTTTTGTATGCGTGCATTTATTGATATAAATTGACCTCTAAGCACTGCTTTAGCTGTGTCCCAAAGGCTCTGATAGGAACTGTTTTCAGTATTTTTGGATTCTATGAATTTATTTATTCTGTCCTTAATTTCTTCTATACTCCAATTGTTTTTGAGCAACGTGTTGTTCAGTTTCCATGTGATTGATTTCTTTTCCCTAATTTTTCTCTTATTGACTTCTAGTTTTATGGCTTTATGGTCAGAGAAGATGCTTTGTAATATTTTGATGTTTTGGATTCTGTTAAGGCATGCTTTATGGCCTAATATGTGGTCTATTCTAGGGAATGTTTCATGAGCGTTGGGAAAGAAAGTATACTTGGATGCTGTTGGGTGGAGCATTCTGTATATGTCTATGAGGTCAAGTTGGTTAATTGTGGCATTTAGCTCTTCCGTGTCTTTATTGAGCTTCCTTCTGATGTTCTGTCCTTCACTGAAAATGATGTGTTAAGTCTCCTATCATTATTGTGGAGCTATCTATCTCACTTTTCAGTGCTGTTAGAGTTTATTTTACGTATCTTGAAGCCCTGTCATTGGGTGCATAAATATTTAATATGGTACTATCCTCCTGGTATGTTGTCCCTTTAATCATTATATAGTGTCCTTCCTTATCCTCTGTGGTAGATTTAAGTTTGAAGTCTGCTTTGTCAGAAATTAGTATAGCCACTCCTGCTCTTTTTTGATTGTTGTTTGCTTGATATTTTTTTTCCCCATTCTTTGGGTTCTAATTTGTGTCTTTAAGGTGTGTCTCTTGTAGGCAGCATATAGATGGATCGTGTTTTTCTTATCCATTCTGCAGCTCTCTGTCTCTTTATTGGTGCATTTAGTCCATTTATATTTAGTATTATTATAGATAGGTGTTTTTTTTTTATGAGTTTAGTGCTGTCATTTTGATGCCTTTTTTTGTGTGTTATTGAGAGTTTCATTTTTCAACTTACTTTTTTGTGCTGAGTAGTTTTTCTTTGTGAACTGTGTGTTCCTCTTTTTCACTGTAGTTGATTTTGTTTTTGCTCAGTCTTTATGTTCTTCTTGTATTTTATTTTGATGTGTAGGATTGTGGTTACCTTAATATTTACCCCTATTTTTCTAAGTTTAAACCTAATTTGTATCTCCCCATATCAACTTGATTTCCTTGCCATATGGAAGATCTATGCCTCTTTTATTTAGTCCCTTTGTATTGATTTAATGTCATCTTTTACTTATTGAATCACTGATTCCCTGTTTTGAGCATTTTTTTTTTTTTTAATCTTGATTTATTTTTTGTGATTTCCCTATCTGGGCTGATATCTGATTGCTTTGTCCTGTGTTTTAATGCTGGGTTGATATTTGATATTATTGATTTTCTAACCAGAGAATTCCCTTTAGTATTTCTAGTAGTTTTGGTTTGGCTTTTGTAAATTCCCTAAACTTCTGTTTATCTGGAAATGTCTTAATTTTGCTTTCTTATTTGAGAGACAGTTTTGCTGGATATATGATTCTTGGCTGGCAATTTTCCTCCTTCAATGCTTTCTATACGTCATCCCATTGTCTTCTTGCCTGCATGGTTTCTGCCAAGTAGTCCAAACTTATTCTTACTGATTCTTCTTTGTAGGTGACTTGTTGCTTATCTCTGGCTGCTCTTAAAATTTTCTCTATTTTTTATTTTGGCAAGTTTGATTATAATATGTCTTGGCGACTTTCTTTTGGGATCTACCTTGTATGGGGTTCAAGGAGCATCTTCGATAGATATCCTTTCATCTTTCACGATGTCAGTGAAGTTTACTGCCAACAAATCTGTATTTTCTGTTATCCCTCCCTGTTCTCGTATTCCAGTCACTCACAAGTTATTTCTCTTGATAGAGTCCCACATGATTCTTAGGGTTTCTTCATTTTTAAAAATTCTTTTATCTGATTTTTCTTCGAATATATTGTTGCCAAGTGTTTTATCTTCAATCTCACTAATTCTGCCTTCCACTTCCTCAATTCTGCTTCTCCGACTTTCTCTTGTGTTGTCTAATTCTGTAATTTTATTGTTAATCTTCTGAATTTCTCATTGCTGTCTCTCTATAGATTCTTGCAGCTTATTAAATTTTTCATTATGTTCTTGAGTAATCTTTTTAATTTCTTCAACTGCTTTATCTGTGTGTTCCTTGGCATGTTCTGCATGTTGCCTGATATCATTCCTGATGTCTTGAAGAGCTCTGTATATTAATCCTTTGTATTCTACATCTGGTAATTCCAGGAATACATCTTCACTCAGGAGAGTGAGTCCTTGGTTCTTTGTTTTGGGAGTTTCTTGAAGTAATCATGGTCTGCTTCTTTATGTGATTTGATATCGACTGTTGTCTCCAAACCATCTATAATTTATTGTATTAATTCATTTTGTTTGTTCACTGTGTCTTAGTTTCTTGCTTTGTTTTGTTTTGATATACCCAAATAGGCTACTAGAGTGATCTATCTTGATTATTGGAGCTTTGAAGCACTAATGTCCTGTTACCAGATGGCTAGAGCTATTACCAGGTATAGGAGCCTAGAAGTCCATTCACTATTCTTGTATAGATTTAGCTCAGGTGTTCTGATAGTTGGTCACCTAGTGTGTGGTGTAGGCTGTCACGTACTATCTTAGAGGAGCAGTGGTGATTGGTGTATGCATAAGTTTCTGGTAGCAGCGGGGGGGGGCACATTCTGAGGAAGGCAGGTGGCTGACAACCTTTCCCTGAGTGTCTTTGAGGAAGGCACATCCCTGTTCTCTAGAGCGCTCTGGTGGGTGGGCTCTGCAGTTGTACCATAGGCACCCAATGCTTTTATCTGTAAGGACTGGTAGGTACCACTTATCCTTGGAGCCCTTTTGTGGGTGTCTAGGTAGGTGGCATGGTTGGAGCCTGCAGTCTTCAGACCCCTGCTGTGGGTAGGTGAAGGCCTTGTTTAATAGGGAGAGTGGTACCAAACGTCCAAAACCTGCCTCTCCACCGCACAGCTGAAACAGTTATAGTCAGGCCTCAGATTCACCCTTGCAATATAATAGCCAGATCCTATCTAGTGTAGTGGAGCCACCTGGATCCACGCAGGGATGAAAGACAAAGTCTGTGGATTGCTTGGGCCTGGACCAGAGCTGCTTCTGCTCTGAGTTGCCAGTTTAGGGGACTCGGCAGAGTATTTTTCTTCCATTTGTTAATTTGTTCCTTCTCCAAGGCTAGGAGAATGGCTGAGGAAATGCAGCAGAACCTATCTTTGGCCCAGGGAAATCAACTGTTAATGAAATGGGCTGCAGCAGAGGGAGGAGGGATCAGATAAATAGGAAAGAGTTCTTTCAAAAGGAGGAGCTATTAGATCCGCATGGTAAATTAGACAAAATCGCTTATCTTGTGCCGAGAGTGCTGCTTTATCTCAGAATCCAGAGGTATGTGTAGTCTGTGTGGGCTGGCTGGGTCCCCGCTGAGACCACCCCAAGAGGTTAGGGCTGCATCCCACGCTTGCCTTCTTTTGCTGAAGCTGCCTGGTCCTCAATGCCACGGTCAGCGTTGATGCTGCCACACCAAGGGGTCAGGGGTGCTGGCACATCGGCTGCTTTATTTTGCTAAAGCTGCCCCTTCCTAAATGGCACGGCCCACCCCGCTGCAGACCTGCCACAGGGTCAGGGGTGTGCTACTTTGCTTGCTTTCTTTCGCTGAAGTGGCTGTGTCTCTGAAAACTACCATCGGCCCTGCTGCAGTTGCGCCCAGGAATTGGGCCAAGGTGCTGCCGCGGGCTTGGCAACTCCTTGCTGCTTCTGCACCATCTCTCCCTCCCCTGTCATTCAATCTGATTTCTTAACTTTTCCTTTGTTGCTCAGGGTCCCTAGGCTGTCATATATATAATTGATTCACTTGTTTTTTTTTCAGGTCTTTGTTTTAAGAGGGATCATCGGAAGCATCTGACTACTCCGCCATCTTGTCCCCCACACCTAAATTTTTTATACAGCTTTACTTAGGTATATTGAATGAACACTAAACTGCACACATTTAAAATGTACAACTTGATGAGTTTTGACATACGTATACTCTTACAAGACTATCACCACAACCAAGGTAATGGACATATATATACCTAACTTTTGAACAATAGGTGACCCTTCAGGAAGCCCTTTCACACTCATATTTACAACCTGTTTGGCACATAAGCTATGAAACTTGAAGAACTTAGATTCAAAGAGTACAAGCAATTTCTCCGAGATCATTCCAGAGAGCATGTGTTCAACTCTGTCATGCTGGGAATTGCCTCTAACAATTCTCTTCTACTAACACAGCACCAATGTCCAAGGCTGAAGAGCCAGGGCAACCAGAGGAGCCTGGCCCTTTGTGCTGAGGACAAGCAGGTCTACATCCTAACTGTTCCTAATGTATAATTCATTATCATGACTCTGAGTAATCACGGAAGTTCAAGTTATGATAGAGATACTGTTTAAGAAAATAAGGAGGATGAATCTTGGAAACATTATGCTGAGTGAAATAAGTCAGACACAAAAAGACATATATTGTATGGTCCCACTTATGTGAAACATCCAGAATACACTAATACATAGAGAACAGCATTTATGAGTGTTACCAGGGATGGGTGAAATGGGGGAAGGGGGCAGGGAGGGTATTGTTTAAGGGGTACTGAGTTTCTATTAAGAATAATGAATAAATTTGGAAAAAAGACAGTGATGATGATCACACGACATGATGAAATTAATTAATGTCACTGAATTGTACTTATAAAAATGGCTGAAATGGCAAATGTTTTGTTATCACCACAATTAAAAAATATGGAAATATGTCATACATGTTAGAGAAACTTCAACACAAGGAGATTCAAATAAAAAAGAAAAGTCTGAGGACCTACAGCGGTAAATTTCAGTTGTCAGGAGGCCTTGTTGAGGTAGTTCCAGCTGGATGACCATGATCACCCAACGTACTTTGAAAAGGAATGTGGGGTTAAGGAGTTCCCCCTCCCTGGACCTGCCCTGCCTCCAAGTCCTAAACTATCTCCTTAGCTAGATGTATCGATTCCTTCCTGAAACTCAGGGATCTTATGTCTTTGAACTAAACAGTTTTAGAGAAAATTGTGTTACTATAATAAGAAGAAATTAACCTAGAATGTAAACCCATACAGAAAAGAGTCCCTTCCACACCCCATCTATCACGTACCCAGCTTAAGATGTTTAAATTCTGGCCGCTTCGCAGATGCACAAAGCTGATAGAAAATGTGGTAATTGCGTTCATTTTCTGACTGCAAAAAAAAGAAAAGTCCTGAAAATGACATCAACCCTTTAGAAGTAAAGATCTCAGGTTTTCAACTGGAGGGCCCTGGATGCCAAATCCGAGTGACAATACTGACTTCATGGGCACTGATATCCACCTGTGATTTTTACCATGGTCAACAAGCCCATTCCTCTCTGCTGGCTGCTGGTGACCGGGCCTTCCTCTCACCGAATGAGAACTGGGTGGCCCCAGACAGTCTGCCAAATAATGATCCCAGAGAAAATGTTACTAAATGAAAACATTCTACAAAATGCTAATTGATTCGTTTTTGTTTTGCTGTGTGTCGTTGAGTCAATTCTGACTCATGGTGACCCTACAGAGCAGAGCAGAACTGCCCCCATATGGTTTCCAAGGCTGTAATCTTTACAGATGCAGACTGCCACATCTTTCTCCCTTGGAGCAGCTGGTGGGTTCAAACTGCTGCCCTTTCGGTTGGCAGCTGAGCACTTAACCACGGCGCCACGAGAGCTCCTTAATTGATTTATACTAATTGAAATTAAAAAAAAAAATACATTACAAGGCTGACTGTTGCTCTTATACTAGGCCAAAACTAGGAGAATTTTCTCCATTTTACTTTCTCTTATACTCTATCTCACTAGCTCTAATATCAACCCCTTCCTGATAGCAAAGCCAGTCTAACAGCTTCATCTGTTTCAAGTGGTTTTTGTTTTCTAGAAAAACAAATGTGCTTTTTAAACTATAACAACAAAAACCAGTTGCTATGAAGTTGATTCCGACTCTTGGCGACCCCATGTGTGTCAGAGTATAACTGTGCTGCATTTGGTTTTCAATGGCAGCTTTTTTGGAAGCAGATCTCCACGCCTTTCTTCCAAGGCGCCCCTGGGTGGACTTGAACCACCAACCTTTTAGTTAGCAGTTCAGCTCATTAAACTATAAGAATTTTTTAAGTGCCCCAAATTAAGGAGTCCTAACTTTTTTCCCCCTAATCATATGACTCCACTGATACTGTATCTGTTAACATTTTTTTTAATAAGCAGAAAAAAAAAAAACCCACCTGCAAATGAAAGATAGGAAAACTATTCATCAAGTCACATTAAAATGAAGGCTGTCTGATAAGCATGTATATAAATGCAAACAATACCTGTAAAGTTCAGGAAAGGAAAATTTAATTAATGTTAATATTCTTACTTGAAAGACAACTCTGGATTTCTCCAGCAGGTAAGTTCTCATGTTGGCTCCTATAATCTGATTCCTTTCATCAAAACTGATTTCTGTGTATTTCCCAAACCGACTGCTATTGTCATTGCGGGTGGTCTTGGCGTTTCCAATAGCCTGCAAAACAGACAGCTCTCTTGAAATGACAATGTTAAACGATTCTTGGATCAGGATTATTAGTGCTTTTTTTTTTTTTTTAAACAAAGCACCCTTTTTATTTTAAGATAATTTTAGACTCACGAAAAACTGCAGAAATAGAACAGGGAGTACATATATACTCTTTACCCAGCTTCCCCTGATGTTAACATTGTATGTAATAATAGCACAATGATCAGCACCAGGAAATTAAGGCTGGTACAATACTATTGAAGACAGAAGAATTGATGCGGTTGAACTGTGGTGTTGGCAAAGAATATTGAATGTACTGTGGATTGTCAAAAGAATGAACAAATCAGTTTTAGAAGAAATTACAACTAGAACGTCCGATGGAAGCAAGGATGGCAAGGCTTTGGCTTGCTTACCTTGGATACATCATCAGGAAAGACCAATTGCTAGAAAAAGACATCGTGTGTGGTAAAGTAGAGGGACAAAAAAATGAGGGACACCCTCAATGAAGTGGATTGACACGATAGCCACAATGGTGGACTCAAATGTATCAATGTTCATCATGAGGATGGCCCAGGATCGGGCAACATTTCAACATTTTGCCATGAGCTGGAGGCAACTCAACAGCAAGTGACAACAACAACAGTGCTATTATCCAAACTACAGACCTTATTTGACTGTGGCTTTTTTTTTTTTTTTAATTTATTTATTGTGCTTTAGGTGAAAGTTTACAAATCAAGTCAGTCTCTCATACAAAAAGCCACACACACCCCGCCATGCACTCCCAGCTGCTCTCCCCTTAATGAGACAGCACATTCCTCATCTCTACCCTGTCCTGTGTCCATTCAACTAGCTCCTGTCCCCCTCTTCCTTCTCATCTCGCCACCAGACAGAGTTGCTCACATAATCTAATGTGTCTACGTGAGCCACTCCTCACCAACATCATTGCCTATGTTATGCTCCAGGCCAATCCCTGTCTGTAGACTTGGTTTTGGGAATGATTCCGATCTTGGGCTATCAACGGGTCTGGAGACCATGACTGTCAGAGTCCCTCTGGTCCCAATCAAACCACTAAGCCTGGTCTTTTTCCAAGAATTTAAGATCTGCATCCCACTGTTCTCCTACTCCACCAGGGATGCTCTGTTGCGTTCCCTGTCAGGGCAATCATCGATGGTAACCAGGCACCATTTAGTTCTTCCAATCTCAGGCTGAGTCTCTGGTTTATGTGGCCCTTTCTGTCTCTTGTGCTCATATTTACCTTGTGTCTTTGGTGTTCTTCATTCTCCTTTGTTCCAGGTGGGTTGAGATCAATTTATGCATCTTAGATGGCCGCTTGCTAGCATTTAAGACCCCAAACGTCTCTCACCAAAGTGGAATGCAGACGGTTTTCTTATTTTGTTATGCCAATTGACCTACATGTTCCCTGAAACTATGGTCCCTGGACCCCCTTCACTATTACTCTGGCCTTCGAAGTTTTTGGTTGTATTCAGGAAACTTCTTTGCTTTTGGTTTAGTCCAGTTGTACTATCTCTTTGTTGTGTGTTGCTCTTCCCTTCACCTAAAAAATTTTTTGTCTGCTATCTAGTTAGTGAATATCCCTCTCCCTCCCTCCCTCCCCACCCTCGTAACCATAAAGAATATTTTCTTCTTTGTTTAAACATTACCTAGAGTTCTTGTAATAGTGGTCTCATACAATATTTCTCCTTTTGCAACTGGCTAATTTCACTCAGCATAATGCCTTCCAGATTCCTCCATGTTATGAAATGTTTCACAGATTCATCATTGTTCTTAATCGTTGTGTAGTATTCCATTGTGTGAATATGCCTTATTTATTTATCTGTTCTTCTGTTGACGGGCATCTTGGTTGCTTCCATCTTTTTGCTACTGTAAACGGTGCTGCAGTGAACATGGGTGTGCATATATCTGTTCGTGTGAAGGCTCTTATTTCCTTAGGTATATCCCAAGGAGTGGAATTGCTGGACCATATGGTAGTTCTATTCTAGCTTTTTAAGGAAGTGCCAAATTGATTTCCAAAGTGGCTATACAATTTTACATTCCCACCAGCAGTGTATAAGTGTTCTCCACAACCTCTCCAACATTTCTTATTTTCTGTTTTTTGGATAAATGCCAGCCTTGTTGGGGTGAGGTGGCATTTCATTGTACTTTTGATTTGCATTTCTCTAATAGCTAATGATTGTTAGCATTTCCTCATGTATCTGTTAGCAGCCTGAATGTCTCCTTTGGTAAAGTGTCTGTTCATATCCTTTGCCTATTTTTAATTAGATTATTTGTCTTTTTGTTGTTGAGTTTTTGCAGTATCGTGTAGATTTTAGAGATCAGACACTGAGCAGAAATGTCCCAAGTAAAAACTTTTTCCCAATCTGTAGGTATTCTTTTTACTCTTTTGGTGAAGTCTTTGCATGAGCATAGGTGTTTGACTTTTAGGAGCTCCCAGTTATCAAATTTCTCCTCTGGTGTTTGTACCATGTTAGTAATGTTTTGTATACGGTTTATGCCATGTATTAGGGCTCCTAGCCTTGTTTCTATTTTTTCTTCCATGATCTTCATTGTTTTAGATTTTATATTTAGGTCTTTGATTCATTTTGAATTAGTTTTTGAGCATGGTGTGAGGTATGGGTCTTGTTTCATATTTTTGCAGATGGATATCCAGTTATGCCAGCACCATTTGTTGAAGAGACTGTCTTTTCCCCACTTAACAGACTTTAGGCCTTTGTCAAATATCAGCTGCTCCTATGTTGATGGATTCATGTCTGGATTCTCAGTTGTGTTCCATTGGTCTATGTATCTGTTGTTGTACCAGTACCAGGCTGTTTTGACTACAGTGGTGGTATAGTATATTCTAAAATCAGGTCGTGTGAGGTCTCCCACTTTGTTCTTCTTTAGTAATGCTTTGCTTGTCCGAGGCCTCATTCCCTTCCATATGAAGTTGGTGATTTGTTTCTCCATCTCATTAAAAAATGTCACTGGCATTTGCATCGGAATTGTGTCGTATCTATAGATCACTTTTTGTAGAATGGACATTTTTACAATCTTGAGTCTTCCTATCCACGATTAAGGTATGTTTTTCCACTTATGTAGGCCTCTTTTGGTTTCTTGCAGTAGCGTCTTGTAGTTTTCTTTATATAGGTCTTTTATGTCTCTGGTTAGATTTATTCTGAAGTATTTTATCTTCTTGGTGGCTACTGTAAATGGTATTGATTTGGTGACTTCCTCTTTGACGTTCTCTTTGTGGGTGTAGAGGAATCCAACTGATTTATGTATGTTTATCTTGTACCCTGATACTCTGCTAAACCCTTCTATTAGTATCAGTAGTTTCTTGAGGATTCTTTAGATTTTTTCTGCGTATAAGATCATGTCATCTGCAAACAGAGATACCTTTACTTCTTCTTTGCCAATTTGGATGCCCTTTATTTCTTTATCTAGCCTAATAGCTCTGGCTAGGATTTCCAGCACAATGTTGAATAAGAGCGGTGATAAAGGGCATACTTGTCTGGTTCCCATTCTCAAGGGGAATGCTTTCAGTCTTTCTCCATTTAGGATGATGTTGGCTGTTGGCTTTGTATAATTGCCCTTTATTATGTGGAGGAATTTTCCTTCTATTCCTATTTTCCTGAGAGTTGTTATCATGAATGGGTGTTGAACTTTGTCAAATGCCATTTCTGCATCAATTGATAAGATCATGTGGTTCTTGTCTTTTGTTTTATTTATGTGATGGATTATATTGATTGTTTTTCTGCTGTTGAACCATCCCTGCATGCCTGGTATGAATCCCAATTGGTCATGGTGAATTATTTTTTTGATATGTTGTTGAATTCTGTTGGCTAGACTTTTGTTTAGAATTTTTGCATCTAAGTTCATGAGAGATATAGAGCTGTAATTTTCTTTTTTGTGTGGTGTCTTTACCTTGTTTGGGTATCAGGGTTATGCTGGCTTCATAGAATGAGTTTGGGAATATTCTATCCCAAACAAGTACAATTTTTCATAGTATTCTGCAATTATTCTTTTAATTTCAGTTGGCTCTGTTGTGATACTGCCCATCTCATTTCTTATTTTGTTTATTTGCTTCCTCTTCTGTTTTTCTTTTGTCAGTCTGGCCAATGGTTTATCGATTTTGTTAATCTTTTCAAAGAACTAGTTTTTGGTCTTGTTAACTCTTTCAATTGTTTTTCTGTTCTCCATTTCATTTAATTCTGCTCTAATTTTTCTTATTTGGTTTCTTCTGGTGCCTGAGGGTTTCTTTTGTTGCTCTCTTTCTATTTGTTCAAGTTGTAGAGATAATTCTTTGATTTTGGCTCTTTCTTTTTGTACGTGTGCATTTATTGATATAATTTGAACTCTGAGCACTGCTTTAGCTGTGTCCCAAAGGTTCTGGTAGGAAGTGTTTTTATTCTCATTGGATTCCATGA
Source organism: Elephas maximus indicus (assembly GCF_024166365.1). Taxonomy (NCBI): domain Eukaryota; kingdom Metazoa; phylum Chordata; class Mammalia; order Proboscidea; family Elephantidae; genus Elephas; species Elephas maximus. The sequence goes on from NC_064830.1 coordinate 53,860,754, forward strand.
ATTTCTTTGTTTTGTCCTTAATTTCTTCTATAATCCAATCGTTTTTGAGCAAAGTGTTGTTCAGTTTCCATGTGTTTGATTTCAATTCCCTGATTTTTCTGTTACTGACTTCTAGTTTTATAGCTTTATGGTCAGAGAAGATGCTTTGTGATATTTCAATGTTTTGGATTCTGTTAGGCTTGCTTTATGGCCTAATATGTGGTCTACTCTAGAGAATGTTCCATGTGCATTGGAAAAGAAAGTATACTTGGATGCTTTTGGGTCGAGTGTTTTGTATATGTCTATGAGGTCAAGTTGGTTGCTTGTGGCATTTGGCTCTTCCATATCTTTATTGAGCTTCTTTCTGGATGTTCTGTCCTGCACTTCAACACACCATAAAGTGGTGTGTTGAAGTCTCCTAGTATTATTGTGGAGCTGTCTATCTCGCTTTTCGATGCCGTTAGAGTTTGTTTTATGTGTCTTGCAGCCCTGTCACTGGGTGCATAAATATTTAATATGGTAATATCGTCTTGGTATATTGTCCCTTTAATCATTATATAGTGTCCTTCCTTATCCTTTGTGGTAGATTTAAGTCTGAAGTCTGTTTTGTCAGAAATTAGTATAGCCACTCCTGCTCTTTTTTGATTGTTGTTTGCTTGATATTTTTTTTCCCATTCTTTGTTTTTTTTTTTTTTTTTTTGTAAAAAAATATAATCCATCTATATACTGTCTACAAGAGACACACCTTAGACTTAAAGACACAGCAAACCAAAGCAAACCAAACCCAGTGCCGTCGAGTCGGTTCCTACTCATAGCGACCCTATAGGACTCGATGGACTAGGTTTGGTTTGGTGTGTCTTTAAGCCTAAGGTGTGTCTCTCGTAGGCAGTATATAGACAGATTGTGTTTTTTTAATCCATTCTGCAACTGTCTCTTTATTGGTTCATTTGTCCATTTACATTCAGTGTGATTACAGATAGGCATGAGTTTAGTGCTGTCATTTTGATGTCTTTTTTTGTGTTAACAGTTTCATTTTTCCTCATATTTTTGTGCTGAGTACTTTTTCATTGTAAATTGTGTGTTCCTCTTTTTCATTGTTGTTGTTTTTCTGAGTATGTTTTTCTTGTATTTTATTTTGATGTGTAGGATTGTTAGTCTCCTTTGTGGTTACCTTAATATTTACCCCTATTTTTCTAAGTTTAAACCTAACTTGTATCTCCCTATGTTGCCTTGATTTTCTCTCCATATGAAAGATCCATGAGTATTTAATCCCTGTTTATTGATTTGGTGTTGCCATTTTTTACATAATGACATCACTGATTCCCTGTTTTGAGCATTTTTATCTTGATTTATTTTTGTGATTTTCCTATCTAGTTGCTCTGTCCTGAGTTCTAGTGTTGGGTTGATATCTGATATTATGGGTTTTCTAACCAGATAATTCCCTTTAGTATTTCCTGTAATTTTGGTTTGGTTTTTGCAAATTCCCTAACCTTCTGTTTATTTGGGAATGTCCTAATTTCGCCTTCATATTTCAGAGACAGTTTTGCTGGATATATGATTCTTGGCTGGCAATTTTTCTCCTTCAGTGCTTTATATATGTCATCCTGTTGCCCTCATGGTTTCTGCTCAGTAGTCTGAGCTTGTTCTTATCGATTCTTCTTTGTAGGTAACTTTTCACTTATCCTTGGCTGTTCTTAAAATTTTCTCTTTATCTTCGGTTTTGGCAGGTTTGATTATAATATGTCTTGGTGACTTTCTTTTGGTATCTACCTTGTATGGGGTTCGATGAGCATCTTGGATAGATATCCTTTTATCTTTCATGATGTCAGGGAAGTTTTCTGCCAACAAATCTTCAGCAATTCTCTCCGTATTTTCTGTTATCCCACCCTGTTCCAGTACTCCAATCACTTGTAGGTTATTCATGACAGAGTCCCACATGATTCTTAGGGTTTCTTCATTAAAAAAATTTTTTTATCTGATTTTTCTTTGAATATGTGGTTGCCAACTGTTTTGTCTTCAATCTCACTAATTCTGACTTCCAGATCCTCAATTCTGCTCTGCTGACTTTCTACTGTGTTGTCTAATTCTGAAATTTTATTGTTAATGTTCTGAATTTCTGATTTCTGTCCATGGATTCTTGCAGTCTATTAAATTTTCTATTATGTTCTTGAAGAATCTTCTTAATTTCCTCAGTTGTTTTATCTGTGTGCTCCGCGGTTTGTTCTGCATTTTGCCTGAGCTCCTTCCTGATATCTTGAAGAGTTCTGTATATTAATCTTTTGTATTTACATCTTCATCCAGAAGAGTCCTTGATTCATTGTTTCGGGAATTTCTTGAAGCAATCACGCTCTGCTTCTTTATTTGATTTGATATTGACTGTTGTCTCTGAGCCATCTATAAGTTATTGTATCAATTTATTTTGTTTGTTCACTATGTCCTAGCCTCTTGCTCTGTTTTGTTTTAATATACCAAAATAGGCTACTAGAGTGAGCTAACTTGATTATTGGAGCCTTTGAAGCACTAATGTCCTGTTACCAGATGGCTAGAGCTGTTACCAGGTGTAAGAGCCTAGGAATCCATTCATTATTCTTGTATAGATTCAGCTCAGGTGTCCCAGTAGTCGATCACCTGGTGTGTGGTGCAGGCTCTTGCCTACAATTTTAGAGGAGCAATGGTGGTTGGTGTATGCACAGGTTTCTGCCAGCAGCAAGGGGTCACACTCTGAGGAAGGCAGGGGGCTGACAACCTTCCCCCAAATGTCTATTAGGAAGGCACTTCCCTGTTCTCTAGAGCATGGAGCTACTTTTAATAAAATCTGATCCTGTACATTGGGGGGAAGTGTGATTAGCACAGGGTAGAACCATGGGGCAAGGTGAGGGACAGCTCCTGGCTTACAGGGAACAGGACACATTTTTAGCCTGATGTTCAAGGCTCTCCTCAGTCTCACTGAGAGGTGCTGCATGGGATCAGAAAGTGTGCAGGTTCTGACATCCCACAGTCCTTAATACCAATTTTGCTATCTGTGTGAAGCCGGACAAGTTATTTCATCTTTCCAAGCCTTAATTTCTCTATCTGTAATATGTGAATAATATGTATACTACAGAGTTGGGAGGATTACATGAGATAGTTAATATAAAGTGCTTCGACTCATGCATGCCCCAAATATTGTAGATGCTCAATTAACCTTTATTTCTATCCTTACCCCTACTCAAACCTTCCATTCAAACAAAAAAACTACTCCATCGCAACCCTCCTATCCTCTGGGCATGATTCTTCATTTCTACTTCTGTTCTTAAATCCCACCTTCCCTTCCCCAGCACTATGCCCTCCCCAGGCCCCTTTCTGAGCACCCTCCACCTAGGAGTGGGGCCCCTTCTCATGCACACTTCCTGATGGTCTGTCATGGCCTCTGTCACATATTTTTGCTGAGCACCTACATGAGCCAGGAACCGTGGTAGTACAGAGGTGAACCAAACGGATATGGTCCCTGTGTTCACAGAGCTTACAGTCTCATGGGGGAGACAAATCCTGAAGAGACAATCACACAAAGTTATCCACTGGGCATTTAAGTAGACACAGTCTGTTGACAACTTTTCTATTGTTGTCTTAGATTTACGTTTCTATTAACTTTAAAATATGCTTTGTTAGGTTAGAGAAGACTTAAGCTTCAGGACTGGATCTTAGGCTTTTTTATTACCTCCTGCATTATATGGTATAGTGGTTTAAATAAACTAAAAATGTCTAAAAAATACCTACTGGGGATTTTAATTTGAGAAAAGAAGAGATCTAGGAGTCTATCATTTTTTATTTTTGCTATGCTTCCAAATATATCCAAACAGATCCTCCTCTACATTGTGAGGCAGCGACAGTTGGCCTGTAGGGCCCTCCTCTGTGCCTTTCAGATACCCCTTCTTCTTTCAAGACTGTCTCTGCACCCCTGGAGCCATCCTAGTTGGCCTTGCCCCTCCTCATCAGTTGTGTGCTGATAAATTGACTCTCTGAGAAAAAAAATTAAATTAAAAAAAGAGCCTTTGTTTGTAGTGCTTACCAATTTCTCTGGTGTAAATACTCCCAACATGACTGATTTCAAGCCACCAAAGGTTTAACAATCAACTCACAAGAGTCCTAAATATTTAACAATTGCAGCTTATGAAAGCCGGTGCCAGGTGGCTCCAGCTTATCACTGACCCCAGTGTACCAGAAATGTCTGTAGCTGAGGGAAGATTCTCTGGGATATAAATGTAAACAGAAGGCTCTTAAAGTCCAACGGCAGAATTTCAGGTAGCCCTGCATTAGAGGCGGAGAGCTCTGGAAGCAGTGATCTCTGCCCCAGCCTCTTTCAAATCCTACTGAAGAATAGGCTTCCTGGCCCTTCTCTTACCTCTTTGGTCTTTAAAGGGTGGGAACTTGAGTTAGCAAGGACAGCACATCACACAAATCAACCTACTGCAAGCCCTCATCTCCATCATAAGCACACCACTGCCTTTGACCTGCTCCCCACTTACTCCCACAGGGGTACTCACCTCAGTTATGGGATTGGATGCCAGAACTTTGTCCTCCAGATGAGCGTTACTGCTTGACTTGCTGACAGTGGCAAAGTACCTCATGGCATAGCGTGCTGACACGGTCTTCCCAGCACCCGACTCCCCACTTACAATTATTGACTGATTTTTATTGTTTCTAAAACAAATAAATGAAAGGAATTTTTTAAATGTTCATTTCTTCCCATTAAAAAGGTAATATGAGCTCATTAAGAAAAACGCAGGCAAGCAGGAAGAAGGGAAGCTTTGTTTCATCACTCTAAAGTAACCATTTTTAACATTCTGGTTAATCACCTTCTAGTCTTTTTTCTATGTGATCATGCTGAGCACACAATTTTGTTTCCTGCTATTTCCCCTGCATTTGAGAGTCCCTAAAACCTCATCTGATGATTCGCTAGGAAGACTCACAGGACTCAGCACATAACCATACTCAAAGGATGCAAAGCAAAAATTAGGAAAGGGAAAAGGTACAAATGGCAATGTCCAGAGGAAACTAGGCACAAGCTCCCGAGAGTCCTCCCCCAGTGGTCACAGGATGCATTGCATTCCTGTAGAAATGTGTGAAATGTGTTTGCTTTGGAAGTTCCTTAGATAATAAAGTGCTTTCACCAGTTACCCTTATATCACCTGAACCTCAGGAAAGTTCTCTAAAGCATTATTAACATGCCCAACTCTGAAATGACAAAACTGTGGCTTAGAACAGTGATGTAACTGGCAGGGTCACCCAGTCTATAAACTGAGGAGCCAGGCTTGAAGCCTGGTCTCCTAACAGCCAACCCTGGGGTCTTCCTCTACTCAACAAATACAATTGTCCTCATGGAATTTGCTCTGATTTCCAAGTTGTTGTTAGTTGCCATTGGGTCAATTCGGACTCATGGAGCCCCCATGTGATTTCCAAGAAGGCCAGGTAAAAAGGACATTCACATGACTGAATGATGATAATAAAGGTAGCTGGCATGTTAAGTGTCAGATGCTGTTCTAAGCACTTTCCATGCACTAATTCACTTAATCCTCTCTAACTGCCCTATCTATAGATTAGGTACTATTGCTATCCCCACTTTACAGATGAGGAAACTGAGGGCAAAGGGGTTAAGGAGATGGTCAGTACAGAATCCAAACCCCAGGATTTTGATCCCTGAGCCAGAGCTCTTCTACCCTGACATAGAAGCCAGTGTTGTCCATATGATGGCCAAGGTCTAGGGTGAAGAGAGAGTCCAAGAGGATTTGTAGGGTGGGTGGGGTGGGGAGAAATTAACAGAAAGAGGATATGAGGGGAGGGAACCTTTTAAATACACTGCTGACCATGCCAAAGATTCCTGCAGATAAAGCTTCAAGTTGGGCTGTTAATTATTTAGAAAAAGAAAAAGCTATAAAATGGGGGATGTAGAAAACAGAAGTAACCACTGGGGAGAGGAACAAGAGATATAGTCTTGTACTTTCACCCAAAATCTATCAGTGACCCAAGGACTGTGCTCCATAAGGTTTTCAATGACTAATTTTTTTGAAAGTAGGTCATCAGGCCTTTCTTCTGAGGCTCTCTGGGTGGACTCGAACCTCTAAACTTTTGGTTAACAGACCATTTACAGCACCCAAGGACTCTCATCCTAGGCAGTACACTCAATGAAACACTCCCCTCTGGCCTGACAATTCTTTAAATGATCTCAAATTAGGCATCCCCTTTCTACTGTAAGGGCAGGGAATGTTGGGAGAGCAAAAGGAAGCCCATCCTTGCAGGAGGCTACCTGGCCATCTGCTTGTATGCCTCTTCGGCCACGGCAAATATGTGCGGGTCCATATCGCCCACGTTCTGCCCACTGTAAGCATGGATGATGGCATCTCCATATATGGGCAGCTGCTTGTAAGGATTCATGGCCACCAAAATGATTCCTGAGGAAAGATGCCAGATGCAGTTATGGGATTCTTACTCTCAACGGTCTCTCCAGGCTCTCCAGGAAATTCCTGCTCCGCCACTTGTTAAACCTTCTACGTGACTTTGATCAAGCATCTCCATTCCCTCTGATGCCACATACATCACCAGGCTCTACTGGGGGTTGAATGAGATGACGTGTGGGAATGTCCCAAAATGGAAAGGCTTTTGCAATGCACAATGTAATTAAAATAATAACATCACTGTCCAAAATAAGTAATAACATGTATCATATTTAATAAGAAACTCAATACTTTATCCACATCTATTTTTCTTAGTAGTCTAGTCTTGGTTCTTCTCAAAGATTCTCCCCACCTAGATATTTCTTGTGTAACAAAATCCATGACATTCAAATACCTGTACCTTTTAGACAGAAATTTGGGAAAATATTTAGCTGTGATTACACATTCTGGCATAAGTCCACAGTTTGAAAGCAAACATAATTCTCAGGGCACTCTAGCAGCAGACGTTGTTTCAGTGCCATTCCTGGTCTCCTGGAATAGCTTCCTTACCACTATAGGTGTAAATGAGTTTGGACTCTGCAAAGCGGATCCTGAGGTTGTGGAGCACCGCGGGCTCATGGAGATAACTAAGTGCAGTGAGGTCATTCTCACCCACGAGGATGTCAGGATTCCGAAGTGGTGGCAGAGATTCTGGATCAATGGGATAATCCAGCTCCTGTGGACGAAGATGAAATTAAAGTTCTGGAAATAAAAGACTTTTGATGCTTCCATGAAACACTGTCCTATGTCTTATCCACCTCCCCCCTGACTCTGAAAAGTAACCTTACGCACAGCAAAGAGAAGATAATCTTCACAGCTGACTCTTGGAGTAGGGAAGAGGTTTTTGGACTGTGGGCCAGAGGACCAGGCATTGGCTGTGTGCCTTGGGGGAGCCACTTACCCTCTCTGTGCCTCACTTCTCTCATCTGTGACAAGAAGGGCTAGACTAGATCAGGGGTCCTAGGAGCCTCAGCAAGGGCGATAGGGAAGCTATATGGGGGAGGGAGCTGGGTCCCCGACTCGATTCTACCACAGAGGCTCCACATTTTTGTGGTTTAGACGTTGGGTTCCATGGAAGTTTTCATGTGAAAACAGGGCTCTGCTGCTGGAATGGCATGATGACCTAAGGCCTCTCACAGCTCTAAGATCCCTGAAACTGTTGAAATCTGATAGTCTTGGTGTTAGAAGTATTTGAAGGGGCCAGCGTGGGCAACAGTCCCTCTGTGAGAGGTTCCCCGTGCACAGGACTCCCATCTGTAGCACCTGCAAGCCCAGGGCTCCTTTGCAGAGCCACCTGTTCTTGTCTTCCTCAGCCCTGGGCTGAGTAACTTTCCCAGGCTGGGCTCTCTTGGGCCATATTTAACCTAGAATTCCAAATGTAAGTGCCTGAGCAGAATGAAGGCAAGGACTAGTACATCTTCCTCTTGCCGGTCAACACCAGAGAAGACTGGGCTCAAAATATCAGAGCACATAACCATATTAAATATTTATGCACCCAATGACAGGGCTGCAAGATACATAAATCAAATTTTAACAGAATTGAAAAGCGAGATAGACACCTTCACAATTATAGTAGGAGACTTCAACACACCACTTTCAGAGAAGGACAGGACATCCAGTAAGAAGTTTAACAGAGACACGGAAGATCTAATTACAACAATCAACCAACTTGACCTCATTGACTTATACAGAACTCTCCACCCAACTGCTGCAAAATATACTTTTTTTTTCTAGCGCACATGGAACATTCTCTAGAATAGACCACATATTAGGTCATAAAACAAACCTTTGCAGAGTCCAAAACATCGAAATATTACAAAGCATCTTCTCAGACCACAAGGCAATAAAACTAGAGATCAATAACAGAAAAACTAGGGAAAAGAAATCAAATACTTGGAAAATGAACAACACCCTCATGAAAAAAGACTGGGTTATAGAAGACATTAAGGAGGGAATAAGGAAATTCATAGAAAGCAACGAGAATGAAAATACTTCCTATCAAAACCTCTGGGACACAGCAAAAGCAGTGCTCAGAGGCCAATTTATATCAATAAATGCACACATACAAAAAGAAGAAAGAGCCAAAAGCAGAGAACTGTCCCTACAACTTGAACAAATAGAAAGTGAGCAACAAAAGAATCCATCAGGCACCAGAAGAAAACAAATAATAAAAATTAGAGCTGAACTAAATGAATTAGAGAACAGAAAAACAATTGAAAGAATTAACAAAGCCAAAAGCTGGTTCTTTGAAAAAATTAACAAAATTGATAAACCATTGGCTAGACTGACTAAAGAAATACAGGAAAGGAAACAAATAACCCGAATAAGAAACGAGAAGGACCACATCACAACAGAACCAAATGAAATTAAAAGAATCATTTCAGATTATTATGAAAAATTGTACTCTAACAAATTTGCAAACCTAGAAGAAATGGATGAATTCCTGGAAAAACACTACCTACCTAAAGTAACACATTCAGAAGTAGAACAACTAAATAGACCCATAACAAAAAAAGAGATTGAAACGGTAATCAAAAAACTCCCAAGAAAAAAAGCCCTGGCCCGGACGGCTTCACTGCACAGTTCTACCAAACTTTCAGAGAAGAGTTAACGCCACTACTACTAAAGGTATTCCAAAGCATAGAAAATGACGGAATACTACCCAACTCATTCTATGAAGCCACCATCTCCCTGATACCAAAACCAGGTAAAGACATTACAAAAAAAGAAAATTATAGACCTATATCCCTCATGAACATTGATGCAAAAATCCTCAACAAAATTCTAGCCAATAGAATCCAACAACACATCAAAAAAATAATTCACCCTGATCAAGTGGGATTTATACCAGGTATGCAAGGCTGGTTTAATATCAGAAAAACCATTAATGTAATCCATCACATAAATAAAACAAAAGACAAAAACCACATGATCTTATCAATTGATGCAGAAAAGGCATTTGACAAAGTCCAACACCCATTTATGATAAAAACTCTTACCAAAATAGGAATTGAAGGAAAATTCCTCAACATAATAAAGGGCATCTATGCAAAGCCAACAGCCAATATCACTCTAAATGGAGAGAACCTGACAGCATTTCCCTTGAGAACGGGAACCAGACAAGGATGCCCTTTATCACAGCTCTTATTCAACATCGTGTTGGAAGTCTTAGCCAGGGCAATTAGGCTAGACAAAGAAATAAAAGGTATCCGGATTGGCAAGGAAGAAGTAAAGTTATCACTATTTGCAGATGACATGATTATATACACAGAAAACCCTAAGGAATCCTCCAGAAAACTACTGAAACTAATAGAAGAGTTTGGCAGAGTCTCAGGTTATAAAATAAACATACAAAAATCACTTGGAATCCTCTACATCAACAAAAAGAACACCGAAGAGGAAATAACCAAATCAATACCATTCACAGTAGCCCCCAAGAAGATAAGATACTTAGGAATAAATCTTACCAAGGATGTAAAAGACCTATATAAAGAAAACTACAAAGCTCTACTACAAGAAATTCAAAAGGACATACTTAAGTGGAAGAACATACCCTGCTCATGGATAGGAAGACTTAACATAGTAAAAATGTCTATTCTACCAAAAGCCATCTATACATTTAACGCACTTCCTATCCAAATTCCAATGTCATATTTTAAGGGGATAGAGAATCAAATCACCAATTTCATATGGAAGGGAAAGAACCCCCGGATAAGCAAAGCACCACTGAAAAATAAGAAGAAAGTGGAAGGCCTCACCTTACCTGACTTCAGAACCTATTATACAGCCACAGTAGTCAAAACAGCCTGGTATTGGTACAACAACAGACACATAGACCAATGGAACAGAATTGAGAACCCAGACATAGATCCATCCACGTATAAGCAGCTGATATTTGACAAAGGACCAGTGTCAATTAACTGGGGAAAAGATAGCCTTTTTAACAAATGGTGCTGGCATAACTGGATATCCCTTTGCAAAAAAATGAAACAGGACCCATACCTCACACCATGCACAAAAACTAACTCCAAGTGGATCAAAGACCTAAACATAAAGACTAAAACGATAAAGATCATGGAAGAAAAAATTGGGACAACCCTAGGAGCCCTAATACAAGGTATAAACAGAATACAAAACATTACCAAAAATGATGAAGAGAAACCCGATAACTGGGAGCTCCTAAAAATCAAACACCTATGCTCATCTAAAGACTTCTCCAGAAGAGTAAAAAGACCACCTACAGACTGGGAAAGAATTTTCAGCTATGACATCTCCGACCAGCGCCTGATCTCTAAAATCTACATGATTCTGTCAAAACTCAACCACAAAAAGACAAACAACCCAATCAAGAAGTGGGCAAAGGATACGAACACACATTTCACTAAAGAAGATATTCAGGCAGCCAACAGATACATGAGAAAATGCTCTCGATCATTAGCCATTAAAGAAATGCAAATTAAAACTACGATGAGATTCCATCTCATACCAGCAAGGCTGGCATTAATCCAAAAAACACAAAATAATAAATGTTGGAGAGGCTGAGGAGAGATTGGAACTCTCATACACTGCTGGTGGGAATGTAAAATGGTACAACCACTTTGGAAATCTATCTGGCATTATCTTAAACAGTTCGAAATAGAACTACCATACAACCCAGAAATCCCACTCCTAGGAATATATCCTAGAGATACAAGAGCCTTCATACAAACAGATACATGCACACCCATGTTTATTGCAGCTCTGTTTACAATAGCAAAAAGTTGGAAGCAACCAAGGTGTCCATCAACGGATGAATGGGTAAATAAATTGTGGTATATTCACACAATGGAATACTACGCATCGATAAAGAACAGTGACGAATCTCTGAAACATTTCATAACATGGAGGAACCTGGAAGGCATTATGCTGAGCGAAATTAGTCAGAGGCAAAAGGACAAATATTGTATAAGACCACTATTATAAGATCTTGAGAAATAGTATAAACTGAGAAGAACACATACTTTTGTGGTTACGAGGGGGGGAGGGAGGGAGGGTGGGAGAGGGTTTTTTATTGATTAATCAGTAGATAAGAACTGCTTTAGGTGAAGGGAAAGACAATACTCAATACATGGAAGGTCAGCTCAATTGGACTGGACCAAAAGCAAAGAAGTTTCCGGGATAAAATGAATGCTTCAAAGGTCAGCGGAGCAACTGCGGGGGTCTGGGGAACATGGTTTGCGGGGACTTCTAAGTCAATTGGCAAAATAATTCTATTATGAAATCATTCTGCATCCCACTTTGAAATGTGGCGTCTGGGGTCTTAAATGCTAACAAGCGGCCATCTAAGATGCAGCAATTGGTCTCAACCCACCTGGAGCAAAGGAAAATGAAGAACACCAAGGCCACACGACAACTAAGAGCCCAAGAGACAGAAAGGGCCACATGAACCAGAGACCTACATCATCCTGAGACCGGAAGAACTAGTTGGTGCCCGGCCACAATCGATGACTGCCCTGACAGGGAGCACAATAGAGAACCCCTGAGGGAGCAGGAGATCAGTGGGATGCAGACCCCAGATTCTCATAAAAAGACCAAACTTAATGGTCTGACTGAGAGTGGAGGAATCCCGGCGGCCGTGCTCCCCAGACCTTCAGTTGACACAGGACAGGAACCATCCCCGAAGACAACTCATCAGAAATGAAAGGGACTGGTCAGCGGGTGGGAGAGAGACGCTGATGAAGAGTGAGCTAATTATATCAGGTGGTCACTTGAGATTGTGTTGGCAACTCTTGTCTGGAGGGGGGATGGGACGATAGAGAGAGAGGGAAGCCGGCAAAATTGTCAAGAAAGGAGAGACTGAAAGGGCTGACTCAAGAGGGGGAGAGCAAGTGGGAGTAGGGAGTGAGATGTATGTAAACTTATATGTGACAGACTGATTGGATTTGTAAACGTTCACTTGAAGCTTAATAAAAGTTATTAAAAAAAAAAAATATCAGAGCATCCAGGGACCTTATCATCATCTGTTCTAACTTCCTCTAGCCTCATTTCATGGCTTGGAGAAGAGAAGCCCAGAGAGGTAAAGTGTCCAGGGCAAGGTCCCACAGCAAGCATGTTTCTGTTCTACCTGTTCAGGCTGCTGTCATGGTATCAGCACCACTGGCTTGCATTAGTCATGTGGTCCTGAGTCAGCCCCATAAAGTGGTGCAGCTGCTGCTGAGCAAGTGCCCACGGTGCAGACCCATGCCACACACTCATCACTGATGGTTTCATTTAACACTCAAAACTGCCCTTCAAAGAGGGCACTGCCACCCCAACTAACAGATGCCCAGACAGGTTCAGGGAGGTGGAGTTCATTGTCTGGGATCACACAGTTTGTATGGATCTGGCTGTCACAAAGCCTCCTTTCAAGGCTGACAGTGTTTGTTTATTTGTCTGTTTTGCATTAGAAGAGCAACTCAGGGTAATCCAGGACTCCTGGAAGTTAATCCTCACAGCAGCTGCCTGCTCTATTGTTACCAGTGCAACCATTGTGGACCTGACCCCAGCCCCAGAATATTCTTAACTGACACATTTTAATTTTGAGAATAAAATCAAGAAAAATACTTCCCATATATGATTTTTACTTTCCTTGTCTGATTTTTTTCTGTTTCCTATTTTGAATCAGCAACCCTGCTTGCTCGTTCAGCCTGTGCGTGTGCCTGTGTGTGCATGATGTGGGTATATATGTGTATATGCGTGCGTATTGTGTGTGCATGTGTGTATGTTACGTGTGTATGCACGTTGTGTATATGTATGTGTGTGCATATTTTGTGTGTGCTACTGTGTGTATTGTATGTGTGTGCTATTGTGTGTATGTCCGTAATGTGCATATGCATGTGTATGTGTGCATACTGTGTGTGTACGTATTGTGTATGTGTGTGCAAATTGTATGTATGTGTGTGCATACTGTGTATGCACATGTGTGTATATGTGTGCATACTGTATGTATGTGTGTATGTGTATGAGAGAGAGAGAGGGTGTGAGTCTGTCTTTGGGGCTGGGGGAGAAAATGTGAAGAACTTCAGGCTGACATTTGGAGGCAGAGGTGACATTTTCCCACAGAGCAGGCTTTGTTCTTCCTGATACAGACAAGGGTTAAGTGAACGAGCAGTCTGGCTGCCTGCCATCTTACCTGCCTCTTTGCCTCCTCCCTGGGCGGCAGGTTCAGGGCCAGAAATGTGGCCACCTGATCCCACTGCAGCTGCTCTCCTGAGATTTTTTTTTCCCAAAGCATCTGAGCCCTAATCAGAACCTACACTGTGCACAGCAGGTACGCAATAAATACCACAAGGAGTTACTGATGGGGGAAAAAAAAAACCAGAACAAAAAACCCAAACCAGTAGCCATTGAGTCAATTCATGGTGAGTCCATGTGTGTCAGAGTAGAACTGTGCTCCAGACGGTTTTCAGTGGCTGATTTTTCAAAAGTAGACCAGGCCTTTCCGCTAAGGTGCCACTGGATGGATTTGATGGGAAAGGGAAAGCTTAATGCAAACAGCACCACTCTCTCACGGTATATCTCTCTTGTATTCACACATGTGCATATTCATGGATTACCTTACTTGATCTTCAGCAGCCCTGTTGGTGCAGGCGCTGTTAGCAGTGCCGCATTACACACAAGGACATGGAGGCTTAGAGAAGTATGGTAAGGGGCCACTGTCACTGATGAAGCAAACAGCCCACCGACTGCTTCTACAGGACGCGTTCTCAACCTCTGTGCTCATCTCCCTTTGCAGGGTCATAGGAACTGCCCCCAAGTCCAGGATAGTCTGACTGAAAATGCTGTGCCCTGTTCTCCACAGGAGGAGCCCTGGTGGTGCAGAGGTTAAAGTGCTTGGCCACTAATTGATAGTGCTTGGCTGCTAATTCAAACCCATCAGCAGCTCTGCGGGAGAAAGATGTGGCAGTCTGCTCCCATAAAGATTCACAGCCTCAGAACCCTATGGGGCAGTTCTACTCTATCCTGTGGGGTGGCTGTGAGTCAGAATTGACTCAGTGGCGGTGGTTTGGTTCTCCACAGAGAACATCGACATATCCTGGAAATTCCAGCACTTTAACACGCATATGATATTCCCCTGGCCCCCTCCAACATCAGATGGGGCAAGAACCCCCCTGTCTAACTCTTTGTTCCTTGATTCTAAAAAACGTGAGACTGCCATAGCCCGGAGCCAGATGTCACTACAGCCATACAGGAGTGGAGCTGGGTTAATTTCTTAGTGACTAAAAGTGTACACTTAAAGCAAATGCAAAATCTCGAGATGCTAGATAACCAAAAGCCACAGGCAGCTTCTGAATATCTTCTGGGACATCCGTTTGTGGGGACAACCATGAAAGCTTACCCTCTGCATCTCCTTGCCCCACCAGCGCTGACAGGCTACTCATGAGACATGGTTGGGCATCCCTGTCACCTTGTCCCCGTCTCCTTGTCATGGTCCCTCCCTGACACTACTCTCCTCACAGGCTTCTGTACACTTGTACACTGCCTCTCCCTCCCTCTGTCTTTCTCCTCCCACTTCCCTCTCTTCTTATTTTTTATCCCTTTCCTCTACTCCTCTTCCTCTTCCCATCTTGAGGCTTTTCTCTACCAGTTGCAAACTACTTCCCTCCAAGTTTCTCACCTTTACCCAGTCTCTCAGCTGAAATCCAAACCCATTACCGTCGAGTCCATTCTGACTCATACCAACACTATAGAACAGAGTAGAGCTGTGCCATAGGCTTTCCAAAGCTGTAATCTTTACAGAAGCAGACTGCCACATCTTTCTCCCGCAGAACAGCTGGTGGGTTTGAACCACTGGCCTTTCAGTTAGCAGCCAAGTGCATAACCACTTCGCCACTAGGGCTCCTTGATTACTGATAAATCAAAAAAAAAAAAAAACAAAAAAAAACCCACTGCCATGAGTTGATTCTGCTTCATAGCAACCCTATAAGGCAGAGTAGAACTGCCCCATAGGGTTTCCAAGGCTGTAAATCTTTCGAGAAGCAGACTACCACATCTTCCTCCCATGAAGCAGCTGGTGGATTTGAACCACTGACTTTTCAGTTATCAGCTGAGCACTTAACTAGTGTGCCACCAGGGCTCCTTTGCTGAGACCCAGGAAACCAAAATGGCTGGTCACTTGTCAGCATTCTCCAAACAAGACCTGAATGCAGGGCAGGGCATAGGCTGTCTCCTGTCTCTGGGACCTAAGCACAGAGAGAGGCCTGGGTGCTGTAGGGTGCTCAGTGGGGTTGGGGGTTGGGAGGGAAGGGAGAGTGTTACAAACACATCAGTGCATTCACAGCTCCAGGGGGCCACTTGGGGAGGGTGTTGTTGCCCTACCCTGGGTTCTCCTACAAGGCCCTCTGCCCCAACGCCCACCCCCTACACCAAAAAACCAAACCAGTTGCCATTGAGTCGATTCTGACTCATGGTGACCCCATATGTGTCAGAGCAGAACTGTGCTCCATAGGGTTTTCAGTGGCAGATTTTTCAGAAGTAAATCACCAGGCCATTCTTCTGAGGCACCTCTGGGTGGATCTGAATTGCCAGCCTTTCAGTTAGTATTCAAGTGCTTAACCGTCTATGCCACCCTGGGACTCGTCCCCGCCCCCAATCACCCCTTCACTCATCACGCAGCCACTCACAGCAGGGACTCTCACCGTGCCATTCTCCAGCTGCAGCCTCAGGGCTTTATCACCAACTCTGTAGTCCTTGGCTATTTCGGCAGATCTCCAAACTTCTTCAGGATCCGGAATCCAAACCCTGTTGTACTGACCAGCAGAAGACAGGCTTATCTCCCTGAGGGCCCAGGGGTGGGAAAGACCCCATGAGCCCTTTGCAGTGAAGATCTGAGTGCTGGCCATAAGGTAAAGCGGAGGATTTGGTCTACCACTGTTTGGCTGTGGGGACCTGAGCTAGACACTTAACTCCTTGTGTCTCCCTTTTCTTTCTCATCTATAAAATGCATACAACAATATTTATTCCACAAGTTTGCTAGGTGGATAAATCAGACTATGCACTTGGAAGCACTTTGTAAAACGCGACAGAAGTATTATTACAGCAGCGTTATCACTTTCTTATCACATGGGTCACAGCCAAGGATTCCTACCTTGGGAAATGTGGAAGTCCCGACAGCACTGCCCCCTTAGACCTATTCCCAACAGCAGTGGACCACCTGGCTCAGTGCTGATGGCTAGTCTGTAGGTAGAACCTGTCTGACATTCACACTCAGTGTTGAGAAGGGGAGGCCATGATCTCAGAACTGGCCAGTGGCCCCTGAATGCTGCTAAAGAAAAGAAAATGAGGCTGCCATGGCCTTGTACCCACAGGGTCCTATGACTTGTCCGTCTCTTCCACATGTGCTGTCTCCATCACGTGCTGGTATTAGGAACTGAACTGTGTCCACCCTAAGACAGGGGCTGAACTCCTGGCCCTTATACCTGTGGATGTGATCCTGTTTGGAAATAGTTGCCTTTTGTTATGTTAATGAGGTCATATCCGTGTAGTGTAGATCCTAAACCTAACACTTTTGAGTTATAAAATGTCCAGAATAGACACAGAGACACCCACACAGTGGAAGGACACCATATAAAAAAAGACGCTCATGGCAGATGCATCTACAAGCCCAAGAAACTCTAAGAACTGCAGCTTCTAGAAGCTTCTAGAAGCTGAAATAGACAAAGGGCCTCCCTCTAGAGCCACATCCTGAATACAAACTTCCAGCCTTCTGAACTGTGAGAAAAATAAATCTCAAAAATGTTAGTGGTATTTTTGTTACGAGCAGTAAGACACTCTGACCGCTGTTGCTCTTTCCTTCAGACCTACCTTCTTACGTTCTCCCGTGACCATTCCTTCAGCAACACATGTTGAGCGTCTATTATGTCTGTGAGGGCACAGTGCTGGTCACCAAGAAGGCAAACTGCTCCTCTTAGCCCTAGGGTCTCCTACTAATCTGCCGATCTGCTTGGAGCTGTGTGTGCACACATGTACAGCTGCACATCTCTGAGGACACAGCGTGGTGGACAGGAGCACGTGCTGTGAGGCACCCACACGGAGGATCTAGGGAAGCTTCATGTTCCAAAGGCTCTGCAGTCCAGGATCCCTGACCTGATGAGACCTCAGAGGTTAGAGGCCAACCAGAGCCTAACCCTCACTTCCCAGAGCAAAAGGGCCCCAAGGGCTGCAAGTTGCCCAGGGGCTGAGCTGGGCCCATCACCCAGTCTTGGCTGCTCTGACAGTGTCCTCAGGGGTATCTCCTTTACCTCCCACACTCACAGGCCAAAAGGCCAAAGGGATACTCAAATCGTCAGCATTGTCCTCTCCATGACAAATGGATGTTCTAAAAATAATTGTTGAGAATGAAAATTCTCGTTGGTTGTAATAGGGAACTATGGCGTCCTGAAGAGGAAAAGCTGCACATTTGCTTAAGTGCCTGCCATCTTTCCACATAAAATCACTGAGCACTGAATTCCCATCAGGCACCATCCTAGGTTCTGGGGACAAACATCAATAAGCATCTGCCCTTCGTGAATCTCTGCTTCTTTGTAGCTAAGAGGGCAAGCATCATGGCCAGATAATGACCTGGCCACAATCATTATCTGGCTAGTGGCCTGCTGGTACCTTTCAAACATAAGGAAATATTCTTTTGGTTTGAGGGACTGTAACTTCAGGAGTTTCAGTTACAAAACAAATCCTGGGCAATAAAATTATGACATTCTAATTTTCTTCGTTACAGTTTTATGTATTTTCTACAATTTGCATACATTACTTTTATAATCAGAATAAACAATGAATATTAATCTTTAAGGACAAATATCAAAATATGTGTTCACAAAAACTTATACATGAATATTGATAGCAATCTTATTAATATGAGAATGAATTAAAAAAAAAAGCAACAACGACAACAAAAAAAACACTGTGGCATATTAATACGATGGTAAGCCAGTTGTCATTAAGTCAATTCCGACTTATGGCGACCCCATGTGTTTCAGAATAGAACTGTGCCCCATAGGGTTTGAGTGGCTGATTTTTTAGAAGTAGATTATCGGGACTTTCTTCTGAGGAGCCTTGGTGGATTTGAACCGCCAACCTTTCAATTAGTAGTTGAGCACTTAACCATCTGTGTCACTCAGGGCACCATACAATGGAATACAAAACCCACTGTGATTCCGACTTGTACTGACCTATAAGGACAGAGTAGAACTGCCCTATAAGGTTTCCAAGAAGTGGCTGGTGATTTCAACTGCTGGCCTCTTGGTTAGCAACCCTAGCTCTTAACCACTGCACCATCAGGGCTCCATACAATGGAATACTACTTAGCAAATAAAAAGGAATGAACTACTGATACATGCACCATGGATGAATCACCAAAGCATTATGCTGAATCAAAGAAGCCAGACACACAAAAAAATACGTAATGTGTGAGTGCATTTAGATGAAGTGCTAGAAGAGGTAAAACTAATTTATGGTGGGGAAAAAATCAGAACGGTGAATGCCCCCAAGGGTGAGTAAAACAAAAAAAACCCAGTGGGTAGGGCTGGGGAATAACTAAGAAGGGGCACAAAGCAACATTCTGGGGTGACAGTAACACTCTATACATTGATAGGGTTTGGTTTATACGGATGTAATCATTTCTCAAACCTTAGCAAAAAAAGAATTAAGATGTGGGCATTTCATTGTCTGCAAATTTTACACAAAGAACTACACAAATCTGGAACAGATTAGAGGCCAATTGCCATTGAGATAATTCTTGCATTTTCTGTTATTGATTTCTACTTTTATGGCTTTATGGTGAGAAAAGATGTTTTCTAATATTTCAATGCTGGGGATTCTGTTAAGGCTTGCTTTGTGGCCTACTATGTGGTCTATTCTGGAGAATGTTCCACGTGCGTTGGAAAAGCAAGTATACTTGACTGCTGTTGGGTGGAGTGTTCTACATATGTCTACAAGATCAAGATGCTGATTGTGGCATTTAGATCTTCGGTGTTTTTACTGAGCTTCTTTCTGGATGTTCTGCGTGTCACTGAAAGTGGTGTGTTGAAGTCTCCTACTATTATTGTGGAGCTGTCTATCTCTCTTTTCAACGCTGTTAGAGTTCATTTTATGTATTTTGGAGCCTTGTCTTTGGGTGCGTAAATATTTATTATGGTTATATCCTCCTGCTGTATTGACCTTTTATTCATTATATAGTGTCCTTCCTTATCCTTTGTGCTGGATTTTGCTTTAAAGTCTATTTTATCAGAGATTAATATTGCCATTCCTGCTCTTTTTGGATTGTTGTTTGCTTGATCTATTTTTTTCCAATCTTTGAGTCTTAGTTTGTGTCTTTGAGTCTAAAGTGTGTCTCTTGTAGGCAGCATATAGACGGATAGTGTTTTTTTTATCTGTTCTGCCACTTTCTTTATTGGTGCATTTAGTCCATTTACATTCTGCAAAATTATTGATAGATATTTTTTTTTTTATGGGTTTAGTGCTGTCATTTTGATGCATTTTGTTGGTGCATTGTTGACAGTTTCTTTGTTCCACTTAATTTTCCATGCTGAGTTGTTTTTGTTTACATATTTTCTTTTCATTTTTTTCACTGTCGTTGATTTCGTATTTGCTGAGTCTTTATGTTTTCCTTCTTTTTTATTTTGATTGTAGGATTGTTAGTTTCCTTTGTGGCTGCCTTAATATTTACCTCTATTTTTCTAAGTTTAAACCAATCTTTTATTTCTTGATATTGATTGCCTTGACTTCCTCTCCATATGAAAACTCTTAACATTATTTAGTCCCTCTTTTTTAATTATTCATCTTTTACATATGGATGTCTGTTTCCCTCTTTTCAGTGTTTTAGTTTTGATTTATTTTTGTGACTTCTGTATCTGGGTTGATATCTGGTTGTTCTGTCCTGTGTTCTTGTCTTGGCTCGTTACCTGATGTTACTGGTTTTCTAACTGGAGGACTCCCTTTAGCATTTCTTGTAATTTTGGTTTGGTTTTTGTGAATTCCCTAAACATGTGTTTATCTGGAAATGCCCTAGTTTTGCCATATTTGAGAGACAGTTTTGCTGGACATATAACTCTTGGCTGGCCATTATTTTCCGTCAAGGCTTCATATATGTCATCCCATTGCCTGGTTACCTGCATGGTTTCTGCTGAATAGTCAGAACTTAGTCTTACCGACTCTTCTTTGTAGATGGCTTTTTGTTTATCCCTAGCTGCTCTTAAAATTCTCTCTTTATCTTCGGTTTTGGCAAGTTTGGTTATAATATGTCTTTGTGACTTGCTTTTGGGA
Organism: Elephas maximus indicus; assembly: GCF_024166365.1. NCBI lineage: Eukaryota > Metazoa > Chordata > Mammalia > Proboscidea > Elephantidae > Elephas > Elephas maximus. The sequence continues at coordinate 53,881,477 of NC_064830.1, forward strand.
TCTACCCTGTGTGGGGTTTGATGAGCTTCTTGGACAGATATCTTCTCATCTTTCACAATGTCAGGGAAGTTTTCTGCCAAAAAATCTTCAACAATTCTCTCTACATTTTCTGTTATTCCCCCTGTTCTGGTACTCCCATCAGTTGTAAGTTATTCCTCTTGATACAGTTCCACATAATTCTTAGGGTTTATTTTTTTTAATTCTTTTATCTTATTTTTCCTCAAATAAGTTGATGTTAAGTGCTTTATCTTCAATCTCACTAATTCTGACTTCCATTGCCTCAATTCCACTCCTACGACTTTCTATTGAGTTGCCTAATTCTAAAATTTTATTGTTAATCTTACAGATTTCTGTTTGCTGTCTCTCTGTGGATTCTTGCAGCCTGTTAAATTTGTCATTATGCTCTTGTATAACCTTCTTCAATTCCTCTGTTGCTCTGTCTGTGTGTTCCTTGGCTTGGTCTATGTTTTGCCTGATCTCCTTCCTGATCATTTGAAGAGCTCTGTATATTAATCTTTTGAATTCTACCTCCAGTAATTCCAAGAAGTTTTCTTTCTCCAGGACGTTTCTTGGTTCTTTATTTTTGGTGGCTTGCTGAAGCCATTATTATCATGGTCTGCCTGTTTATGTGATTTGATATTGACTGTTGTCTCTGAGCCATCAATAAGTTATTATATTTACTTATTTTATGTTTGCTTACTGTGTCCTAGCTTCTCGACTTGTTTTGATATGCCCAAATGGGCTGGTCTTGTGAGCCTCTGATTATTGCTGTCTTTAAAGCTCTCATGTCCTGTCACTAGGTGGTTAGAACTGTTGCTAGGTATGTGAGCCCAGGAGTCCATTTATTCTTCTTGTGTGAATTCAGCTCAGGTGTCCAGGTCATGGGTCACTGAGTGTGTGGTACAGGCTCTCTACAGTCCTAGACAGGCAGTGGTGATTGGAGTAGGCAAAGGTATCAGGCTGCAGTAGGGCGTCATGTGCTGAGCAAGACAGGGGGCTGATGGCTGATCGACTGTGTGGGTGGAAGGCGTGTTTCTATTCCCTAGAGTGTGTAGGTGGGTGGGTTTTGCAGCTGGACGTTGGACACCTAGTGCTGTTGGCTATAAGCACTGGGAGGCACCACTTATTCTTGGAGCCCTGTCAGGGGTGGCTAGGTAGAGTGGGTGGAGCCACCATTTCTCAGGCCCCTGATGTGGGTAGGCAAGGACTCTGCTTAATGGGCAGGGTGGTGTCAAACGTCATGAATTTGCCTCTCCCCCTTTTAACTGTTGCAGTTGAAAATAGGCTTCAGGTATATACCCTCTTGTGCTGTGCTAATGAGGGCCTACACTATTGAAATGGGCCCACACAGGTCTATGCAGAGGTGAAAGGCATTCAAAATCTGTGGACCTCTTATGCCTGTGCCTAGGCAAAGGGGCTGTGCTTTCCCTGAGTTACTGTCTTAGGGGAGCTGGCAGATTATTTTTTCCTGTTTGTTAATTTGTTCCCTCTCCAAACCCAGGAGAATGGCTCAAGGTGCGTGACAGGTCCTGCTTCCAGCCCAGGGGGCACAGCAATCACTGAAGCCAGACTGGGACCTGGAGCAGAGTGAGGAGGGGGCAGGTAAATGGGAGAGAGGTAATTCCCAAAGGAGGAAGGGTTTTTTTGATCAGTGCAGTAGGTTAGATGCTTGTACTTATCTTTCCCTGATTGAGCACCGCTTCTTCCTGGTTCTGGAGGCTTGAGCAGACTCACCACTGCTTAGTTTCTCCTGATGTGGTAAATGTGTTTCGAGCACTACTGCTTGCCTCAGCCTGCATGTGCCAGCTGATCCAGCCTGCATGGTGCCACTGCCGGGCAGGCCAGGTCTGGAAAATACTCGCTGCTTTTGAACTGTCTCTCCCTCCCCTTGCCACTCAGTCAGACTGCTCAACTTTGTCTTTGATGTTCAGGACCCCTAGGTTGCCATATATAATCGACTCACTTGTTTTTTCAGGTCTGTGTTGTAAGAGGGACAACCGGAAGCATCTGACTACTCCGCCATCTTGGTCCTGCCTCCCATAGAGATAATTCTGACTCATGGCAACTCCACAAATGTCAGAGTAGAACTGTGCTCCACTGGGTTTTCCAAACTTATTTTTCAGAAGTATATCACCAGGCCTTCTTTCTGAGGCACCTATGGGTGGGTTTCAACCACCAACTATTCATTTAGTAGTCATGTGCACTAATAGTTTGTGACATTCAGGGACTCTTGAGGGAAATGCAAGTCTGGAGCTATAGTTAATGATATGCATACTAAAGTATTTAGGAGAACGTGCACTGATGCTTGCGATTAACTCTAAAACGATTCAAACAATAAGATGGATTGAAGGCTGGATAAAGGGGATAGACAGATGGATAGACATGTGATACAACAGAGTAAAATGCTCATGCTAGAATCAAGGTGGTAGAACACATACTAACTGTAAAATTCTTTCAACTTTGCTTTATCTTGAAAATTTTCACAATAAGATGTTGGCAGAAATAAGATTAAGTAGAAAACAGAGGTCAGGGTATAATTACTAGACTAGGACAATATTGGATGAGAAGCATACCTATTAGTTAATATAAACTGACTCACTTAACCACAAAAATTAAATACCATTGGTTGGATATCTATCATGACTACCCTAAGTTACTTGAATTGCTTTAATTCTTGACTCATCACTCGTCTGTCAGTTTGTTGTACTGTGGTGGCTTGCCATGTCGCTGTCATGCTGGAAGCTCTGTTACACATATTTCAAATATCAGCAGGGTCACCCATGGCACATAAGTTTCAGTGGAGCTTCCAGACTAAGAACGACTAGAAAGACGGGCCTGCAAGTCAACTTGTGAACAGATTGGCCAGTGAAAACTTTTTGTTTTATTTATGTGATGGATTACATTGTTTTTCTAATTTTGAACCATTCCTGCATCCCAGTCCCACTGCCGTCGAGTAGATTCCGACTCACAGAGACCCTACAGGACAGAGTTGCCAAGGAGTACCTGGCAGATTTGAACTGCTGACCTTTTGGTTAGCAGCCATAGCACTTAACTACTATGCCACCAGGGTTTCCCTGGTATGAATCCCACTTGGTCATGGTGAATTATTTTTTTGATATGTTGTTAAATTCTAACCCAAAAACCCACTGCCGTCGAGTCGATTCCGACTCACAGCGACCCTATAGGACAGAGTAGAACTGCCCCATAGAGTTTCCAAAGAGCGCCTGGCGGATATGAACTGCCAGCCGCTTGGTTAGCAGCCGTAATACTTAACCACTATGCCACCAGGGTTTCCTGTTAAATTCTACTGGCTAGAATTTTGTTGAGGATTTTTGAATCTAAGTTCATGATGGATATAGGTCTGTAATTTTCTTTTTTTGTGGTATCTTTAGCTGGTTTTGGTATCAGGGATATGCTGCTTCAAAGAATGAGTTTGGTGGTATTCCGTCCTTTTCTATGCTCTGAAATACCTTTAGTAGTAGTGGTGTTAACTCTTCTCTGAAAGTTTGGTAGAACGCTGCAGTGAAGCTGTCCGGACCAGGATTTTTTTTTTTGGGAGTTTTTGATTACCTTTTCAATCTCTACTTTTGTTATGGATCTATTTAGTTGTTCTACCTGTGTTTGTGTTGGTTTAGGTAGGTAGTATGTTTCTAGGAATTCATCCATTTCTTCTAGGTTTTCAAATTTGTTAGGGTACAATTTTTCATAGTAATCTGATATGATTCTTTTAATTTCAGTTGGGACTGCTGTAATATTGCCCATCTCATTTCTTATTTGGGTTTTTTGCTTCCTCTCCTGTTTTTCTTTTGTCAGTTTGGCCAGTGGTTTATCAATTTTTTTGATTTTTTCAAGGAACCAGCTTTTGGTCTTGTTCATTCTTTCAATTGTTTTTCTCTTTGCAATTTCATTTAGTCCTGCTCTAATTTTTATGATTTGTTTTCTTCTGGTGCCTGAGGCTTTCTTTTGTTGCTCTCTTTCTATTTGTTCAAGTTGTATGGATAATTCTTTGATTTTGGCCCTTTCTTCTTTTTGGATGTGTGTATTTATTGATATAAATTGACCTCTGAGCACTGCTTTCTCTGTGTCCCAAAGTTTCTGATAGGAAGTGTTTTCATTCTCATTGGATTCTATGAATTTCTTTATTCCATCCTTAATGTCTTCTATAATCCAGTTTTTTTGAGCAGGGTGTTGTTCAGTTTCTAAGTGTTTCATTTCTTTTCCCTGCTTTTCCTGTTATTGATTTCCACTTTTATGACCTTATGGTCAGAGAAGGTGCTTTGTAATATTTCAGTGTTTTGGATTCTGCTAAGGCTTGCTTTATGACCTAATATGTGGTCTATTCTAGAGAATGTTCCATGTGCATGAGAAAAGAAAGTATACTTGGTTGCTGTTGGGTGGAATGTTCTGTATATGTCTACAAGGTCAAATTGGTTGATCGTGGCATTTAGATCTTCCGTGTCTTTATTGAGCTTCTTTCTGGATGTCCTTTCCTTCACCGAAAGTGGTGTGTTGAAGTCTCCTACTATTATTGTGGAGCTGTCTATCTCACTTTTCAATGCTGATAGAGTTTGTTTTATGTATCTTGCAGCCCTGTCACTGGGTGAATAAATATTTAATGTGGTTATATCTTCTTGGTGTATTGCCCCTTTAATCATTATATAGTGTCCTTCCTTATCCTTTATGATGGATTTCACTTTAAAGTCTATTTTGTCAGACATTAACATTGCCACTCCTGTTCTTTTTTGATTGCTGTTTGCTTGATATATTTTTTTTCCCATCCTTTGAGTTTTAGTTTGTTTGTGTCTCTAAGTCTAAGGTGTGTCTCTTGTAGGCAGCATATAGACGGATCTTGTTTTTTAATCCATTCTGCCACTCTCTGTCTCCTTATTGGTGCATTTAGTGCATTTATATTCAGTGTGATTATGAATAGGAATGAATTTAGTGCTATCATTTTGATGTCTTTTTTTGTGTGTTGTTGACAGTTTCTTTTTCCCACTTAATTTTATGTGCTGAGTAGATTATCTTTATATATTGTCCTTTCCTCATATTTGCTGTTGTTGATTTTGTTTCTGGTGAGTCTCTATTTTTGTCTATATTTTATTTTGATGAGTAGGAAAATTTGTCTCCTTTGTGGTTACCTTACTGTTTACCCCTATTTTTTAAAATTTAAACCTAACTTTTATTTCTTTGTATCGCCGTATCTTCCTCTCCATATGGAAGATTTATCATTACATTTCCTGGTCCCTCTTTATTGTTTTAATGCTGCCTTCTTTTATATAATAACATCGCTGTTACCCTGTTTTGAGCTTTTCGCTAATCTTGCTTTATTTTTTTGATTTCTCTGTCTGGGTTGAATTTGGATTGCTCTGCCCGGTGTTCTAGTCTTGGGTTGATACCTGATATTACTGATTTTTAACTAAAGGACTCCCTTTAGTATTTCTTGTAGTTTTGGTTTGGTTTTTACAAATTCCCTAAACTTCTGTTTATCTGGAAATGTCCTAATTTCACCTTCATATTTAAAAGACAGTTTTGATGGATATATGATTCT